>NC_063336.1:35772269-35796210 GCF_021869965.1 Rhincodon typus
GTTTTTTCAACTTTCCTCCCTTATTTTATAAGGTCAAAAGTCACACAGCACCTTATTATAGTCCAAGAAGTTTATTTGAAATCACAAGCTTTCAGAGTATTGCTCCTTCGTCACTTCACCCGATGAAGCAGCAGCGCTCCGAAAGCTTGTGATTTCAAATAAACCCTTTGGACTATCACCTGGTGATGTGTGACTTTTGACCTTATAAAATAAGGGAGGAAAGTTTAAAAAAGACTTTGATAGAGAGAGACTAGAGGTTTAAGAAGAGAGAATGATTGATTGTTTATTGATAACTTATTTCTGGTCTGACCTGTAGAGTATTAGAGCTACAAGGGACAGCCTGCGTACGTGTCAGAGCAGTCTTTCAAGTCTTTTGATAAGACTTGAGCTTTGCTGTAAGGAGAAAAATGCAAATTTGTAACTGGCATTATTAGACGCTAAGTTTGATCAGTATTGTAAGTGATGTATTGTGAAGTTTGGCAGTGCCAAAGCTTGCTGGGAGGTGTAGGCTGCATTAGTTATAAATTAATTAACTTTTAGAACGCGGGACCTTCTGGACGCTGGTGTCATCCTGGACAAACACGTTTCCAGTAAGTGCTTCAGCTGCAGGAACTTTTAGTTTGGAGTCATTGGCCTCCAGCTCAAACCGCAGGTTTCGTGCCATGTCAGAGGCCCATTATTCCAATGGTTAACACGCCCCTTGGGATAGATTCTTCTGATTTTCAATGTCAAGACTGGGGGTGTGTAACTGTAGGTGAGGCGACCCAGAGGGCAGCAACAAGGAGCCTGTACCTTGCACTTGTCCAATAGGTTTGAGTTTTTTTCAGCTTGTTTGGCGGAGTAAGAGAACTGACAGGAGGATTAGCTAACTGACCGTGCCACCATTGTACAGGAAACCATTTGGGAGGGTGGGGGAACAAGAAGCAATGCCATAGTGATAGGGCGAGATCAGAAGTCAGACGACACCAGGTTTTGGTCCAACAGATTTATTTGAAATCACAAGCTTTCAGAGCGTTGCCTTTCAGTCATCTCCACATCATAGTGGTAGGGGATAGTAGAATGAGGGTGCTTGACATTTCTCCACTGCAGTGAGTACGAGTCTGGATGTCTGGTACCAGGGCTCAAGGTGTCTGCACTGGGCTGCAGAAGAACATGCACTGGAAAGAAATGGATTCATTGGTCGCGATCCACACTGCACCAGTAACATAGGCAGAATTAGGAAAGAGATTTTGCTGAGGGACTGTGCAAAGTTAAGTCCTAAACATAATAAAAATCTCAACAGTGATCCTCTCCAGATTACTACCAGAACCACATGAAAATTGGCATAGGGAAAATCATATTAGGGAAGTGAATGTGTAGCTCAAAGGCTCGTGCAGAGGAAGTAGGTTCCAGTTCGTAGGGCTCTTGTACCAGTACTGGAGAAGAAGGGGGTTCCAACAAGGACAGGTTCTCCATGTTGAGGGATATTTGACAATCAAGAATAGGATTTCAGGTAAATGTGGAGGGATAGCATTTCAAATCAAAGATGAAGTTGATGCGGTTGCTAGTGCTAATTGACTTTGGTTCAGGAGTTCTGGATGTAGAATTAGTTTGGGTGTAAGTGAAAAATCGTAGGGAAAGAAGTCATTCGTAGGACAAATCCACAGGCCTCTAAACAATAATCAGAATACTGGAAGAAATATGCAAGAAGAAATATTGAGTGCTTGTGAAAAAGGGATGGCAATAATCATTAAGTTCAATCCACATATGAACTGGAAAAATAAGACCAGGAAATAGGCTTCATGAGCTTGTAGAATTTTTTTGAGTTTCTTGGAGCAGTGTAAACTGGAACTGACCAGAGATCAAGTTACACAAGACTTGGTATTCTGTACAGTGAAAGATTAGACCATAAGACATAGGAGCAGAAGTAGGCCATTCAGCCCATTGAATCCGCTGCACTATTTAATACGATTGAGGCTGATCTAATAATCCTCAACTCCATTATCCTGCTTTTTCTCCATAATCCTTGATTCCCTTACTGATTATAAATACAATGTGGAGATGCTGTGTTGGATTGGGATGGACAACGTAAGAAATCACACAATATCTGGTTATAGTGCAACAGATTGCTTTGAAATCACAAGATTTCAGCGTGCTGGTCCTTCATCAGGTGACTTCATCTTGCTTATGATTTCAAAGAAATCTGTTGGACTATAATCTAGTGTCGTGTGACTTCTTACCTTGATTACAAATATGCCTATCTCCACTGTGAGTCATCTCAATGGCCCAGCCTCAAAAGCCCTCTGCAGTGAAAAATTCTACAGATTCCCAACCCTCTAAGAGAAGAAATTCGTCCTCATCTGTCTTAAATATGCAACTCCTTATTGTGAGTTTGGTCCTAGACTGTCCCACAAGGGGAGAGAGCCTTTCCACATCAACCTTAAGTTCTGCAAGAATTTTGTATGTTTTAATAAGGTCACCTCTCATTCTTCTACGTACCAACAAGTAAAGATACAATCTACTCAACCTATTCTCATAAGACCATCCCTCCATATCTGGCATCGGCCTACTGAACGTTTCTGGATTGCCTCCAATGCCAGTATATATTTTTCCTTTGATAAGAGGCCCAAAACCACATTTACAGAATTCCAGCTGTGGTCTGACTAATTCAGTGTATAATTTTAGGAAAATCCCCTACTTTTATACTTCATTCCCTTTGAAATAAATGCCAACATTCCACTTGCCTCACTTATTACCTGTTGAACTTGGATGCTACCCGTTTGTGATTCATCTGTGAGGACTCCTAAATCCCTCTGTTCTGCAGCTTTCTGCAGTCTTTCTCCATTTAAGTAAAATTCAGCTCCTCTTTCCTTGCTGTATACATTATATTCTGTCTGCCAAGTTTTTGCCCACATACATAATTTTTTTTTAACAGACTTTGTTATCCTAAGCACTTACCTTCCCACCTATTTTTGTGCCATCCACAAACTTGACTATAGTATGATAATTATCTCCAAATAATAGCACCTCCAGGTAGCAGAGATCATAATATAATTCTTTCTTGCATCCAGTTTGAAGGGGAGAAGAGTGGGTGCAAGACTGTTTTTAAGCTTAAATAAGAGCAATTGTTTGAGCTTGAAAGCTACCTGAAGTGAAGGGGATAATAGTCTAGGAGAAAGATCAATAGAAAAGCAACGGCAGACATTGGGGTGGGTACATCAGAATAATTGGATAAATTCTACTTTAAGTTGTAATTTATAAGGGATTACCCATCCATGATTAACTAAAGAGTTAAAGTATTAAATTTGACACGTAACGTGTACAATTGCAGAGGCCCAATAACTGGTCAGAATTAAAAGAATGGCAGAAAGACAAATGTTCATTAGGACGAATAAATTAAAGCATGAGAGGAAGCTAGCTAGCAGGTAAAAACAAATAGCAAAAGTTTCTACAGATTTAAAATTAAGCTACAAGGAAATTTCTTCTGAGGGTGATGAATGTCTGGAATTGTCCACCCTGGAGAGTTGTGGTGGCTAGTTCACTGAAAGTGTTTAAAGAAGCAGATAGCCCTCAACATTTCAAAGATTTGAGGATTTGAAGCGTGGGACAGATCCAGTATGATTTTATTGGATAGCAGGATTGCAGGGCAGGTTTGAGGGGCTGAATGGCCTACTCGTGCTCCTATTTCTATATTTTTGTATTTTTAAAAATGAAGAGCAGCATAGTGACTATTGCTCTTTTAACCAATAGGAATGGGAAATTAAAAGGAGTTTATATTACAAAGGAATGGGGGATGTAGTGACTAAATATTGTTAGAGCTATTGCTAATTTTTTATTATTTTCATCTTTTTTAATCAATTTTGGTTTGGAGCTGGGAACTGTGAGCTAAAGATGACTCTTGCATAACAGCTTTGTTAAAAGGAAAAACAGACCAAGCAAGCTTTTGTTCATTCATGAAGCCAGGCCTGGAATTTAATTGCAGGTTGATTCCTGATCAAAATGTCCTGTAGACACTTCATCATTCAGAAAAAGCAATATGTTTATTCCTTGATTCCATTTTTACCCAACTAAGTGAAGCTGGAAGGTATCCAGCATTGGCTCCTCTTATTGACCGTTGCATATCCATGTCTCATTCACCCGGTCAATAATCCAATTTGAGAAAAACCAAATTGGCTTTTTAAACTATACGACAGTGTTTGCTTACGTTGATAAGTCGTTAGTTTCTTGATCTAAAGAAGGTATTCAAAAACTTTAAAGCAAGTGTTGCATCCTACTGCCCGACAGGAGTCAGTTTAATTTTTAAGAGTCTTCTCAAAAAGCCCATAATTAAATTTAATTTGTGAAAATTTGAAATTGTGTTAAATAAATCTGTGAAAAGTTTGACTCCTTGTTAATGGCTTTTAAATTGGCACAAAAAATGCTGCAACTGTATTTACCGTGCACATTATTTGATCTTAAAATTCTCAGGTTAAGTCACGTTCGGTTTAGTCTAAATACTCTTTAAATGATGCCATTGTTTGATGTGATAATTATTCTTAGTTAACCCCTCTGATACGAAGTTAACTATTAAAGTGCAGATGCTCATTCCCTCAGGTTTGAGAAGAGATTTTTTACAAGTTGGATATTTTAAATTTCTTTGCATTTGTGTGTATCTTATTCCCTCTGAACCCAATCTATTTCCCGTTCCTTTTCTTTCTGTGCCTGATTTGTCCACTGAATTCATGTGTCAATTGACACTTCCTCCTTATGTTATTAATTTCTGTCACTCTCTGATTAAGCAGATATGTAGCTGATTTCTCTGTCCACCAAGATCCTGGATGCCCAGTATCCATCACTTTTTTCCATTATCAGCTACGTGTTCAGTGCAAAATGTTGTGGTAATTTAAAACAAACAAAAGTGGATGGTTTGTTATCCTGTTACAGCAAATATTTGGCCCATTAATGTCTGTTGTTTATCAATACTGCCTAACCTGCTGAATGTTTCCAATATTTTCAGCCTCTGTATAAATTGGATAATTAGTTAGGACAAATTGTTTTTTATCTTTGCTCCTTTACTGTTGTTTTAGATTATCCTCTGTAATCCCAAATTGCTCTTTCTTGTCAGGGAGGATGATCGAGCAATACTGCTGAGCTGTCAACAAAAGGGAGCAAATGAAGAGACTTTTGGTTACATAGCTGGAAAACTGCATCGGTCCCCTGATCAGGTAAACACTCAGTACCTGCAAAATGAAGCAACAGCTAAACTTTTTGTTGATAACAAGGTGTAGAGCTGGATGAACACAGCAAGCCAAGCAGCATCAGAGGAGCAGGAAAGCTGACGTTTCGGGTCTAGCCCCTTCTTCAGAAATGGGGGAGGGGAAGGGGATTCTGAAATAAATAGGAAGAGAGGGGGAGGCGGATAGAAGATGGATAAAGGAGAAGATAGGTGGAGAGGAGACAGACAGGTCAAAGAGGCGGGGATGGAGCCAGTAAAGGTGAGTGCAGGTGGGCAGTTAGGGAGGGGATAGGTCGGCCCACGGAGGACGGACAGGTCAAGGAGGTGGGATGAGACTGGTAGGTAGGAGATGGGGGTGGGGCTTGAGCTGGGAGGAGTGGATAGGTGGGAGGAAGGACAAGTTAGGGAGGCGGGGGCGAGCTGGGCTCGTTTTGGGATGCGGTAGGGGGAGAGGAGATTTTTGAAGCTTGTGAAGTCCACCTGAAGGTTGCAGGAACAGCACCTCATATTTCGCTTGGGAACCCTGCAGACCAATGGTATCAATGTGAACTTCACAAGTTGGCAGTCATGTTGCTCACAACTTTACTAGAAAAACCATTAACAGATAATTGTGAATTACCTGAATCGTGGAGGGGTTTGACAGGGCAAAAACAGCAACTTGTAGTTACCTAGCATCTTTGACATATTAAAATGACCCGGGATACTTCACAGGAGTATAATAAAAGTTATTCCCAGCAAATGTTATTCACAATTTGTTTTCTTTTCAGGTTTCAGAACGGTTCCATCGTTTGATGAAACTATTCAAAAAGTCAGAAAACATGAACAACTGAAAGATTGTGCATCTACGCTTTGTATTTCTGTCCTGCTGAAAGCATTAAAGCAATTTTGGAGAAGAAATATTAAGCCACAGAGTTGGCTGACAAATAACGCACAAATGTCATTTCCAGTGCTTTTTTTTTAACTGTTAAACTTGGAAATGTTTCTTGTAATTGCATCTCTGAAGCATTGTTTTATGGAGACATATTTCAGAATGGCACGCACCTACAGGAATGACCTTCACACTTAATCCTGTCACCTTTAACCCGGAAAATTATCGGTTTACACTGGACTCGTTAAAGTTAACTTCACAGCAAGCTCAATAAAATGTATCTTAAATGCCATAATTTGTTTCTATTTAAGTTTCAATGGAAGTGAATTGTTTATCTCCAAGTTTATTTAAATACATTCTTTGTTCTTGCTGTATTTCCCCCTACATTTGTCTGCATTACCAACATTTGACCAGGTATCCCAATGTGCTCACTGAAGGGTACTGTCAGATTAATAGTCTGTAAAAGTATAAAATATGTATTTGTACATAATGCAGTTTATATTTTTGTGAATACCTTTCAAAGCAGGTTTGAAACATTTTTGAAGCTTTGCATTCACACCTGTTTTTATAGAAATGTTAAATAGAATGCTGTAAATTTGTTAATATTATAAATACAAGTTTTTGAAATTTACTGACATATGTTAAGTATGTTTCAAACTGTGAAGACTAATTATTGTAATTTATTTTTGCTAGGTTTCAATGTGAAAAGTAAAGGTTACTTTTTAATTTTTCTATGTTTCTTTTTGTATCATGTGAGAAAAAGTGTGTAATGTTTGATGCAAGAACAGTTGGAACAGCTTAGATGTCTTGCTTGGCCTCAGTACTAAAATTCCCTAATACATACATCTTTTTATATTTTCACCTGATAGGCTTCTGATATTTTCCCATTCAAAACCAACTTTACAGATAGCTCTGACACTATTAGATTGAGGACTGGGCTCTTAAAATGTTGGATGGATTTGTTCGGTGTTACAGATGGTTAGAATAAGAGTTTACTGTTTCTTTTAGGCTTGTAGTTACAGGGCTTTTCCAGAATAGGTATTAAAATTAAGAGTTTGAGGAGAAATTTGAGGGATTGTGTAACAGGAAAATTTGGTGGTACTTTAACAAAAAAGTGAATAGTCAAAGGTTTTGCTTGAAGATAAAGTGATTGCAACATCTTGAGATGGTGTAAGTTAATGAGCTCTCATGTATGGGAAAAGCCTGCAAGTTCATTCCGATTGCCAGTGCAACATTGTATGAAACAGCTAATGCCAAGCAATGGGTAGCAGTTGAAATCAGAGTGGCAGCTACTGAATACTGAAATCTCAAATGCTGACAAAACAATCTTGATAAATCATCTTATGATTTGGTGCTGACTTACCAAATATATGGGGAAAAATTCACTCGCATAGTGCCGCTTCTAACACTCAACAAAAGTAGAAGCAGCATTTCATTCATTAATTTTGTCCTATTTGTGTTTTGACCTTTTGGAGTATGTACCAATTTCTTCCTCAAGGGATAGAATCATAGACACAGAAGTAGCCCTTCAGCCTATCGAGTCTGTACCACCAGAGCTGCACTAAATCTGTACCAGTCCCTTTACAGCAGTAGGCCCATAGCCTTCAATGTGTTCCAGATTTCTATAACCTTTTGAATGAAACATATTTCTGTCCTATTGAAAGACTTTGAATGCTAGATGAATGAACATTTTAAGATTCAGATATATGGGATTTTTGTTACAGATGTAAATAGGATTTTAGCAGCAGTAGGCCACTTTGCTGTAGTAACCTGCTTCAGCATTCAGGATGATCGTGGCTTATCTGATTGTGGTCTCCGTTTCAATTTTCTGCTTACATGCCATAGCCTTTGACTTCTTTGTCTAACAGTGAATCTATCAAACAATATGGAACAAAAGCAAGTGATGTTGATCCAAATAATCTCTCCACTTTCTTGTTAATTGTGTTGCTGACTTTTCAAAGTGCTGGTTGTGGAGTGGTCTAACCAACCAAATAAATCTCAAATTAAGTTTTCTCCCCATTTACATTGTATTGAAAGAAAATTGAGAAATGGTTGCCATGACAGTCCTCATTATGCATATTAGACAAGAATAAATTTTACAGTGATAGTTTTAATATGGCAGAGGTGAAGATTAGGATGCTGCAATTGGCTGCAGGCTCTGGGTTAAGAGGGAAAACTTAGTTTACCATTCTAGAGTAAAATGGGATAGGTGGAGTGAGTTCTGCAATTGTATAGACTGACTAATCTACATTTATTGCTCTCTTACCTGCAAAGCATGCTACCCTGGTCAACTACTAGGAGGAATCTTTTCCTGCTTTTTGCCATTTTTTGTTCTTTAGGTCAAAAATTGTAAAAGGTTTGCCTTTGCTGCTGTTTACTTCAGATTTTCATTTTAAGTCCTGCATTTCTGTAAATTTGGCTTAAATCAAATAGTGTCTTAAGTTCTATCTGTTTTAGTGTCTTGATTATTCAGTATCCTTTTGTTCATCCAATGATTTGTATATTGTCTGTTCTAATGCTAAAGAAGTATCCATTTGTTGGACTGTAGACTGCTCGGGCTAGCTGCATTATATAAAAGTAGTATTCATAGTTATAAGGCATGATTCTGCCCCTGCACAATTTAAATTAATAAGATCTTGATTTCACTTTTGTAACTTTATTTTTTTAATAAAAACCTTTTAAAGTGTATTTGCTTTTGTATTAAAATATTCTGTAGAATTTGAGTTGACTTCAGTTAAACTTTGTGCTGTACTGCTTGAGTCATAAGAATACTTCATTTCAAAACAAAATCACTTAAGAACAATGTGCTTGTGCTTTTATTGCCACCAATTCTATTCTCCTTGACAACAATCCTTGGCTGAAACAGGCTGCATGTCATTTTGTTGATCTATTTCAGATGTTTGTTTTGTCTCAGTGGCATAGTTCATACTTGTTGCCTCTGAAGTCAGAAGGATATTGCTCAGGCCCTCCTGCAGTGATCCTCCTTGGACAGGGCAAACATCTGGTACACCCAAAATTGCTACTAAAGAAACACTGATACATCTATAGGTAAAGGGGGTGATTCCAGATTATCTGTAATACACCAGATTAGATTTGGAAACTTTGTTTAAAAGAGCATTTCAATTCAACTAAATCAGAACGGAAAGGTATAGCAATTTGAATTACTAGTTTTTATTTTCCCAGACACATTAAATAAGATTGGGGAAGAATTGGAAACAGATCAAGCTTGAATGACTAAAAGGCCTGCTCTTGTTTAATGGAAGATGTGAGAACAGTTGCTAAACAGTATTAAATTCAAAGTTGCATGGCAGGCAAGTGATGGAAAAATATTAGCCAACTTGTTTTATTAAGCTTAGCCAGAAGAAGCAGTGATCTTGCAGCAGTTTTGTTCAGTGTAGTTCAAGAGCCGATAAACTTATTGGGGAAAGGAGCTTGTCTTTTTGCTTGGAGCAGCAATTTGAACATCATTACTCATTTCAAAATTACAAGTGAGCAAATCTCCTGCAATTTAGAATAAAATCTAAAAGTTGCCTGAGAAAGTAAAAAGCAATAAATCAATCATGTCAGCTCTCTTCAATTTTCTTTGAAGTGAGTTCAGGATTTTTAAATCTTGCAATGTAACGTATGCACTTGGCAAGGTTGCTATTTGGAAAATGTGAACTAAGTTACACCTTAATTTGCATTGATATTGGGTGAAATCTGCAGATTTGTGAAAGTATGCAATATCACCAAGCTATGAATTGTTTTACCAGGAGATCCCTGATTGGAAACTTGTATGGACATGATATTGCTGCTTTTCATTCAGATGGTTTGAACTTCCCTCATTACTTAGATCACAGAAGCAATGCTGAAATGGAGTGTTAGTGGTAATGTATTAACAACTTCTAGGATACATAATTTAAATGTTCCCAGGCTAGGTTGCACAGTTGAATCCAATAAATTTGGTTACAAAGGAAATAGCAAAACTTAGATTGTCTTGCCAGCATGACTTATTTGACAGTGCCCTACCCATTCGGTCAGCATGTGAGTCCCACATCCATACTATGCCATTGACTCTTTGGTGGCCCATAAAGATACGGGATGGTACTTTACACTCAAGCACAAGTGTAAAATCAGAGGTAGCAAATCCTTTCCATTGTGTGAACAATCCAAAAGTATCTTCTGTGCATACTGCTCCTTTGATGCTGCCTGGCCTGCTGTTATCTCTGATGCCAGCACTGGCAGTTCTTACTATCTCAAAGTTGAAATTTCCACCTGATTGCTCAATGGGCTGGATTCTTTTCAGCTGTACTACCTGACAGCAGAATACATAACAATGGAGGAAGATAATTCCTGTTAATGCAACCAAGTTTTATACTACTCACCACTCTGTACAGTAGATCAAGGTTGCCTGATGCTTAGCTGCCCTAACACATGTAAATGATGGCCAATTTCCTTGCTAACCTATCAACTGCAGGTCAGACCAGTGTAGAAGGGGTGGCATATAGGTTATGGGTATGGACATTTTGTGGTTATACTAC
The DNA here is from genome assembly GCF_021869965.1 of Rhincodon typus. NCBI lineage: Eukaryota > Metazoa > Chordata > Chondrichthyes > Orectolobiformes > Rhincodontidae > Rhincodon > Rhincodon typus. The sequence continues at coordinate 35,782,852 of NC_063336.1, forward strand.
TGCATTAGCAGTTCAGTAATTTGGATCATGGCAGTATGTAAATTTAGGTTCCCTTTTAAAAAGCTCACATCAATGAATTAGTTATCAGGCATCCAACAACCCAACCTAAGTCATTCATCATTATCCTTAGGCCATTTGTAGCCTGGCCTATGTGTAACTCCAATCCCATATTAACAATGCCCATAATTGAGGAAAAAGCTTCTTTGGCTAAAAAATGCTGAAATAAAACGGTTGAAGCAAATAGACACATTTCATAGGAAGCCAGATAAGCATATATGGAAGGACAGAATAGAGAGTTGTGCTGGTGGAGTTGTAAGAGAAGATGGGTAGATGGTGGAGTAGAACATTAACACCAGCACAGACTAGATGGGCTGAATGGTGTGTCTCTGTGGCTACTTCATAGTTACATAGAATATACACCAATCAAGATACCTCTTTGTACCCCTAAACGGTTCTATTAGATGCTTTTGAAAAAGTGTCTTCATTTTTTTTCCGCCAGTGAATAATGGCTGATCTGTACCTCAACTTCAATTACTTGCTTTGGTTAGGACTACCATGCCACCCATTTTTCAATTTTTGTTTAATACCATGTAAATTGGGAGAAAACTTAAATTTGTTTGGTTAGACAACTCACAACCAGTAAACAACAAATACTTAAGTATAAAAGAGAGCAGCATGGTTAACCAGAAAATAAAGGGATTTTTTTTCTCTGCCAGTCATTGAATAAGAACTGTACATCAGCTTCACTCATGTGCCTTTGCTCCATATCGCTTGATCAATTAATTTTAGACAAGTCAAAGGCTATGGAATGCAGACAGAAAATTGGAGCTGAGAATAGAGCAGAAGTGTTTAAAGAAAAGGGAGGGGTTAGGCCTTGGAGGAATTTGAAAACAAAGATGAGATTTTTAAATAAAAGCAAAATACTGCAGAAATTTTAAATAAATACAGAAACTCTTCAAGAAATTTAGGAGATCTGACAGACAGAAAAAAGGTTTTTTGTTCTGGAGATTCTATTTACATGAAAATTTTAAAATCAGGATCTTGATTAACTAGAAACTAATGCAAACCAGTGAACACTGGGCTGAATAAAATTTGCTGCAACAAAAAACACAGGCAGAATTTTGAATGATCTTGAGTTTACAGAGGCTGGCCAGGTATGACGTTATAGTCAAGTCTAGAGGTAATAAAGCAAATCGGCTGAGGTGAAGGTGGAGTCAGGTGATATTACAAAGGTGGAAATAGACGGTCTTAGCAAATGGTGTGAACATAAGGCTGGTAGATCACTTTGGGGTCAAGAGTAACGCTGTGGCTGTAAACAGTCCAATTCAGCCTTACACAATGACTAGGGAGAAGGATTGAATCGATGGTGAGGTAATAGTTTGTGATAAGAACCTGAACGATTTTAGTCTTCCCAATATTTAGTTGGAGGAAATTTCTGCTCGTCCAAGGATGTGACACGTTACAGTCTGAGAGTTAAAAGGTTTAGTGCTAAAACAGGCTGTTGAAAACACAGATGAAATTGTTCTTCAGTCTGGAGAACAGTATGCAATAGAGTTACACAGGAATCCCTTTTAGTTATTCTCTTTTGACATCTATTAAATGACCCTGGTTTGAAAATCTTTGGCATAATTTCAAACTCAATGAAGAGGACAGTATCAAGCTTTAAGAGGCTAAATTAACATGCAGGCTTTAACTTGGCTGTTGTTGCAGCTGTTAGATTTGCCGCACCTGACACTTATTTCACATTGCTTATATTTACAGTTTTACTTTTGTTGTACACACCTCTTAGTCTCTTTCCTCTGTAACTTTCAAAATCTATTCTTTTTGTAATTAGATTCAATTATCACAATTGGTTTTAATCATCAGCATTTTTGCCATTTGTCACATAAAACAGAAACCAGAAACTGTTCAGCACATTATTTCTTCTGAACTTCAAACACAAGATTACTGTCTTTTCAAACATCTTTGTTTCGTTCAATCCTATACTGGGGCTTTTAATCAGATGTCAATTTGCAAAAAACATCAACCTCACCCTCTTTAGATTGTGACAGGGCTGCTCTTTATTTTCAGCATTTTCTATTTAATTCAACATCCCTTTCTTCCCCTCAGGAATATTCATGGCCTTGACAGATAAAGGTTTTTCTTTGCCAAGCAGACATTTTCAAGTTGTGGTCTTTGAAACCATAAAACGTTTTCTAATAAATTTTAGAAGGGCACCTTGGATAAAGAGGTCTGACCTTGTCAAATCTAGTTGTTATTTTAGATATTAAAATGTACTTTGGTAGATGTCATTTTGTGCAAAGTACACTGAGGCTTTTTCCTCAGTGTGCAAGAGAAACAGGATGCAATTGGTTTTGTAGCATTCTAATAAAACTGGGAAAAATCCTACTTTCATCATTATATTTTGGCAACATGCTCAACAATTAAAAATACAGGAATGAAGAGAATGAGTACAAAATAAAAAAAATAAACTGGTCGTTTTATTACTTTATTAGTGACAAGAAAATTGTGATCAGGATCGTCAAATTACACGAAATAGACAGAACGAAATTATATTGTATTTATTATCCTTAACAATTAAAAATCATGATTTCTACAGCAGAACACTGCTTGACATCAGAATCAGAAATCGCTCAAGTGTGGAATTCAGCCCATCAAGTCCACACCATCCCTCTAAGAGTATCACACCCAAACCCACCCCATTGCTGTTGCATTTCTCACAGCTAACCCAACTAGCTTAAACATGGGCAATTTGGCCTGGCCAATCCACCTAACCTGTGCATCTTGGACTGTGGGAGGAAACCCATACAGACACAAGGAGAATGTGCAAACTCCACACAGAGACAGCTCCATCAGGGAGGAATCGAACCCGGGTCCCTGGTGCTGTGAGGCTGCAGTGCTAACCACTGATCAACTGTGCTACCCTGATATAGTATATTTGATGACAATAATATAAAATTCATTTTAATCTATTACAGGCAAATTGCAGAATTAATATAACTGAGTTGTGTAAAGACCGAGTTAGTAAAGACTATTTGAAACACAAGGATGTCTAAAGGTTGTCTGAAAGACAACTGTAGTCCATTCAAACCCGTTAAAATGTCCAAATTCAATTTGGTATCAGTGGTGCTCGCTCTTCGTCGGCGTGAATCCCAGAGACCGACCTACATAAAGATAACAATCTACATCATTATTTAATTGAAGACAATTATGTTTTCATATAGAATTATTAGTATGTGAAGATTTTGTTCTTAAAGACAAAAAAAAAACCACAATCCACTACTTAACAAAAAAAAATCATATTTGAACACATAGGTGATTTACTTGTCTGATCCAGATATTGAATGTTCTTTAAAATATTCGAATAACAATGGATATCTACTAAACCAAGTGCAATATCAACTTTTCAGTGGTCAATTCAATTTGAAGGATGTGCCAATCATTCACTAATCAACCAATACTCCCATTCTATGTCTTGCAGTCATTAAAGTACAAATTTAACAAACTGAAATAACACAAAAATAGTGATGTAATTTAATGCTAACTTTTTTTTCCCTCATATTGTTAAAGCAGTTGTATAATAACACAGGAAAAGTATTATTCATTCACTGATTAATTCACTCAGAATGGAGATGTCACTGTTTCCAGTCCTGAAATGCCCTTGTGAAGGTGTTGATGAGTGGACTTCTTGAAATAAAGCAGTTTCTATAATGAAGGTACATCCATCGTGCTGTTAGGCACAGGAAGTCGAGGATTTTAACTGGAGGTGATGATGAAGGAGCACTGTTATTGTTCTAAGTCAAGATGATGTGTGATATAGATATGGTAACGCTCTTCAGCCCATTCTCCCTTATCCACTTTGCTGGCTGGATGCAAATTTGGGAGGTGCAGTTGAAGGTGGCTTGTTGGGTTACAATTGCGTCCTGGAGATAATACATATTGCTGCCATTATGCATTGATCATGAAGGGAGTGTCATTCAAGTGTTTCAAGTATTTCTGAAGAAGGGTCTAGGCCCAAAACATCAGCTTTCCTGCTCCTCTGATGCTGCTTGGCCTGCTGTGCTCATCCAGCTCTACACCTTGTTATCTGTCATTCAAGTGGACTGCTTTGTCCTGGATGGAATTATCTGGAGTGTTGCTTGAACTACGCTCATCTAGGTTAATGTATAATGTTCCATTAAAACCCAATTGGAAATTCAGAAGTAAATTTTTAACCTCAGAGGACTGTGGAAGTTCTATCATTGAGCACGCTCAAGACAGAAATTGAGAGGTGTCTGGAAGCTAAATGACATTAAGGTATATGGAGATTCTGTGGGAAAATGGCATTGAGGAGATGATCAGCCACGTAAAAAAGTTAGTGGGGCAGACTCAATGGGCTGAATCCTGTTCCTGTTTCCCTACTCAAAAAAGAGGATTGAGGATGTGAAACCTGTTACTACAGAGAGTGGTTGAAGAAATAATAAAAGGATGCCTACAAGGGAAAACTGATAAGCAGATGAGGGAGAAGGAAATAGATGGTTACCATGGTATATTTAGATGAGGAAAGATAGGAGGAAGCTTGAGCACAGCATAAATACTTGCATCGACTAAATGGCCTATTTCTGTTGTATATGCTGTGTAATCATTCTTGCCTATTCTAAAATGTCACCATTCCTTCATTCACTCTACACCACAGCATTCTTTTAAATTTAACAGAATGAAAATACAAGTACAGACCTCCTTTTGTGAAATGTTACCACTATAAAGTACAAACCCAGCAGGGAACCCTGAAGATAGAAGAATAGAAAATTGCAGATGGTGATTATTGAAGAGACCTTGGTTTTTGAATTTTATTTTTAAAATGGTGGCTTAGGGTTTTGACTCTCAATATTCTATGCATTATCCACATTGTGTTGACTTACAAAAAACAGCGGAAAGCTTCCTTGTATGACTGCAGCCCACTCAAAACCCAATTTTTCATATAGGTATCCACCCAGCGTTGGTCCTACAAATGACCTGATTTAAAAGAAAAAAAAACACTAGTTTTGATCCAGCAGGATTATTTTGTACCATTGTAAAGTTTATAACTTTCTATTCATAGCCTGTATTATCTCCAGCATTACCTTCTCTTCTGGTAGGTCAATGTGTCAGCTCCAGGGACTTAGAGCTGGGATGGCCATATTATACTCGTGAAGCTAATATTAAAGTTAAATCTTAAATCAAAGCTTGTGGTGTGCACCAGCAGCAGCAGTCATATCTACAAACCTGGAGGTGCAACTTCTGGATTAGTTAACAAGCACTGGGTAACAGCTGTGTTGCAAGACTGTTTCCTTGCACATTTTTGCTTCTTCACACTTGGATCAATGTCAATGAGTAGATACAAAAGTATGAAATAGCTGTCCATGGGTATCCCCACTTCCTTAAAATTGTGAAATTAATTATATACAATTGGTATAATTTGAGGCAATATTTAGAACACTAGTTTGAGCCAGGAAGTTGGATACAAACTAAAATACCGCAGTAAATAAACCTTCCACATTTACTAAATGCCAGACCAAAATTAAATGGATCCAGTATATTGTTTCATAGTACAATATTCTTTATGCATAAACAGCTAGAACTTTTTAGCAGGAGTCAGAATAAGTAACACCAACACAATTTAAAAATGATATTTGAATGCATGCATTGTATGGCTGGAACTTGTCTTAATGAAGTACATACACTTATTTAGTAAACATTTTCATGTAACAAGCCCTTCCTGGAGCATGTTCCTTCACATCTGCTGTCACAATTTTAAAAATATATTTAAACGGTGGACTATAACAGTCATCCCAGCTCCAAGACTCTCTTCTTAAATTATCACCAATTTACCCAGTAGTTCCTCTTAATATCACATCGGAGTTCTACTGCTTCCCCAAACATTGAGCTAGTATTTTTCCTCTTGACTTGACTAGCCAGCACATCTAGCTACAAAAGCTCAAATATTACTTTGGATTATATTGAACACATTGAGCTGAAGAATATGAAACAGAAATGACCAAGATATAAAAGTACTGGATACCCAACATTAGATATACCAAAACTACTAAAATACTAACCCAGCAAATTAAATACATTTCTACATATAAACACATGCAGATACATACCCAAGACACCACCATGCTCCAAATATTCCAGACACTAGACCTAAAGTACCAAGTCCCTCTTCAAATCCATTCTCACTAGATGAAAAGGTGAAATTCAGTATCAGTTATTACAATGAAATCTTACTAGGTCATTAGAATCTGTTCATTGGTATGCTTCTGTATATAAAAATTTAGGTATAATAAGTCATCAAGTAGTCTCTTAACCTTCTCAATCAGCATTCCAAACGCAAGTTAATTTTAGGAGAGGTGATGTTGTCACTGGACTAGTAAATCCAGACAGTCAGGTCAATATTCTGGGAACATGAGTTCAGACAGTGAAATTTAAATTTAAAAAAATCCAGAAATCAATAACAGCAGATAAGTTTGTTAGAGACGCTCGGAAATCTGAATTGAAAGTTAAAGGAGTCGACCAATGTTATTAGTATCATGCTGGCTCCAGCATGTGTGTATCTGCTTGTGTAGATGGAACAGTGGCTGCCATGGAGACCTGGATCCAAGAGAATACAGTGACTCTTACAAATGCACTCCATTGTTTTAGCCATTAGTAATCAGTACCAGCTGTAAAGCTAAGGGAGAGGAGGAACTTCAACTTCACTCAAGCACTCCTTCCTCTCGAGGAAACAAGATAGTACCAACGGCGTCCAGTCAGAAGGAGGAAGAAAATACAAGTGCCCAAAGTTTCCTCAGAATCACAGAATTGTAATGGTGCACAAGAAGGCCATTCAATCCATCATGTCAGCACTGGCTCCCTGAGCATTTTAAACTTAGTGCCACACTCTTTCCTTATCCCTGTTACCCTAAATTTTGATCCTATTTGAATAATCATCCATTTCCCTCCTGAATGCCTCAATTGAACCTGCTTCCACCATGATTCCGGGCCATTCCCTAATTATTCACTAGATCAATAAGTTTTTTTTTTCTCATCTCACGTGTTTTGCAATGAAACACTTTAAACTGTGCACTCTAGTTCTTGATCCATTTACAGCCCCAAAAATAGGGTCTATCAACAGAGATGGATGGGGGAAAAGAAATGGTTAATGAGAAGATCCAGGGAGCCAAACCACCATTCTTTTGGGGGAAGACCACAACTTCCACTACATCAACTAGAAGGAAGAAAAAACTGCTGCCATCAAAGGCAACTACAAAAAATTGCAAGACATCTGGGACATGGAACAGCACTGTCTCTAATCCTCCATTTTAGAGAACAGCTTCAGGATCAGTAAAGCATTTGCATCTGTCTCAGGTCATTTATTTTCCTTCTTTGCCTAATAAACCATTGTACCATATCCAAACTGCTTCTCCTGAATAAATGATCAGAACATTGTTATAAATTGTCAACTGCCTATATTAGGTCATTGTGGTCACAAACCCCTGTCCTGAGATCAATAGTAGCGTAAAGCTACCTGCCTATGTGAGGAAACAAATTCCTGTTATCTAAGCAAGCTTTACTTCAGTAGAGTGTTCAATTGTTCCATAAGCATTTCAGTTCACTTCACAGATTTGTCCTGAAAATTACCTTTCACTGCAGGTTGGCATTAGGATACAGTTGGATTTATGACCATGCTGCACCAGCTTTCATAAAATGCAATGTGAAGTAAATGTGAAGTGCTCATGCCTCTTACTGATGTTAGATATTTCTAAATGCTGCATGAATCCAAGATCAGAGCCCAACGTGAAAATGAGGAGGGAAGCTCTGCTAAGTAATGTTGTCCACTATGCCTTGGTCTCACCAGTGTGGGTGAATTTGAACTGTCCTCTGGGCAGTTAGGGATGGGCAACAAATGCTGCCTAGCCAGTGATGCCCTCATCCCACGAATTAATAAAGAATAAACCAGACGTCTCAACACCCAAATGACACCCTGCATTAATCCAAAGCTAAAAGCACTTGTTCACACAGACACTGCACTCCTAGTACCTTTCATCATAGGTGAGCATGTGCAGACTAACAGACCAAGAAGTCTTTCTTTTTCTGTGCAATGACAAAACAGAAAATTGCACACCGAGTTCTGAATTTGGCAAAGTCATTCATCTCAAATTGGCAGACTACTTAGACAAACTAATATGTACAGCAGGGCCAGAGCAGCTAAACAGATAGACAGCAGCACGAATATTTATTTAAACATTTCTAATTTTCTATTTAAGGGATTTACAACAAGTTTTACTGTAAATATTAAAAATTACTGCTCATATTTTCAGGACAGGTATTCAAACATTGACAAAACTGACATAATAAACATCTTGAAGTTGGGAAACCAGGAATGCCAAGAGGTACTGTCTAACAGAACAAAGATGGAAATAAAGACCAAGTCTGAAGAGTTGATGAGGCAAAATATGGTTCTTGCCAAATTCAGTCAGCTAAACCTTCCTCAGTTACAATAAACATGACTATTGAAAAAAATGTATCTAAGCATCCTTTAAAGTAGAAAACAATGTCATAATTTAAAAATTTCTTACTAAACACAGGTGATGATTTCTGGGAAAACCGGAATTCCACTCAAACTGAGTGAAAACCCACTGAATACCAGCATCAAAACAAACATCCAGAGCTGGCTGCAAAGGAAACAAATAAAATTGAATCTTAGAAATGTATCTATTTTGAGACAGGTAGGTATAATTCATCTAATACTTGAGATATGATCTAAAAAAATTGTTCTGCCCTCTCCCATAAACCAATAACCTATGACAATTGAGTACCAAATTAAACGTCTTGGTTACAGTTGATTTGCCAATTGTTTGCAGATTGATTGCATGCTTTGTAAGGTCAGAAAATGATTAAAACTACTGGAAGGAGCATAATTCTTAGAAATGTAAAATTATTCACCCTGATGAGAGGTATGAAAAAGTATAATTTTTTCAAAGATGTGGAAAAATATTAAGTGTGACACACAGAGTGATTAGGCTGTACATGGATAAGGGGGAGCCTATGAATGCGATGTACTTAGACTTCCAGAAGTTATCTAACAAGCTGCCACAGAGGTTATTGCACAGAAATAAGAGCTTACCATGTAGGGTATAATATACTGACATGATAGAGGATTGGTTAGATAATAGGAAACAGAGAATAGGCATAAATTGATCATTCTTGTGCTGACCAGATGTGTCGAGTGGATTCAATATTGGGGCCTCGCTATTTACAATGTATCAATGACTTGAATGAAGGGACCTATAGTTGAGGATTACTGTAAAAGCATACATTTTTAAGATCTTCAACTTGCACTCGTCAGCAAAGGAAATATCAATGTAAAGGAAAACAACCTTTCGTATATGCTGAGAAAAACAAAATTTTTTTTCCTTTATTCTGGTGTTTCTTACAAATCTTCCTGATGACTGCAAGGCGTAAAACTTTGACAATATGAGTATTGCTGCAAAAAGATCCAACTTCTGTAATAGTAAATGACTGAATAGATGATTGCTAAATTGCTGATGTCACAAAGTTAGATCGGAAAGAAAGTTGGAAAGAACACAAGGAGACTGCAAAGAAAATGGTAATATAAGAATATTATAGGGAAAGGTTATTCAGGTTGGCCCTGTATTAATTGGAGTTGAGAAGGAAGAGGTGAAGTTACTGAAGTATATAAGATCTTGTACGGACTTGACAAGGTAATCTGCTTTCCCTTACTGCAAAATCTAGAAGCAATGATCAGAGTCTCACAACAAAGGATTTAGGACAGAGAGATGAGATTTTTTTGGCACTGAGGGGTTTGGGAATCGTTGAAATTCTCTAAGTCAGAAGACTGTGGATATTCAGTCAATGAGTACATTCAAGAGTCAAGGAAGGATAGATGTTTTGGGCACTAAGGAAATCAAATGATGTGAAGATATGATGAGATAATGATGATGATGTACAAGTTCAGCCATATTCTTATTGAATGGTGGAATAGATTCAAGGGAATGCCTTTCTCACTCATGCTCCTATTTCTTACGCTTCTAAATTTATGTCTCTTTAGGTGTTACCAGATGTAAAATATTAAGCAAGAGAAGGATCTTCTAAACGGAGTGAATGTCATAATTACTTTCTAAATACTTAGATGACAATGCTATCCGACATGTACGGCCTGATCAGTAAAACAGACTGCAGAATGTACAGTTTTCCCCACCTTTACAGACAGTACTGCATTATTCAAAGAACGGAAGGAAAAGAAGGAGACCATTTGATTTTTCATTCCTATACCAGGCTTACAAAATAAAACTATGAATCAGATTCACTCTCCTTTACTTTCCCTACAACCATCAAATTGTCTTTCATTCAACTCTTTATCTAATTTCCTTTTGAAATTATTACTGGATCAGCTTCCACTATTCTTTCAGGCAATGAATTCCAAATCACAATATAGCAATGCTGTAAGTAAAAACTTATGAAAACAAAACAAGATAATACATACCACTTGATATGAAAAATAGGTGCTGGTCCCAAAAATGAAAAGCTAACAGCAATAAGCCAACTTCCAACAAGCAGTAGCCACTTCCTAATTCTCTGGAATTGGAAGAATGAGAAAGACAATAACATGTAACTAAATTAAAACTGAACAAGAACATGTTGTCACATTTCACCCTTTTTATGAATATTGAATGCATGAAATAAATACAGACAGAAGGATACTGGAGAAACGGACCGAAATTCACCTTCAGCAGGATTGCAAAATGGTTGCTAGTGGATTGCCTGCCACTTATACAATGCACTAAACTTTTCATCCCATTAACTTCAGTGGTGGTGATGAGAATTCTGAATTCTGGAAACCAGAAATTCTTAGTGCACTGAAAAGAAACATTGGTTGATTCCATTTCAACATAATTTATACAGGCTAAGTTAATACATTTTGAAATGCACTGTACTACAAAGGCATTGGAGGTGTATGTTCCTATAAAATTAGACTATAAAGGTCAATTTTGCTATGGTCTGAAAGTCAAATCAAGTCAACCGTAGATGAATGGGGCCAGAACTGCAATAAAACATCTTGGAACAGAGATGCTCAGATTTGGGTGAAAACATCCCAGCTAAATCAGAGTGTCACTCCACAGAATCACATAATTGTTATGGTGAGGAGGAAAGCCATTCAGACAACTTTGTCTGCACTGGTTCTCTGAGCATTTAACTTTAACTTAAATGGCAATCTCCTGTCTTTCCCTGTAATGCTGCATATTGGTTCCATTTAAACAACTGTCCACTGCCTTTGTGAATGACTCAATTAAACACACCTACAGCACATTTCAACACTGCATTGTATACACTAACTATATTCTGTGTGTAAAAGATATTTTTTACAAAGAACAAAAAAACAAAGAAAATTACAGTACAGGAACAGGCCTGTCGGCCCTCCAAGCCTGCACTGACATGCTGCCCGATACAATTAAAATCCCCCAGCCTTCCAGGGGATCGTATCCCTCTATTCCAGTCCTATTCATATATTTGTCAAGACGCCCTTTAAAAGTCAAAAAACACAATTTGCAGTCACACTCAGTCAGTGCGGCATTTTAAAAATTCCTGCTTTCTGAATAAAACCAGCCTGATTCCAGGTTAGAACCCTGACACAGATTCTGAATGAGGCCTCACACCAGTGTCTGACCTGATACGTCACCTTTTGTATCTCTGCCTGATTGAAGTTTGGAAAGTTAGGCAGACATTAATAAAACCTTTAATTATCTTGGGGCAGTGACTTGAAGCAGATTCTGGAATCAATCAAAACTTGTGTCTCCTTTCTAACGGAGTTCTCCATCAGCCATTTTATGTTTGTTCACTCAACTCACACCAGTTGTATGATCCTTTGATCTCTCTGCCTATAAACTCTGTCTGTATGCCCTCTCACAGTGCACCTGATGAAGCAGTGACACTGCGAAAGCTGGAGATTTCAAATAAACTTGCTGGACTATACCTGGTATGTGATTTTTGACCATGGCAAATGCAGCATCTATCTTTTAGGTGAACACAGATGCAAGATATTCATTCAGCCATGCCTCTTGCCTCTAAATGTAATTCTTATTTTTGGACCCTCATCAGCCTTACTCCTCTTGCTACCTGCCTTTTACTATTGACGTACTTAGAAACTTTGGGATTTCATTTTATATTAACTGCCAGTCAGTTTTCACAATCCATCTTTGCTTCTTATATTCATTTTATCACCTCCCTTCTGAAGCTTCTATATTTCAGCTCGGTTCTCAAATGTAATTACTTCAGTCACTATTGGTCCAAAGTCTGCAGTCAAACTATCAGAACTCATTGTCATTATCCTGTGAAACTGATAACAGCTTCTGATATCCACATATTGGCAGGTAAACACTGAAAGCCAGAAGTTGCTGTCAATGATTCCCTGCTTCTCACCAGACTTACAATTGAAAACCCCACACCTATCAGTTTTTAGAACCCACTGAACATTAATAATGTTGTCCCTGGTTAATGGGGTATACTTGAGTTTTCAAACTGAGTGCTAAGTCATTACTGCTGCTGAAACTAATTTTATTTCTTTAATGACAAATATTTCCATTTTGTGAGAAAAGCATTGTTTAATGTAGTTATTTTTTCAAATGTTTATCAAGTTTATAATATTTTTGCTTCTAAGGTGCATGTTCTAGTCATTTATGCAGCTGTCTATAAAAATGAGTGAAAAATGAACTATAATCAGTACATTTTGCTTCCTGGTTTGCTGCCTGAGAATTCCTCATTGCAACTGGCTATTTTAACCTGCTTGATGACATCAAGTAGTGCTGGTGACCTTGAGATCTACTTGGCTTGGTGCCAGATTCAGTGACATCAGAAAAGGTACATCTGTGCCACAGTAATAACTTGGTCTTTGTGGGTACGCATCAAAGATATGCACTATTGCTTAGCCGCTGACCATAGAGTACAGTCCAACATCTCTTCATGAATCAGAGTTTGACCCCGTCACAGAAATGCAGAATTGATAAACTATCACAAGGTGAAGCTATTTTAAGTCAATTTTCTTGCAAATTCTTTCACGCTGTGAAGCAATAAAGGGGATGATTATATTCAGCAGTTTAAAAATGTTTCTGTGATGGAAAAGACAGAGTTAACATTTCGCGTCCGGTGATCCTTCTCAGAAGGGTCACTGGACCCGAAACGTTAACGCTGTTTTTTCCCTTCACAGATGCTGCCAGACCTGCTGAGCTTTTCCAGCAACTTTGTTTTTGTTCCTGATTTACAGCATCCGCAGTTCTTTCATTTTTAAAAAATGTTTCTGTTCCTGGTTATCAGTCTGTTTGATCTATCATAAAAACTAAT
>NC_063336.1:35796710-35847865 GCF_021869965.1 Rhincodon typus
GGACAGATCGCAATGAGGCTTGGTACACAGTTAGATTTGAATCCAGATTCTAGAATTTTATGTTGCCAACATCTGTCTCAGGCTTGCTGCAGAGCTCCAGCAAAGCTCAACTCAAGCTGATAGAATAGCACCTCATTTCCCCCTTGGGAACTCTACAGCCCTCTGGACTCGATACTTAGTTCAACAATTTTTGGGCTTCCGTTTTCCCATGTCTTTACCCCAATCCCCACACATCTGGCCTTGTTATCACATGGTGTGCTATTAAACACAACCCATTGTTAGCCAATAACAGTCCCCATTTACAGCTGTTAACCCCTCTAGCCTAATTATTATTATCCACTCCTTTCTCCAAATGTGCTTCTCTCTCTTTGGGCTCTATCTCCACCTATCATTTACTCCTTACCCCCTCCACCCACCCTATCTTCTGCATAAAAACAAACATTTTCCCAGCTACCATCAGTTCTGACGAAGGGTCACTGGAACTCTGACTTCTTGTCACACATCCTGCCAGCCCTGCTGAGCTTTGTGAGCAACTTCTGTTTTTGTTCCAGGAATTTTATAAAAGGTAGATGAGGTGGGTTGACATTTGGTGAAGAATGTGGGGGCTGTTTTATTTAGAACGTTATTGATTATTGTAAAATATTTTGGATGCCTCAACTGCGGTGGGAGAATTTGTCGCAGCTCTCAAAATATGAACAGAGATTTCAGAGTACGTTGCTGGATGTAGATTGGCCTGGAACCTAGTCAGTGAGATGTATGCTCTTATTTTGTAATTGAGAACATTAACTAGGCAAAGCAAAACCTCCAGGAAGATCTGTGTGACGGTAATGAGGCGGAGTTAACTCAGCAAGATGAAGGTACACAGAGTGTCTTCTTGTTTTCTAAATTTTTTCATTCACTTATGGGTGTGAGCATTCTGGGCTTAGCCAGCATTTATTGCCAATCCTAGTTGCCCTTGAAGGTGTTGGCAAGCTGCCTAGCTGAACTGCTGCAGTCCTTGCTGTAGGTACACTCTCAACACTGACAGGGAGGGAATTTCAGAATTTTGACCCAGCAACAGTTAAAGGAATGGCGCTATATTTCCAAGTCAGAATGGTGCGTGACCTTGAGGGAAACATGCAGGTGGTAGTGTTCCTAAGTATCAGCTGTCCTTGACATTATAGATGGTAGTGGTCATGAATACTGTTTAAGGAGATTTGGTGAGTCTTTTCAGTGCATCTTGACAACAGTACACACCACTGCGGAGTGTCATCAGTGGAGAGAGTGGATGTGGTGCCAAAGTGGGCTGCTTTGTCCTAGATAGTGCCAAGCTTCTTGGTGTTGTTGGAGCTATGCTCATCCAGGCAAGGGGGGAACACTCCATGATACTACTGATTTGTGCCTCGTAGTTGAAGGTCAGGCTTTTGGGGAGTCAGGAGGTCAGTTACCTGCCACAGGATTTCTGTCTTCTGACCTACTCTTGTAGCCACAGTATTTATATGCTGATCCAGTTCAGTTCCTTGTCAATAGAAAAGCCCCAGGATGTTTATTGCGGGGGTCGGGGGGTTGAATTCAGCGATGGTAATGCAGCTGAATGTCAAAGGGCAATGGTTAGATTGTCTCCCAATGGAGATGGTCACTGCCTGGCATTTGTGTAGCATGAATGTTACTTCCATTTTTCAGCCCAAGCCTGAATATTGTACAGATCTTGCTGCGTTTGGGCATGAACAGTTTCAGAATCTGAGGAGTTGTGAATGGTGCAATCATTGACAAATATCCCCACTTATGACCTCATGATGTGAGGGAACGACGTGATGAAACAGCTGAAGACAACTGGGCTCAGGACACTACCCAGAGGAACTCCCAAAATGCCCTGGAGCTGAGATGGCTGACCTCCAACAATCACAACCATTTTCCTTTGTGCCATGTATGACTCCAACCAGCGGAGAGTTTTTCCTAAATTCAAAGAGATTTTCTCCTGATTCTAATGACTCCAGTTTTGCTGGGGCAACTTGCTGCCACACTCAGTCAAATATGGCCTCAATGTCAAGTGCAGTCACTCTCACCTCACCTCTGAAATTCCATGTCTGAACCAAGACTCTACTGAGGTCAGGAGCTATGTAATCCTGGTGGAACCCAAGCTGGGCGTCACTGGGTAGGCGTGTTACTGATGAATGCTTTACTGAAGATCAGGAATAGGCTGATGGAGTGGTAATTGGCCAGATTAAATTTGTCCTGCTTATTTGTGTCTAGGACATACCTGGTCAATTTTCCACATTACTGAGTAGAAGCCAGTGTTGTAGATTGACTTGGAGTGCAGCAAATTCTGGAGCACAAGTCCTTGGTACTATTGCCGGAATGTTTTCAGGCCCGTAGGCTTTGCAGTATCCAGCGTCTCCAACCGTTTCTTGATATCATGCAAATTGAAATGGCTAAAGACTGGCATCTGAGATGTTGGGATCTCTGGAGGAGGCCAAAATGGGTCATCCACTCAGCACTCCTGGATTGTTTTGAATGATTCAACCTTGTGTATTGCACTAATGTGCTGGGCTCCCCCATCACTGACGACCAGGATGTTTGTGGAACCTCATCCTCCAGTGAGTTTGTTCTCTCACTTGCTGCTAACTCTGTTCAGCTTGCCAAGTAGTCCTGTTTTGTAGCTTCACCAGGTTGACATCTCATTTATAGGTACGACTGCTTACGTATGCTACTCTTAGCATGTCCTCCTGCACGCTTCATTAAACCAGGATTGGTCCCTTGGCTTGGTGGTAATGGTTGAGTGGGGCATTTGCCGGGCATGATTGCAGATTGTGTTGGAGTACAATTCTGTTGCAATTGATGGCCCACAATGTCTCATGAATGCCCAGTCTTGAGTTACGAGCTTTGATCAAAGTCTGACCCATTCAGCACAGAGATAATGCTACACAACACAATGTAAGGCATTATCAATGTAAAAGTGGGACTTACCTCCACAAGGACTGTGTTGTGGTCGCTCTTACCAGTACTGGACAGTTGCATGTGTGGCAGGCAGATTGCCGAGGATGGAATCAAATGAGTTTTTCCCTCTTGTTGATTCCCTCAATTGTCACACAATCTGTCTAGCAGCAATATCCTTCAGAGCTCAACTAGCTGTTTTTACCATTGTTGTTTCTGGTGCCAAAAAAAGACCAGAATTTTTTAAGAAACCATTAAACTAACATAATTTAGCCTGACCCAAATAGCACAATTTGGAGTGACTTCTCCTGCTCCCCAGCCCTCCCTCTCATCTCATCTCTGACCCCCTGCTCCCCTACCTCTCATGCTTCGCCCAACCTCCTGTTCCATGACCCACCCACTTCCTGTCCCTCTTGCTCACCCACTTTCCTCCCTGACCCTTGCATTCACAGTAGCTTTGATTACCCCATTCACTTCCTTTTAGTGTCCAACTCCTGAGCCCTGGCTTTGACAAAAAAAAAAGCAAGCAGTTTAGTGACATTAAATGTTCAATTTCATTTACATTCATGGCTACAGTAATTCCAAAATGTTTTCAAGGCAATGAGATTTCATTGTAGTGTAATCACCATCATATTGTATTAAACACAGCAGCCAATTTACATATGGTATATTCCCACAACCCGCAATAAGATAATGGCTGGATAATCTGTTTTTGAGAGATGTTGGCTCAGAGGTAAATATTGGCCAGGAGAATATGGAAAACTTTTTTTTTTCCCCCCAATCAAATTAGCTTTTTCTTCAACTTACACCTCAGAGGGCAGATTGGGCTGTGCTGCACTGCAGTGTCAGTCTTCCTTTTTGTACTCAATCCTAGGGAATGAGAGTGAACCCACGATCCTTAGATTTCAGCTGTGGCTCAATCTTTAAATCATGTTTATTTTATTTATAGAAATGATATTATAAGCAAACTTTGAAATAAGATGTAAACTGTCATATGCACATTCATAAGCTGAAATGATTGATTTGAATAAATGCTGTAAATCAAAGTATTAAAAATCAAAATTGTCTAAACACCAACAAAATCAATAGAACAGAGGGGGGAATTTATTATGATGGATAATGAATCTGCATTTAGGAAATAAAAGTTTCAAAACACGAAAGACATCCAACCTATTCTGCATACTTACTGGTAGATTATCACTTAAATATCCAAGTAATGGAGAGGACAGAGCATATGACACAGCGAATCCTAGAAATACTAGTCCTATATATCCAGAGTGCAAGTTGAACTGGAGAATAAACAAAAGACTCTATATTCAACACTGATCAAATCATAACTCAAGGAGCATTCAGTGGGGTTTAATCCAGCAGTCAAAATAATTTTTAAAAAATATTAATCATATTACGACATGTCACTCTTACGTACTGTAAAATAATCCATCCTCAAAAAACCTGACTTCTATTTGATTTCTGGTGTTACATTTATAAAATCCAATGGTACACATTAGCAGAATATTACATTGCATGTTGGATGCTGTAAGGTTTCTATTAATATTCATAACTACTGTAAGGCCATTTAGTTAAATGTACCAAACCACTGATACACTACTATTTGAAGGTTCACATTTTGATGATACCCTCACCTAATTATTAAAACATAATAAAATGAGAATTTCAGCCCCTCGAGACCATTCTCGGCCAGGGTAGAATTTAGAGCATAGAAACAAGGTCTGTCGACCCACTTGATTGTGGCTGTGTTTATGGTTCATAAGGGAGTCGTGGGGGGGTGCAATATTCATGTGGGTTAGAGACTTGGTATTGAAGGGGTACTTCCACTGAACCAGAGGGGGATCCTTCCCAAAGAAAACACTCCAAGTTGTGCAGAGATAGTAGGAACTGCAGATGCTGGAGAATCCGAGACAACAAGGTGCAGGGCTGGATGAACACAGCAGGCCAAGCAGCATCATAGGAGCAGAGAGGCTGACGTTTCGGGCCTAGACCCTTCATCAGAAAAGGGGGAGGGGAAGGGGGTTTTGAAATAAATAGGGAGAGAGTGGGAGGCGGATAGAAGAGGGATAGAGGAGAGGATAGGTGGAGAGGAAACAAACAGGTCGAAGAGGCGGGGATGGAGCCAGTAAAGGTGAGTGTAGGTAGGGAGTTAGGAAGGGGATAGGTCAGTCCAGGGAGGACGGACAGGTCAAGGGGGCGGGATGAGGTTGGTCGGTAGGAGATGGAGGTGCGGCTTGAGGTGGGAGGAGGGGATAGGTGAGAGGAAGAACAGGTTAGGGAGGCAGGGACGAGCTGGACTGGTTTTGGGATGCGGTAGGGGGAGGGGAGATTTTGAAACTTCACTCCCGTACATCTCAGTTGTCCTCGTTTTTCAAGGACCGTAACTTCCCTTCCTCGGTGGTCGAGAACGCCCTCAACCGTGTCTCCCACATCTCCTGCACCTCATCCCTCACACCCCGTCCACGCAATAAGAACCAAAAAAGAATCCCCCTCGTCCTCACGTACCACCCCACCAACCTCCGGATCCAACGCATCATCCTCCGACACTTCCGCCATCTGCAATCCGACCCCACCACCAAAGACATCTTTCCCTCCCCACCCTTATCTGCTTTCCGGAGGGACAACTCTCTCCGTGACTCCCTTGTCCGCTCCACACTCCCCTCCAGCTCCACCACACCCGGCACTTTTCCATGCAACCGCAGGAAGTGCTACACCTGCCCCCATACCTCCTCCCTCACCCCCATCCCAGGCCCCAAGAAGACTTTCCACATCAAGCAGATGTTCACCTGCGCATCTGCCAATGTGGTATACTGCATCCGCTGTACCCGGTGTGGCTTCCTCTACATCGGGGAAACCAAGCGGAGACTCGGGGACCGCTTTGCAGAACACCTACGCTCGGTTCGCAATAAACAACTGCACCTCCCAGTCGCGAACCATTTCAACTCCCCCTCCCATTCCTCAGACGACATGTCCATCCTGGGCCTCCTGCAGTGCCACAACGATGCCACCCGAAGGTTGCAGGAACAGCAACTCATATTCCGCTTGGGAACCCTGCAGCCCAATGGTATCAATGTGGATTTCACAAGTTTCAAAATCTCCCCTCCCCCTACCGCATCCCAAAACCAGTCCAGCTCGTCCCTGCCTCCCTAACCTGTTCTTCCTCCCACCTCAAGCTGCACCTCCATCTCCTACCGACCAACCTCATCCCGCCCCCTTGACCTGTCCGTCCTCCCTGGACTGACCTATCCCCTTCCTAACTCCCTACCTACACTCACCTTTACTGGCTCCATCCCCGCCTCTTCGACCTGTTTGTTTCCTCTCCACCTATCCTCTCCTCTATCCCTCTTCTATCCGCCTCCCACTCTCTCCTTATTTATTTCAAAACCCCCTTCCCCTCCCCCTTTTCTGATGAAGGGTCTAGGCCCGAAACGTCAGCCTCTCTGCTCCTATGATGCTGCTTGGCCTGCTGTGTTCATTCTAAGTTGTGCACCTTACTTCTGCTTTTACCTGCTTCATGTTTTATTGTGCACACGGAGACAGAATTTGATTGCATAAACAGCCACTAACTTGGTTACTTATCGGCCTCAAGATAGATGGTAGATGGGCTACTGGACACCTTAACTACCCGCCAGAATATGCAAGTTAGATCTGGGCTGGGCAGGAAGGAATTGGCCACTCGTTTCTCCACTTTCAAGTATAGTGAACTTAAGCAAACACAAACAATAAAAAATGAAGAAATTCAAAGACAGGAATTCTTACCTTCTGAGTTAGAAACAGCGGTATGGTCGGATCCAGAAAGCCAATACAAGAACTTACAGAAAATACAATCAGGCACACAAGTGTTACTTTGGGGATTGCAAGTAGTTTCCAAAATGACACACTGCTGGCAATTCCACCTGAAAAACAACAACTTTGATCAACATATTTCTGAGAAAGGGTCACCAGACCCAAAATGTTCTGATTTTTTTTCTCCACAGATGCTGCCAGATCTGCTCAGCTTTTCCAACGGCTTCTGTTTTTGTTCCTGATTAACAGCATCCGCAGTTCTTTTAGATTTTATAGAAGTTATGATGTCATGTTGAGGCTGTACAAGACGTTGATGATGCCACGTTTGGAATACTGTGTACAGTTCTGGTTGCCCTGCTATTGTAATGATATTATTAGAGATGGTTCAGAAAAGATTTACCAGGATGTAGCTAGGAATGGAAGGTTTAAGTTAGAAGGAGAGGCTGGATAGACTGGGACTTTTTCTCTGGAGCGTAGGAGGTTGAAGGATGACCTCATTGAAGTTCATAAAATCCTGAGGGCATAGATAAGGTCAATAGCAAATGTCCTTTCTCAAGGGCTGGGGGAGTTCAAAACTAGACGGTATATTTTTAAGGGGAGAGGAGAAAAAATTTAAGAGACCTGAGGGGCAACTGTTTCTCACAGAGAGTGGTTTGTAAGTGGAATAAACTGCCAGAGAAAGTGGTACGCACAGGTACAGATACAGATTAAATATTTAAAAGATACTTGGACGGGTACCTGAATAGGGAAAGTTTAGAAGGATATGGGCCAAATGCAGGCAAATGGGACTAGTTTAATTTGGGAAACTTGGTCAGCATGGAGGAGTCGGACCAAAGGGTCTATTTCTGTGCTGCATGATTCTATTTGCCTTTCAAATTAAAAGCAGCAATAACAAAATTTAGTTAAAGTTTCAATCAAACAGTCATGGAGATATACAGCATGGAAACAGACCCTTCAGTCCGAATTGTCCATGCCAATTAGATATCGGAAATAAACCTAGTCCCATTTGCCAGCATTTGGCCCATAGCCCTCTAAACTCTTCTTATCTATCCAGCCATCCAGATGCCTTTTAAATGTTATAATTATACCAGCCTCCACCACTTCCTCTGGCAACTCATTCCATACAAGCACCACCCTCTGCATGAAAAAGTTGCCTCTTTGAATCTTTCCCCTCTCACCTTAAACTTAAGCCCTCTAATTTCAGACTCCACGACCCTGGGGAAAAGACATTGGCCATTTACCCTATCCATGCCCCTCATGATTTTATAAATCTCTATAGGATCACCACTCAGCCTCCGACACTCCAGGGAAAATAGCCCCAGTCTATTCAACCTCTCCCTATAGCTCAAACCCTCCAACTCTGGCAACATCCTTGTAAATCTTTTCTGAACCCTTTCAAGTTTCACAACATCCTTCCTACAGCAAGGAGACCAGAATTGCACCGCAGTATTCCAATAGGGGCCTAACTGCTGTCCTGTACAGGCGTAACATGACTTCCCAACTCGTGTACTAAATGTACTGACTAGTAAAGGTAAACATACCAAATGCCTTCTTCACTATCCTATCTACCTGCTACTCTGCTTTCAAGGAACTATAAACCTGCACTCCAAGGTCTCACTGGTGTCTTCATCAGAACTGATGAAAAGACACTGGACTTGAAACATTAATTCTGCTTTCTTCCCACAGATGCTGCCAAATCTGCTTAATTCGCCAGCAATTTCTGTTTTCGTTTCAGATCTCCAGCATCCACTGTACTTTGTTTTGTAGTAACAAAATTTAAATGATTATCCCTTGACCTACCTGAACAACCTAATGGCAAATATAAAAAAAAGAATGAATTTCATTTATTTAGCTGCTAAATTTTTGATTTTTTACCTTCTTTACTTCTCAGAGACCATAGTCAATGCTTGTAAATTTTTGCATTTGCACTGATATCTAAATAACATTGGCATCAGCAGATTTCTCAGAACAGAAGAATGCTCAGACCTGCTCACAGTTCAAAATATTATTACACCCTAATCCCCTACTGGCTGGTTTACTCCCTTGTAAGAATAATTTCAAAATTTACCCTCTGGATACCTTGTGCATTACCTTTTCAGATATGTGCAAAGGAGAAAAGAGTGAAGCTACATCGAATATTTGCTGACCACCATAACCAAACCAAATATTCTTTCATGTCACATCAATTCCATACATGGTGAATTCAGATTTTCACCTGTTTGATTTGCAATTAATCTCTGGCTTTCTCCACTTGACTATTTCTGGTAATATTCACCCATTCCATCCTGAAGGACTTCACCATTTGCTGGACAAGGCTTTAATGGCATTGAACAACTTCCAATAATTTGCTTAACTGGCCATGCATTGTTTGAGTACTCAGGCAGAGCTTCAGCAGACATTTTGACCACATGAAGTGCCACAGCCAAGTCCAGTCCTGTTCTCACCTTACATCTATATAGCATAACTTGAAAATAATCAGGTACAAAAACCAAGTCTAAATTTTCCCCAAATTCAAGGACTCAATTCAGCTTTGATGGCCAGTTGAGATCAACTCGCTATTCAGGTCCTGATTTATTTAACTCAATTATTTACAGTCTTAACAGCTGAGCTATTAAGTGAATTACAGTCATTTTTGAACAAAAAAAAAAAAATAGCAATTATTACCTTACAATTTCCAAGAAATTTCCAAATACCACAATTAATTGGACAAAAAGACATTAAGATACTTGTCTATGGCAGCCATCCAACATAAAGTTTAACAAGAATCTTTTCTGATGATGCCAACTTCGACAAGGGAGCCTCTGAAATAGCCAACTTCTTTCTCAGCCGAGGATTCCCCAGCACCATTGTCCATCTTTAGCTGGATCCGACCCATCTCCCGCCCTCTCCTCCTTCTTGTAACAGCAATAGGGTTCCCCTTGTCCTTACCTACCATTCCACCAGCATCCACATCCAGAGGATCATTAGCCGCCATTTCCCCTACCTCCAATGAGATGTCACCAACAGACACATATACCCCTCCCCTCCCCTGTCCACCTCCTGCAGGGACCGTTCCCTCCCAGACACCCTGGACCACTCTTCCTTCACTCCCAATATGCCACCCTACAGCCCCATGGCACCTGTGCCTGTAACCACTGGTGTAACACCTGTCCATTTACTTCCTCCCTCCTCAGTATCCAAGGGCCCAAACATACCTTCCAGGTGAAGCAGCACTTTACCTTCACTTCACACAATGTAGTCTACTGCATTCGCTTCTCACAATGTGGGGTCTCCTCCACATGGGTGAAACAAAGCGTAGACTAAGTGACCGCTTCACAGAACACCTATGTTCTGTCTGCAAAAGAGAAAAGAAACATTCTAAGCTTCCAGTTGCCTGCCACTTTAACACACCACGCTGTACCTTGGCCAACATCTCTATCTCAGGCTTGTTGCAGTGCTCCAATGAAGCACAGCGCAAGTTGGAAGAATAACACCTCATTTTCCGCTTGGGGACACTTGCAGCCTTCTGGACTCAATATGGAGTTCAACAATTTTAGGGCTCGAGCTCTCCCACATCCTTACCTCAAACCCCATAAAAGTGCCTTGTTATCACAGTCTCCCATTGTTAAACACCATCAGTCTGCAAATAGCTATTTACCCTCATAGCCGGATCATTATCCACTCCTTCGTCTGTCCAACCGTTTTTTTCTCTCTTTGGGCTCTATCTTCACCTATTGTTTACTCCTTACCCCCTCGCCCTACCCGACATTTTCCCAGCTATCATCAGTTTTGAGGAAGGGTCACTTGACCTGAAACGTTAACTCTGATTTCTCTCCACAAATGCTGCCAGATTTGCTGAGCTTTTCCAGCAATTTCTGTTTTTGTTTCTGATAAAAGTTTAACAATACTTCTACAGTTAAGTTCAAATGTAGAGCTTTACCATAATTTGGTAAAATACCCATGTTCAAAGGTACCATTGAAAGAGCGATACATCCTACTGCAATGAAAGGAACTTCATATCCAAACATCTGGTACAGAAAACCTCCAATAGGTGGACCCATTACTAGACCAAGCCCAGCGAATATTTCTAGAAGTCCCTGAAAAAAAAATTTGTAGTTTGTGTTTTAGTGATTTATTTGCTGGAAATACAAAATCATAAATAAATTACATTTACTATTTTGTTACAAAGTATGGTCAACTTTAACAGGATTTTCTCTTCCAGGTTTCTTCACTCTCTTCTCAAATGGCAAGGCACTGTCCCACAGACCGTCACTATTTTAAAAAATGGGCATTATCCATGAATGATTATTGGCAAGACAGTTGTTTGTAGGATTATCAAAATGGAGGCAAATCTTGTCCTTCTCTAACATTCAATTCTACTATACGATGGAGGAATAGCTGGATAAAAATCAAGAATAGGAACTGGTTAATTCTTACTTTTTTGACTTATGGTCTTGTAGCCACATGTTGCATTGACACATTTACTGAAATCAGCTGAGATCTCAAACTAAGGATCAGAAAGAGCACTGGGAAGACGGAATCAGTAGCTAGGGAACAGAGATTATGGTGAACATAAAACAATGGCTGCAGTTCCTTTACCTGGCAACAGTGTGGAGTTAAGCCAGTCGATTCATTACCTTGCCATCACATTTGATCCCAAAATTAGCTTCTAATCTCTGTAACACTGTTCACTGTTCCAGCTCATCTGCCACTGGAAACCTCATTCATTCCTTGGTTTCCTCTAAACCTAACTATTCCAACAGACTCCTCGTTGGTGTCCTTCACTCCACCCTTCGTAAACTTAAGATAATCAAACCGCCCAGTACGCTACTTCAGGTACGGCCAATGCCATCGACACCGCTGCCGATGCCAACACCACAGACATCGAGGACGCCGTTGCCACCAACATCCAAGATTTACCGGCCTACGTCGCTCCGCCCACTGCTGACGTCACGCCGCCCACCACCTCCACAGCCAGCAGCTACAGAGGAGACAGCAGCATCCAGCCCTGCCGAATCTTCACCATCCCCCCCTGCCGAATCTTCACCATCCCCCCCAGACCTCCCCCTTACTGACGACGAACGGTCAGTCCTCAGTAACGGGATCACCTTTGTCCCCCTCCACCCAAACATCGATGAATACAACTCACGTTTGGACGTTGAACAGTTTTTCTGCCGCCTCCGCGCTTACTTCTTTAATCGTGAGCCTAACCCTCCCTCTACTGACCCCTTCTCCCGCCTCCAACACGCCCCGTCTTCCTGGACACCACCCCAAGGCCTCCTACCCTCCCTCGACCTCTTCGTCTCGAACTGCCGTCGAGGCATCAATCGCCTCAACCTCTTTACCCCTCTCACCCACTCCAACCTCTCCCCCGCAGAACGTGCAGCCCTCCGCTCCAATCCCAACCCCACCATAAAACCCGCGGACAAGGGAGGCGCAGTTGTAATATGGCGCACTGACCTCTACATCGCTGAGGCCACACACCAGCTCTCTGACACCTCCTCCTACGCCCCCTTGATCATGATCCCACCCCCGACCACCAAACCATCATCTCCCAGACCATTCACAACCTCATCACTTCAGGTGACCTCCCACCCACAGCCTCTAAACTCATCGTTCCCCAACCCCGCACCACCCGTTTCTATCTCCTTTCCAAAATCCACAAACCTGACTGCCCTGGTCGACCCATTGTCTCCACCTGCTCCTGCCCCACCGAACTCATCTCCACTTATCTCAAATCTATTTTCCCCTTGGCCCAGGAACTCCCCACCTACGTCCGTGACACCACCCATGCCCTCCACCTCCACCAAAACTTCCGATTCCCTGGTCCCCAACGCCTCATCTTCATCATGGACGTCCAGTCCCTCTACACTTGCATTCCCCATGCAGATGGCCTAAAGGCCCTCCGCTTCTTCCTGTCCCGCAGGCCCGACCAGTCCCCCTCCACTGACACCCTCATCCGCTTAGCTGAACTCGTCCTCACCCTTAACAACTTCTCTTTCAATTCCTCCCACTTCCTACAGACAAAGGGGGTGACAATGGGTACCCACATGGGCCCAAGCTATGCCTGCCTCTTTGTAGGATACGTGGAACAATCCCTCTTCCAAAGCTACACTGGCCCTAAACCCCACCTCTTCCTCCGTTACATCGATGACTGTATCGGTGCCACCTCGTGCTCCCACGAGGAGCTCGAACAGTTCATCCACTTCAACACCTTCCACCCTAACCTTAAGTTCACTTGGACCATCTCTGCTCCTGAGATGAGGCATTCCACTCCCGGACATCCCAGATTTCCTCGTTTTTAAAGGATCGCAACTTCCCCTCCACAGGGGTTGAAAACGCCCTTGACCGTGTCTCTCGCATTTCCCGCAACTCATTGCTCACACCCGCTACCCACAATAACAACCAAAACAGGATCCCCCTCATCCTTACATACCACCCCACCAACCTCCAAATCCAACACATCATCCTCCGACACTTCCGCCATCTGCAATCTGACCCCACCACCAAAGACATTTTTCCCTCCCCACCCTTATCTGCTTTCTGGAGGGACCACTCGCTCCGTGATTCACCTGGATTCCACTCCATACTCCCCACCAGCCCCACCACCCTCGGCACTTTTCCCTGCAACCGCAGCAAGTGCTACACCTGCCCCTACACCTCCCCCCTCACCCCCATCCCAGGCCCTAAGAAGACCTTCCACATCAAACAGATGTTCACCTGCACATCTGCTAATGTGGTATACTGTATCCGCTGTTCCCGTTGTGGCCTCCTCTACATCAGGGAAACCAAGCAGAGGCTTGGGGACCGCTTTGTGGAACACCTACACTCGGTTTGCAACAAACAACTACACCTCCCAGTCGCAAACCATTTCAACTCCCCCTCCCACTCCTTGGACGACATGTCCATCCTGGGCCTCCTGCATTGCCACAACGATGCCACCTGAAAGCTGCAGGAACAGCACCTCATATTTCGCTTGGGAACCCTACAGCCCAAGGGTATCAATGTGGACTTCACAAGCTTCAAAATCTCCCCTCCCCCAATCGCAATCCAAAACCAGCCCAGCTCGTCCCTGCCTCCCTAACCATTCTTCCCACCTCAAGCCCCACCCCCATCTCCTACCCACTAACTTCATCCTACCTCCTTGACCTATCTGTCCTCCCTGGACCGACCTATCCGCTCCCTAACTCCCCACCTACACTCACCTTTACTGGCTCCATCCCTGCCTCTTTGACCTGTCTGTCTCCCCTCCACCTATCTTCTCCTCTATCCATCTTCTATCTGCCTCCCCCTCTCTCCCCATTTATTTCAGAATCCCCTTCCCCTCCCCCATTTCTGAAGAAGGGTCTCGACCCGAAATGTCAGCTTTCCTGCTCCTCTGATGCTGCTTGGCCTGCTGTATTCATCCAGCTCTACACCTGGTTATTTCAGATTCTCCAGCATCGGCAGTTCCTACTATCTCCATAATCAAACCCTGTTGCCCACGTCTTAAGTTACAGCAGTACGATTCTCAAACACCACTTGTGCCAGCTAGCTTACGATGACTTTTAAGCAAACAATGTTTTGTGTTTAAATTCTCCTTCTTATTTTTAAATTGCCGTTGTCCCTCCCAATCTATGTAATCTCCTCCAGCCCCATAATCCTGGAGATGTAAGCGCTCCTAAAATTCTAGCCTCTTGCACATCCATGATTTTACTCATTCGAACACTAGGCACCACATGTTCAGTTACCCTGGGCCTGAAGCTCTGGAATCCCCTCCCAATATTTCCGCCCTAAGACCCTCCTTAAAACTCAACTCTTAGTGACATTACTAAAAGAATTGAATTCATTCATACCATTATCGTGGCTATGTTGTTTGGGAATGTTGCAGCAAGAATTGAAAATGATGCAGTAACGCACCCAGAAAACCCTATTGCATCCATTGATCTTACGACGAAACACAAAACGATAAATACAAGTCCATCTGGAGCTTTATCCAATAGGCTGAGAATAGAAATAAAAGACATCAAATTCAGAAAAAGAATGCAATACATTGTCTCTAGTCTTCTTCTTCACCATCTTACTTGACTCTTCTACTGTTGCTTAATAATCAGACTACTTGCCTAGTATTACTGAATAAACGGAGACTTCCTTCACTAAATATTGGAAAGTCAAAAACTATTGCCTTGTTGCCTCACAGCGCCAGTGACACGTGTTTGATTCCAGCCTCGGGTGACTGTGTGGAGTTTGCATGTTCTCCCCATGTCTGCGTGAGTTTCCTTAAGGTGCTCCAGTTTCCTCCCACAGTCCAAACTTAGGCAGGTCAGGAGGATTGGCCATGCTGAATTGCCCTGTAGTGTCCAAGGATATGCAGGCTAGGTGGGTCAGCCATGGTGAGTTTGGAATTACAAGGATAGGGTGGGAGGGTAATTGGGATGCTCTTTGGAGAGGTAGAGCAGACTTGATGGGCCGAATGGCCTCCATCTGTACTGTAGGGGTTCTACGGTCCTTCCACAAACTCTGTTCCCTAGCTGCGTGTCTAAGGTTGAACCTGTTTGTAAGCTTCCAACTGCACCTTTGTGCTGTCACTATGATCACCTACTTGCACTTCAGTAATATCATCCAACACTACTCCTGCCTCAAATCATCTTCTGTTGAAACCATCATCTGACCTTGGTACGTCCAAACTTAGCTATTGCAAAGCATACCTGACCAACCTGCATTTGTACCATCTGCAAATTTGAGGTTATCTAAAAGTCTGCTGCTTGTGTCCTTATTTGCACCAAGTCCCAGTCTCTCATCAATCCTCTGCTATACTACCTCCCAATTAAGCAACTGCTTGATTTTAAGATTCTTATCCTTATTTTCAAATCCCTCCTTGATCTCACCACCTCCGTATCTCTGCAATCTCTCCTGTCCCACATTCCTCGGAGTTATCTGTGCTTATCAAGCTCTGCCCTTGAGAATCCATTTTTTTATTCTTTCGCATGATGCAGGCATCCCTAATTGTTCATGAAAAGACAGTGCTGATAAACTGTCTTCTTGAGCTACTATAGTATGTGTTGTGTAGATATGTCCATAGATCTGTTAAAGTCCTGCATAAGATTTGTTGTGTTTGAATGAGATGACGCCTCATTAACAGTAAAGGCCAAGTCCATTTAACTTCTCATCATGGGACTATCCCTCTATCCCAGGAATTAATTTAGTGAGTCTTTATCACACCTCCTCTTTGACAATTATATCTTTGAAAAATCTTCTTTTTGATTAGTTGAAGAGACACACTTTTGGTTGCCTTTGTTCCTAATCTTCTCTTTCTCTGGTAAGCTGACAACCATGCAGTGATTGCCATTTAAAAGCCAGCAAATTTAAAAAAAACCAATGGGTAATTGCTGGCAAAGTAAGTGTCACTCACTGCTAAATTAGGGCCATTAAAATTTAGTACATGGACATAAGTGTAGAAAAGTTATTTTACCATCTTTGAGAACCAGTCCTTGGCTGTTGAATGTGTAAGTTGGGGTTCAGATTGTGGTGCTTTAGTGTACAACTACCACAAAGAACCAACACTTACACCAGCAATTTTGCCCCTTGCAAATATATGACCATATAGATTTCGTTCTCAATACTGCAAATAAAAAGCAACAATCTGGTAAAATTCTAATTCTTGAATTTTAAATAACTTGTCCCTAAGGCAATGTTAGTTACTGCATTCCAACCACCTTCCATTATGTAATTTACTGAAATTATTATCAGTACTGTTGAAAAGTTGTTTGTCACAGTCGTATACAAATGGAAAAGCACCACAATCTGAACATCAACTTACACATTCAAATGCCAAAGACTGAACTGCAAGTAAATGCCAAATAAAATCCAATGGATAACTTACCCAAAAAGGATAGTACAACAGCCAGAAATGAACATTCCAGAGACAAACATAAATTTTGCTCCGATTTGAACAATCTGCAAATATATAAATAAAAGTTACCGGAAATTTTAACCTGTCAAAACAAAATCTCAACTTATTACATTTATATGAAATACACACTTCTACAGAAAAGGCAACAATATAGAGAAACTTTAATCAATTGTGTAGGGCTATAATAATTTTAAAAAGCGCAAGTACACGTAAAACATCTACAGTCTAAGCAGGTGGGCATTTCATGCCAGTAAAATGAATTCTTAGCATCTTTCAACCCACTATCATCTAGAAGAAAAGGACAGTTGATACACAGGAATACCACCAACTGCAAGTACAAAACACTCACCTCTCTAACTTGGAATCAAATCATTTTTCCTGCACTGTCACCGAGTCAAAAACCTGGAACTCCATCCCTAACATCATTGTGGGTGTACTTACACCAAATAAACCACAGTACTTCAAGAAGGCAGCTCAACACCACTTCCTTAATGACAGAAACTAGGGTGGCAGTGGGGTGGGAACCTAAGCAGTAGGTCACATGTGGAGTGTTTGAAGAGAAGAGAGGAGCTAAATCGAGTAAGTCCAGTAGGAACAACAGGCAGGGCCAGGTTAATTAACAAAGAAGGACCAGTGGTCTGAAGTGTATTTATTTTAATGCAAGGAGTATAACAGATAAGGCGGATGAGCTCAGAGCCTAGATTAGTATATGGGGCTTAGATGTGGTAGCCAGCACAGAAATTTGGTTGATAGAAGGGCAGGACTGGTAGCTCAACATTACAGGGTTTAGATGTTTCAGGCATGATAGGAAGGATGTAAAAGGAGTCAGGGAGTTGGATTACTGATGAAGCAAAATGTCACAGCTGTACTAGGAGAGGACATCTTGGAGGAATCATCCAGCGAGGCGATATGGATAGAAGTTAGGAATAAGAAAGGTCCAATCACTATGATGGGGTTATGCAACAGGCCTCGACAGCCAGTGGAAATTAGAGGAACAGATATGTAAGCAGATCATGGAAGGTTGTAAAAACAACAGGGTTATGGAAATGAGTGATTTTAATTTCCCCAATATTCACTGGGACTCCCCAAGTATCAAGGGCTTAGATAAGGCAGAATTTGTTAGGTGCATCCAGGAGGGATTCTTGAAACAATATGTAGATAGTCCAATTACAGAAGGGGCCATATTAGACATTGTACTGGGGAAAGAGCCTGGCCAGGTGATTTAAGTTTCACTGGGTGTGCAGTTTGGGAATAGTGATCATAACTTTGTAAGTTTTAAGATAGTTATCAGAAAGGAGAAGACTGATCCTTGGGTGGAAATGTTAACTTGGGGGAAGACTAATTATAACAGTATTAGGCAAGCACTGGAAAAACTGGACTGGGGGTAGCTGTTTGACGGTAAATCCACATTTGATATGTGGGAGCCTTTTAAAAGCCAGTTGACCAGGGTTTAGAACGAGCATGTTCTTGTGAGTACAGCGTAGAATTTTAACATTTCCCTTGCAGCTCTTCTGAATTTCCTAAATTCTTTCAAGCAGCCCCACATAAGCTCAATTTCCTGCCTATAGATCTAGTTATTCAATTTGCTACCACATTGGTTCAAGTAGAGCCTGGCCTTCCATCTTTCCAGTACTTGTGCCAGTGAGCCGTGAATCAAATTCCCTGCCTCTTCCACCATTCTTTCAGGCAATATTTAAACTTCTAATCCATTTTTCCTCATTCCAATTAGATGTAATACAAGTAACAATCCAGAAATGTTGATGCTCGTGGTTTAAATTAAAAAGCAAAGTCCTCAAATTCTCTCAGAAGACGTGAGGAACCAATATCAGTACTCCTCTTAACACAATGAAGCCAGGAGGCTCTGCCATGTGTTTGATGCAATGAAGATTGTAGCTGTAGTTTACACCCAGTTAATTGTCTAGAAACATTAGTAATATACTGCTTTAATAAATGAGACTGTGCTTTTCTAACATTAAAGAAATGTTGTCTGTGGCAAGTGTTATTAGCTTAAAATAAACCTAAGGTCCTAGTGCAAAAGAATAAAAATATTAAAATATTATACTTACATATTTTCCTAGTAGCAGTGAAAATATAAGATTAAATAAAGCAAAACATCCAAAAATCATTCCAACAACAGTGTCATTGGCTCCTTTCCTTCCTGCCTGCAAAGAAAGTAATATAATAAATGCAATACACATGATTCTATTGCACAGAAAGTAGCAAGTATGACTCATTAACTCAAAAGGGAGGGAAACAAAAAGCAGGAAACTAAAGGCAATTATCTTACCATTTTTCATTACTAAGATATTAGGAGCTATTATTAAAGAACTTATAGCAGGACACTTAGAAAAATTCAAGGTAATCGGGCATAATCAACATGGTTTTACGAAAAGAACATGCCACTGAACAAATTTATTGGAGTTCTTTGAGAAGTAATACGTGCTATGGATTGAGTGGAACTAGTGGATATTCTGCACTTAGAATTCTGGAAGGCATTTGGTGAGGTACCACATCAACCATCATTACAGAAAATAAAATTTGAGGTGCCCCTTCCTCTCAAGAAGGCATGTTGATGCCAATAGACATTCAATCTGATGGGGAACCTTTTGTGGGGTCCCGTAAGTCTCCTTTCTGGACAGTCAAGAGGTGCCTTGCCCCTCCACCTCTACCCTGTGGAAGTACAAACCAGGCAGTTAGCTTGTCTCTGGCCAGGACACTATCTGCATATCTTGGCTCTTTTGGCTAAAATGCACATGGGGTTATCCGTCCAGAACTCAAGCTTCAATAATCTCCACTACCGAGTAGGATCCCTCCACCCCAGCTGTGAACCCTAGGACTGTACCTATATATAAAAGGAAAAGAAAAAGAAAATCCTGTGATGACAATAGGTGGCACAGATGAAACTTCATTGTAAAGAATCTCACATTTATAAATATGTGTTCACTTTATATCATTACCTGTGTGATCAATTGTCATTTTAGCTGCAGCTACAAGAGTGAAGGCAAAGTGGCAGCCTTCCTTAGTGCCATGCAATATTATGACCCTTTCAGAAGGTTAGCTTTCTTCCTAGTACCCATAGAAGCACAACACTTTGATAAATACAAGAGGGAGCTTCAGATAGAGTCATACAGCATGGAAACAGACCCTTTGGTCCAACTAGTCCATGCTGAACATAATCCCAAACTAAACTAGTCCCACCTGCCTGCTCCTGGCCCATATGCCTCCAAACCTCTCCTACTCATGTACTTATCCAAATGTCTTTTTGAACATTGTAATTGTACCCACATCCACCACTTCCTTAGGAAGTTCATTCCATACTCGAACCACCCTCAGTGTAAAAAATTTGCCCCTCATGTCTTTTTTTAATGTCTCTCCTCTCACCTTAAAAAGTTACCCCCTAGTCTTTAAATTCCCCGCCCTTGGGAAAAGACTACCATTAACTCTATCTATACCTCTCATTATTTTATAAACTTCTATCAGGTCACCTCTCAACCTCCTATGCTCCAGTAAAAAAACGTCCCAGCCCATCCAGCCTTTCTTTATAACTCAACCCTGGTTAATCTCTTTTGAACCTCTCCAGCTTGATCATGTCCTTCCTATAACTGGGAGACCAGAGCTGGACACAGTATTCCAGAAGAGGCCTCACCAATGTCCTTTACAAGCTCAACATGACTTCTCAACTCCTACACTCAAAGGACTGAGCAATGAAGGCAAGTGTGCCAAACATCTTTTTAACCACCCTGTCTATATGTGACGCAAACTTCAAAGAATTACGTACCTGCATCCCTCAATCCTGTTGTTCTACAACACTACCCAAGGCCCTACCATTAATTGTGTAAGCGTTACCCTTGTTCGTCGTGCCAAAATGCAATACTTCACATTTATCCAGATTGAACACCATCTGCCGTTTTTCAGCCCATTGACCCATTTGAAAAAGGTCCTTTTGTAATGTTAGAAACTCTTTTCAATGTCTGCTTTTGGTGTTGGCCACAAACTTACTAACCATGCCTTCTATATTCTCATCCAAATCATTATATAAATGACAAACATAAAAGAGGTTAAGAGATTCAATTGAACTAAGTTGTCTACATCTAAAATAAGATTTTCTTTTATTCTTTACTAAAACCTCAACATCTTTATTCATCCATTGTTCCTTAATCTTACCAGCCTTACCTTCACCCAGACAGGAACAAAAACCTCTGAACTCTCATCATCTAACTCTTGAATGCCTCCCACTCGTCAGACATCCTTTTACCTGCAAACAGTCTACTCCAATCAACTTTTGAAAGTTCTTGTTTCATACCATTAAAATTTGCCTGACTCCAATTAAAACCTTTAACTTTTATGGAAGGCTTATC
The DNA here is from genome assembly GCF_021869965.1 of Rhincodon typus. NCBI lineage: Eukaryota > Metazoa > Chordata > Chondrichthyes > Orectolobiformes > Rhincodontidae > Rhincodon > Rhincodon typus. The sequence goes on from NC_063336.1 coordinate 35,817,648, forward strand.
CTTTTCCATAACCATTTTGAAACTAATAGAATTATGATTGCTAGACCTAAAGTGTTTCCCCCACTTTTACTTCAGTCACCTGCCCTGCCTTATTGCCCAAAATGCTGTGAAAGCTGAACATTTCTAAACAACAGACCCCCTTGACTACGTCCAAGCGACTGGTTAGATATTGGACCAGGCCCACGACTGACAATGTTTCCCATAACTCAAATAAGTACTATTCTCCTTTCATATTCAGTGTTCTGGAGATTGGTGCTCTGTTGAGGTCAACCTCCATGCATGGAGGATGCAGGCAGTTGTTGCCAATGGAGAATGACCTGAGATGCTGGGGAATGCTGGCCAACTTGAATGCCTGGAGAAGATGCTCTAGGGGCTGAGAGTCTTTGGAAACAGAGTCCTTAAATCCTTTTAATGCAGAGTGAGAAAGATTCTTAAGCAAGGGTGAAAGGTTATTGGCCAGGAAGAGTAGGCAGAAATGCAGGGGCCAGGTCTTACTCCTGCTCCTTATTCATATATTTGTATTATTAATAAGCTGCCTATAGTCAAAAAATGTTGGTATCCATCCTTGGATCCTTTTCTTTATTCCACAGGACATCTTTTAATAATTTGATTTACAGTTTGTCAATTCTTGATACACGAACAGGACCAAGCTTTGCAGTACCTTTCTCAATCATATCAAGACAGATGCTGTGTGACTTTGGCAAAGTGTTACATGTCAAAAGGAGGCCAGTTGGTGCGTTGTGTCTGCACCGGCTCTCCAAAAGACCATCATGACTTAACGCCATTCTCCTGTCTTTTTCCTGGTAGACCTGCGCATTATTTGAATAGAAATAATCATCTGATGCCCTACTGATTATCTCAATTCAACCTACTGCCACCACACTTCCAGGCAGTGCACTCCTGACACAAACCACACATATGAAGAGGCTTTTCACGTCTTTAATAAATCACAACTTCCTCATTTTAAACATAGGAAAAACTCTACTTAAATGTACCCTAAATGCTGAGCTCTTGCTACTGACTGTCTTGTCTCAGTCTGAATCAGACTGCTCGCAATTTCTAATACAAACCAAAAGAACTGCGGATGCTGCAAATCAAGAACAAAAACAAAGTTGCTGGAAAAGCTCAGCAAGTCTGGCAGCATCTGTGACGGAGAACAGAGTTAACGTTTCGGGTCCGGTGACCCTTCCTCAGAACAGTTCTGAGTTCTCAGAACCCAAGCTGAACTTACAACTCCACATTCTTTCCACTAAAATTGCCTACTTCTACTTCAATTCACACCACCACACCCTATCAGCTGCATAAAATTAATTCACACTAGTCACCTCCAGATTCAACTATTCCAAATGTTCTCCTGGTCAGCTCTTCGTTCTTAATCCAGATTCAATTTTGGCCCATCTAAAACCAATATCTTATACTACAGAGTCCCATTCACCCACTCCCTTGGCTCCACTGACTTACTTTGGCCCAATGGTTTGGAATTCTCTCTATACACTTCCATCTTCGTCTCCTACTTGAAGGCTCTTCAGAAAATCTGTCACTTTGATGGAGAATTTGACAATCTCACCTAACATCACCTTTGACTTACCAACCGAAAGACCAGTTTTTAAATTGCTTCATTTATTTGCAACAATAGGCGGAGGTGAAGTCATTTGGTTTCAATTATTTGCATTTATATATAGTGTCTTATTATATATGAATGATTTATTTTATGACATTCTTCCAAAAGCATAAAATAAATTCAAAAGTTGAGACTAAGAGACAAATAGATAACCTCATTCCTCAAGCCACTACTACAAATATGAGGAGTGTCTGTTAAGGCAACATGTTAGACCAAAAGACACAGGAGCAGAAATTACGCCATCTGGCCCATTGAGTCTGCTCTGCCATTCAATCATGGTTGATAAGTTTCTCAACCCCATTTTCCTGCTCTCTCCATGTAACTTTTGATGTCCTTGACAAGGAATTATCTATCTCTGTCTTAAATATAGTCAATGACCTGGCCTCCACAGCCTTCTATGATAAAGAACAAAGAACAAAGAAAATTACAGCACAGGAACAGGCCCTTCGGCCCTCCAAGCCTGCGCTGATCCAGATCCTCTATCTAAACCTGTCACCTATTTTCCAAGGATCTGTATCCCTCTATTCCCTGCCCATTCATGTTTCTGTCTAGATATATCTTAAATGACACTATAGTGCCCACCTCTACCAGCAACGTGTTCCAGGCACCCACCACCCTCTGCGTAAAGAGCTTTCCACGCATATCTTCCTTAAACTTTTCCCCTCTCATCTTGAAATCGTGACCCCGAGTAATTGAGTCCCACTCTGGGGAAAAAAGCTTCTTGCTATCCACCCTGTCTACACCTCTCATGATTTTGTAGACCTCAATCAGGTTCCCCCCTCAACCTCCGTCTTTCTAATGTAAATAATCCTAATCTACTCAACCTCTCTTCATAGCTAGCACCCTCCATACCAGGCAACATCCTGGTGAACCTCCTCTGCACCCTCTCCAAAGCATCCACATCCTTTTGGTAATGTGGCGACCAGAACTGTATGCAGTATTCGAAACATGGTCGAACTAAAGTCCTATACAAACTGTAATATGACCTGCCAGCTCTTGTACTCAATACCCTGTCCAATGAATGAAAGCATGCCGTATGCCTTTTTGACCACTATCAACCGGCATTGCCACCTTCAGGGTACAATGGACCTGAACACCCAGATCTCTCTGTGCATCAATTTTCCCCACGGCTTTTCCATTTACCGTATAGTTAGCTCAACTATAATGATAATGAATTCCATTGATTCACCACACTCTGGCTGAAGAAGTTTCCCCTCATTTCCTTTCTAAAGGGGTTTCCCTTTACTCTGAGGCTGTTACCTTGGTCAAAACAAAATTATATTCCAATGAGAAGAAGTTGATAAAGAATGTCATCAACAAAACTATTTTGTTAAATTTTAATAAACAGTTCATTGATCAAGCACATTCTATTAGTGCAATACCTTTGAACAGTAGAAATACCTAGGCATATTCACCAATTAACACAATTAAATACCCCCTACAGGCTTTAGGGACTTGAGAAGGCAGCTCACCATTGCCGTCTGAAAGGCAATTAGGGATGGCCAATAAGCGCTGGCCTAGCCAGAGACACCCAAATCCTGTGAACGAATTAAAAAGTTATGAAATCAACCCAAATTACAAATGCACAGATTATATTTTCAAGGAAGTCTTCAAAAAGAATGCAACTCAGGTAAATGCAGAATATGTTTATTACCTCTTTTGGAAAGAAAGGTCCCAAAATTGAATAACAAATCATAGAACTAAAGTTCAGTGATGCTGCAGAGACTAGTGTGAAAATTTGGGATCTTGTCCACTTCGGTGATTCATTTCTTGAATTTTCATTTTGATCATCTGCAACTTTACAAATTTAAGTTAAGTTATCAATTTCCAAACAAAAACTGTACAACATTATAGAGAATGTAGAGTTCACTTACAAGAATATTTGGCAATGTTGACTGAGAGAACGTAAGTAGTAAAGACTAGAAACCTGGCTATAACTTGTAAAGTCACTCATCCATTTCCCTCTTTAAAATTTCTTAATTTCATTTCATAATTCATAATTTAAAATTTAAATAGCCTGAATCACTAAATTTGAGCCAAGATTAGAGTTGAGATATCTCTTTTGGGTCTTGGTCATCATAACTCAATACCACACTCAGGGAATGGTACCAAAATACTGTACAGTTTGAAAGTTGACAGCCTCCAACCTCAATTTCAGCTCCCCAGCATCCACATTTCTTTGTTTTATTATGTTGGAAAATGTGTATTCTTTAACACTGAATTTTCCTCAAATTTACTTTGTAGCATGAGATTTCATTTAATTGCTGTTACTAGCTTTACAAATTTCCAGCCCATATTAAAACAGAAGGAAAAAGTCACAAAAATCACTGAGGTCATGATGCTCCATTGAATTGACATTAATGATTTATCTGTCACTGTATGCATCCTATTACCAATATATTGTTTGGGAAAAGGAGTTTTTGCTCTTAGAAAGAATGTTAAGCTAACCCTCAGATTTATGCAAGCAATGGGACAACTGTCATCCTGGTGCCATGAGAAGCTGCCCATGATCATTAGCCAGAAGGGCTCAGATGGGCGATTGTCAGAGTGCAGATCATCAGCCCCCAAAATAAGGTATATTAACTGAGTAAGTGTGTTCGAGATGGAATGTCTCGTGGAATGAGCCATCACCTTCTAGGGAGAAGACAAAGTTTGAAAGAAGAACAAAGACTGTTAACCAGGCTACCACCAAAGCCTACAAAACAGCAGAGAGAAACACCCACCACTCAAAACAGGAGGGGTCCACTGCCTGTATGGGATGGCTTCTGGATCAGTAAAGCATTCTCTTCTACCATGGCAAGTAGATTTCCTTTCTGTGTCTAATTAAATAATGCATATCTAAACTGCTGCTTCTTAACCAAGCTAATAAATTATTTGAATATCCCTACAAATGATTGACTGGCTATATTTGGCAACTGTGATCGCAAACACCTGACATTTAACAAAGAGCGGCTTGGTAGCACTACTATTGAATGACTCCTAAAGGATATAGCTTTCGAAGAAGCGTGCTGCTGATGGTGACATAGCCAATAGGAAGGAAAAGTTTACATCAATTCTTTGCTCTTCTGCTGAGAGGGAACACCACACTGTGCTAGCAGAGACTAGGATTCTTCATATTGAAAGAAAGCAAGTGTGAAATAGTGCCAGGCACAAACATGGTGACGTTAAAACAAAATAAATGCATAATTTTCAGCAAATACGAAATAGATAAAGCAAAGCCATCCAAAGATCAATGGATTAAAATCAGAACTCTGCAGTCCTGTCACATCCAGTCCTGAATGATGGTGGACAATTGAACTACTAACAGTGATTGGGAGTACGTTCAGTATGCAAAGTGCAGTGGTTCATTGCTTTAGGGCCATTTAGTAATGGACAACAAATGTCAGGCTTTTCAACAGCACATACAAACACAGAACTGGAGAAACTCAGCTTACGAGCAGTCCAGTTTGACTTTTTTAGAACTGAAAGGTCTGATGTTTTAAAAACACGCTTTTGACAGAGTTGGGGGTGGAGGAGGGAGGTGCCAGATGTAATAAAAATGGAGAACGGTACGGAAAGGAGGTGAATGGGCTGACGGAGCACCCTGCATCACACCTTACAGTCCACACATCCCCTCCCTATGCTATTACAAAAGGTATATAACGCTTGCTCATTCACCTTCTCCCTTCCTCATTATCCAAGGCCCCAAACGCATCTTCCAGGTGAAGAAGGGTTTTATTTGTACTTCCTTCAATCTAGTCTACCATATTCGCTGTTGATAATGCCTTCTCCTCTAATCTGCCTTCCTGTGTTCTGAGGAAGGGTCACCGGACCCAAAACGTTAACTCTTTTTTTCCTGCTCAGATGCTGCCAGACCTGCTGAGCTGTTCCAGCAACTTTGTTTTTGTTCCTGGCAAGACTAAATACAGACCGGGTTGCACTGCACCTCGCCTTTGTGTACAGGAATGATCCTGGCTTCCCAGTTGCTTACAATTTCAATAAACCTACTTGCTCCGGAGCTAACATTTCCCTCTTGGGATAACACAGTGTGGAGCTGGAAGAACACGGCAGGCTAGGCAGCTTGAAAGGAGCAGGAAAGTTGACGTTTCGGTTCGGGACCGTTCTCCTGGGCTCGCTGCAACGTTCCAGCGTTGCACGACGCACGCTCCAAGGAACAACGACACAACCCATGAATGAATTAAGAAAAACATTCATGTCCTTAAAGCAAGTGAACCTCTCTGTGCCGCATGCTCATATTCATTACACTCCATTGAACGAAATCCTGTTCTTTGGAACTATTATTTTTCTGGTCTTTCGTTGCTAGAACTTTTACTAGAAAAAGCCTATCAGGTAAATACGGGGGGCGGGGGGGAAAGAGAGCTGAGGCACTTACTTTCATTTCCTTGACCGGACATTGTCCTTTGGTGGGAACACACCTTTGGGACCGGCCGAGGGAGACACACTCCTTACTGCGTATCCCGTAGAAATGAAAACGGTCGATCCGATCAATTCGTTCGACCCGTCCAATCTTGCAGGCAAGATTTTTCAATTCTCCGAAGTAACTCCCTCTCATCGGCTCTGTTTTATAAATGGAAATTCTGTTTAAAAGTATTCAATTCGTCTGTTGCGTTGAATAATCTTGTCCTCACAAGTTGTCCCACTTCTGTTGCAACAGTCAAGTGAAAACCCAGCAACACTCACACACTCACCCCAGTGACTCATTCCAGAATTACATAACAAGGTGTAGGGCTGGATGAACGGAGCAGGAAGGCTGACGTCGCGGGCCTAGACCCTTGTTCAGAAAAGGGGGCGGGGAAGGGGGTTCTGAAATAAATAGGGAGAGAGGGGGAGGCGGATAGAAGATGGATAGAGGAGAAGATAGGTGGAGAGGAGACAGACAGGTCAAAGAGGCGGGGATGGAGCCAGTAAAGGTGAGTGTAGATGGGGAGTTAGGGAAGGGATAGGTCGGTCCAGGGAGGACAGACAGGTCAAGGGGGCGGGATGAGGTTAGTCGGTAGGAGATGGGGGTGGGGCTTGAGGTGGGAGGAGGGGATAGGTGGGAGGAAGGACAGGTTAGGGAGGCGGGGACGAGCTGGGCTGGTTTTGGGATGCGGTAGGGGGAGGGGAGATTTTGAAGCTTGTGAAGTCCACATTGATACCATTGGGCTGCAGGGTTCCCAAGCGAAATATGAGATGCTGTTCCTGCAACCTTCGGGTGGCATCGTTGTGGCACTGCAGGAGGCCCAGGATGGACATGTCGTCTAAGGAGTGGAAGGGCGAATGCCACCTGAAGTGGGATGCCTGTATATGGAAGTTTCATCACGATATAGTTCTACTCTGCTTAGCATTCCATATTTATTAAATACTAAGCGGAGTAGAACTACATCGCTTCATCGGAGGCCGCACTGATGATGTTACCTAGCATGGTGACGAAACGTCTGAACTACAACCAGCCAGTTCGGTGAGCAAGTCAACAACCTGTATAAGTCCTGCTCTGATTTGCCTTTCCAAAATGCAGCATCTCACATCTATTTAAATTAAACTCCTTTGGCACTCCTTTGCCCATCTGATCAAGATCCCATTGTAACTCTGAGATCACCTTCTTCACTGTCCACTACAGCTCCAATTTTGGTGTCATCTGCAAACTTACTAACAACACCTCCTATGTTCACATCCAAATCATTTATATAAATGACAAACAGCAATGATGCAGCACTGATCCTTGTGGCACACCGTTAGTCACAAACCTCCAGCCTGAAAAGCAACCCTCCACCACCACCCTCTGTCTTCTACGTTTGAGCCTGTTCTGTATCCAAATAGCTCGTTCTCCCTCTATTCCGTGTCATCTAACCTCGCTAACCATTCTCCATAAGGAACCTTGTCGAACACCTTACTGAAATCCAAATAGATCATGTCCACTGCTCTGCCTTCATCAAATCTGTTTGTTACTTCTTCAAGAAACTCAATCAAGTTGGTGAGACATGATTTATCACACACAAAGCCATATTGACTATCACTAATCAGTCCTTGCCTTTCCAAATACATGTAAATCCTGTCCCTTAGGATTCCCTCCAACAACTTGCCCACCACTGATGTCAGGCTCACCAGTCTATAGTTGCCTGGCTTTTCCTTACCATCTTTCTTAAGTAGTGGCACCATGTTAGCTAACCTCTAGTCTTCCAGCACCTCACCTGTGGCTATCAATGATCCAAATTTCTCAGCAAGGGGCCCAGCAATCACTTCCCTAGCTTCCCACAGTCTTCTAGGGTACGCCTGATCAGATCCCAGGGATTTATCCACATTTATACATTTTAAGACCTCCAGTACCTCCTCCTCTGTAATTTGGACATTTTTCAAAGGATCACTACTTATTTCCCCACGTCCTTTATCTTTTATATCCTTCTCCACAGTAAACACTGATGTGAGATACTTGTTTAGTATCTCCCCCATCTCCTGCGGTCCCACACATGGGCGGCCTTGCTGATCTTTAAGGGGCCCTATTCTCTCCCTAGTTACCCTTTAATGTATTTGTAGAATCCCTTTGGATTCTCCTTACCCCTATTTGCCAAAGATATTTCATGACCCCTTTGTGCCCTCCTGATTTCCCTCTTAAGTATACTCCTATTGCCTTTATACTCTTCTAGGGATTCACTCAATTTCTGCTGTCTATACCTGACATATGCTTCCTTCTTTTTCTTGACCAAAACCTCAATTTTTCCAAGTCATCCAGCATTCCCTATACTTACCAGCCTTTTCATTCACCCTAACGGGAACATACTGTCTCTGGACTCTCGTTACCTCATTTTTGAAGGCTTCCCATTTTCCAGCCATCCCTTTACCTGAGAACATCCGGCCCATGAGTAATTATATAATAGAATAAAATAATTATGTAGCTAATTGGAACATATTAAGGATGACAGGACAGATGATGTGTCATAGTTGCAGCATGTGGAAGATCCTGGATGCCAGTTTGATCTACATTTAGATATATGACATTCTGTGTTATCTCTTATGTAGGATTTTATCAAGGACCTTATAGAAATGCATGAAAACACATCTAGACAATCCCCTGTCCACTACCTTAGTCACTTCTTCAAAATAATTCAATGAGGTTTGTCAGGCATGATGTACCTGTTACGAATCCATGCTGGCTATCTCTGATTCACTGAAAACTCTTAAGGTGTTCAGCTACCCCCATCCTTGATAATAGACTCCAACAACTTCCACATCACAAATGTCAGGTTAACTGGCCTGTAACTCCCTGGGTTTTCTTCTTGCAGTGTACTTTTGAATATAGAGAACATTTTTAAATGAGAGGCTGTGATTCAGACATTTAGACATACTCAACCTTGATCTACTTGGAGGAGACATGAATTCCAGCTCCTAAGAAAGGGTTTTGATACAAAACAGAATTCTTTTAACAGATGCTGGCTGTAAACTTTTGTTTCCAGTTTTCCAGCTTCTGCAGTATTTTACTTTGGACATGACGACTATGCAAGTGTCAGCAGAGGCTGATGATAGTACATCCTCTGACCGAGTTGGATGATTCTGACCTCAACTGGTTGGGTCCCGTACATGTAGGCTGATATCCTGTGAACAATTGAAGGAGTGCTGCAATGTCGGAGCTACATGCCATCGTTTGCAAACTTCATCCACCCTGTACACCAGGGGGTGACACCAGGATACTTTAGCACTATCTTGAAGAAAGGTGAGCCATTATCCCTATATTGTTCAAATTCCAACACCAGAACAAAAATCAATGCAGTGTGCAGAACTGAGTTTGCTGCGTGCAAATTGACTGTTTGACATTACACATGCAGCACTTTAAAAGTACTTAATTGGACAATGGCATGTAGGATCTTGTGGGCGCAGTGATAGTGTCCCTACAAAAACAGAAACTGCTGGGAAAACTCAGCAGGTCTGGCAGCATCTTTGGAGGTGAAGCAGAATTAACATTTCAGGTCCAAGTATCTTTCTGCAGAAGCCTTCACTGCACCCGAACATTCTGTCCACAGATGCTGCCAAAACCTGCTGAGTTTTCCCAGCTATTTCTGTTTAGGTTTCCCATTTCCAGCATCCGCAGTCCTTTGGGGGTTTTTGATATTGTCCATACCTCTGGGCTGGGAGGTCTGGGTTCAGGTCCCACCAGCTTCTGAGGTGTGTCATAACATCTCTTGCACAGGTTGATCAGATAATACCTTGCACAGTGCTGGGATAACTCCTGTGGGGCACTGGTAATGTCCCTACCTCCAAGCCAGGTGTCCCGGGTTCAAGTTCTGTCTATTTTAAGGGCGCGTAATAACATGACATAACAAGGTGTAGAGCTGGATGAACACAGCAGGCCAAGCAGCATCAGAGGAGCAGGAAGGCTGACGTTTCAGGCCTAGACCCTTCTTCAGAAATGGAGGAGGGGAAGGGGGTTCTGAAATAAATAGGGATAGAGGGGAAGGCGGATAGAAGATGGATAGAGGAGAAGATAGGTGGAGAGGAGACAGACAGGTCAAAGAGGCGGGGATGGAGCCAGTAAAGGTGAGTGTAGGTGGGGAGGTAGGGAGGGGATAGGTCGGTCCAGGGAGGACAGACAGGTCAAGGGGGCGGGATGAGGTTAGTCGGTAGGAGATGGGGGTGGGGCTTGAGGTGGGAGGAGGGGATAGGTGGGAGGAAGGACAGGTTAGGGAGGCGGGGACGAGCTGGGCTGGTTTTGGGATGCGGTAGGGGAGATCTTGAAGCTTGTGAAGTCCACATTGATACCATTGGGCTGCAGGGTTCCCAAGCCCTTGGTCCAGGAACTCCCTACCTATGTCCGCGACACCATCCACGCCCTCCACCTCTCCTCCAGAACTTCCAATTCCCCGATCCCCAACACCTCATCTTTACCATGGACGTCCAGTCCCTATACACCTGCATTCCCCATACAGATGGCCTAAAGGCCCTCTGCTTCTTCCTGTCCCGCAGGCCCGACCAGGCCACCTCCACTGACACCCTCATTCGCTTAGCCGAACTCGTCCTCACACTCAACAACTTCACTTTCAATTCCCACTTCCTACAGACAAAGTGGGTGGCAATGGGTACTCGCATGGGCCCAAGCTATACCTGCCTCTTTGTAGGTTACGTGGAACAATCCCTCTTCCATACCTACACTGGCCCTAAACCCCACCCCTTCCTCCGTTACGTGGATGACTGTATCAGCGCCGCCTTGTGCTCCCACGAGGAGCTTGAACAGTTCATCCACTTCACCAACACCTTCCACCCCAACCTTAAGTTCACCTGGACCATCTCTAATACCTCTCTCTCCTTCCTGGACCTCTCTGTCTCCATCTCTGGCAACCATCCAGAAACCGATATCCATTTCAAGTCCACCGACTCCCACAGCTACCTAGAATACTCCTCCTCCCACCCACCTTCCTGCAAAAATGCCATCCCCTATTCCCAATTCCTTCACCTCCGACGCATCTGCTCGCAGGATGAGGCATTCCACTCCCGTACATCTCAGATGTCCTCGTTTTTCAAGGACCACAACTTCCCCCCCCTCAGTGGTCGAGAATGCCCTCGACCGTGTCTCCCGCAACTCATCCTTCACACCCTCTCCCCGCAATAACAACCAAAACAGAATCCCCCTCGTCCTCACATACCACCCCACCAACCTCCGGATCCAACGCATCATCCTCCGACACTTCCGCCATCTGCAATCTGACCCCACCACCAAAGACAGTTTTCCCTCCCCACCCTTATCTGCTTTCAGGAGGGACCACTCTTTCTCCATGACTCCCTTGTCCGCTCCACACTCCCCTCCAGCCCCACCACTTTTCCCTGCAACCGCAGGAAGTGCTACACCTGCCCTTACACCTCCCCCCTCATCCCCATCCCAGGCCCCAAGAAGACTTTCTACATCAAGCAGATGTTCACCTGCACATCTGCTAATGTGGTATACTGTATCCACTGTTCCCATTGGTGGCCTCCTCTACATCGGGGAAACCAAGCGGAGGCTCGGGGACCGCTTTGCAGAACACCTACGCTCGGTTCGCAATAAACAACTGCACCTCCCAGTCGCGAACCATTTCAACTCCCCCTCCCATTCCTCAGATGACGTGTCCATCCTGGGCCTCCTGCAGTGCCACAACAATGCTATCCGAAGGTTACAGGAACAGCAACTCATATTCCGCTTGGGAACCCTGCAGCCCAATGGTATCAATGTGGATTTCACAAGCTTCAAAATCTCCCCTCCCCCTACCGCATCCCAAAACCAGCCCAGCTCGTCCCCGCCTCCCTAACCTGTCCTTCCTCCCACCTCAAGCCCCACCCCCATCTCCTACCTACTAACCTCATCCCGCCCCCTTGACCTGTCTGTCCTCCCTGGACTGACCTATCTCCTTCCTAACTCCCCACCTACACTCACCTTTACTGGCTCCATCCCCGCCTCTTTGACCTGTCTGTTTCCTCTCCACCTATCTTCTCCTCTATCCATCTTCTATCCGCCTCCCCGTCTCTCCCTATTTATTTCAGAACCCCCTTCCCCTCCCCCATTTCTGATGAAGGGTCTAGGCCTGAAACGTCAGCCTCATTGCTCCTCTGATGCTGCTTGGCCTGCTGTGTTCATCCAGCTCTGCACCTTGTTGTCTCAGATTCTCCAGCATCTTCAGTTCCTACTATCTCTGAAGCGCGTAATAACATCTCGGTCTCACTTGGAGGAGGGAGCGAGAGAGGGGAAAAAACAGTAACGTAGTAGTCAGACGCTGTGCCGAAATCGTGGAAGAAGGCGCCACCTAAACGGTTGTTGTTGTTGTTGTTGTAGTAGTATTAGCGGTCACCACGGTGACGTTTCCTGTCAGGCGAGTTGTGCGGCCGCCTGTCTACGAGGTCACGTGGGGGAAGCGGGGTCCTGCGCGACTCGGGGCGGGAGTGAACGCGGTGACGTTGCGGCGCACGCGCGCTCCACCCCGCCACCTTGACCCCGCCCTTCTCCCTCTCTCTCTCTGTCCGGCTCGCGGTGAGTACAGGCCGGACCGGCGGGTTATCCGAGCCCCATCGCCGCCATCCTCGGCTCCAGCCGCCCGCGGGAGCCCGCGATCGTACCGGCCGCCACTAACAATCACACTCTGCTTTATATTGTAGCACGAAACCGCCGCCTTCCGGCGCAACCAGACCCGCAGCGCGATGGCCGAGGAATGGTGAGTGAGTTGGCCCTGACACCCGCCCGCCATCTCGTCGTCCTCTTCCCAGGCCTGCGGATCCGGGCGCTGCAGGGACCGAGCTGGGGAGGAAAGGTGGCGATGGGGATGGAAAGGGGTTGGCAGGCAGCGGAAAACCAGTTGGTAAACCCGGAATGGGATCCCAGTGTTCCGGGAGGTGAGGGGTGGAATGAGGATGGGGTTGGGCCGCTGGAACAAGCTTTTATTTTTCTCTTCCCCTCCCGTCTTCAAGTGGGGACGGGGTGGTACTGTGCAGAGAGTAACATCCGAGGGAGTTGGAGGGTGGCTCCCTGACCGTGGCTGAGCAGGTCAGGGGTCTGGAAAGCAGCAGCGATTTTCAGCGATTTGCTGTCGCCACTATGCTTTTTTTGGTTTGTTCCACGTGTCCCACATTTTTCAGCGGCCCACGCGCAGCGAATCCGGTGCTCTTTCTGCAAGAACTTGCAAGCGTGAGGAGTTGGCGTGCGGCCAGCATAAAATGTAGGGGAAGAATCATAAAGTATGAGGCGTGCTGGTAGGGAGGGATTGCAGTATTCGGTACACAGGTGTTTGGATGTCCTGGGACATGGATCACAAAAATTTAGTATTCGGAAGCTCATAAAATCATGAGGGACATGGATAGTGTGAATAGTCAAGGCCTTTTCCCCGGGGTAGGAGAGTCCAGAACTAGAGAGTATAGGTTTAAGGTGAGAGACGAAAGATTTAAAAGGGCCTGAGGAGCAACGTTTTCACACAGGGTGGTGTGTGTATAGAATGAGCTGCCAGAGGTGATTGTGGTGGAGGTGGGAACAGTCAACATTTAAAAGGCATCTTGGGTATATAAATGGGAAGGGTTTAGAGGAGTATAGGCTAAATGCTGGCAAATGCAACTAGATTAATTCAGAATATCTGGTCGGCATGTACGAGTTGGACTGAAGGGTCAGTTTCCGTGCCATGCATCTGTGACTCTGATTCAAGTGCAGCAAATGATTGAGAAGGCAAATGGAATGTTAGTACTGTATTTTATTTTTGGAAGAAAAGTAGGGTATAAATAAAATAGTCTTATTCCTGCACCTGTACAGGGTTTTGGTCAACCACATCAGTATCGTATACAATTTTGGCCTCTGTTCTTGCAAAAAAGTATATAATTGCATGAGAAGCCATTTGGGAAGTGTTCACTTGGCTCATGTAGGGCTTATGAATGTAGGCAATGGGCATTTATTATAAACAAATCTGAACAGATTGGACCTTTATCATTGAATCCTCCATCCTATCCCTGTACATCTTTGGACTATGGGAGCACCTGGAGGAAACCCATGCAGACATGGAGAATGCGCAAATGCCATACAGATAGTTGCCCAAGACTAGTCAAACTGGTGCTGTGTGGCAGCAGGGCTAACCAACCCACTAGAGTTTAGAAGAATGAGTGTGATTTGTTATTGTAGCAGGAAAGTGGCATTGAGACAGCAGCCAGATCACCCAGATCTTATTGAACCTTTATTCCCAACCCTCTAAACAGATTTCTCCTTATCTCAGTTCTATATAAATGGAGCCTTATCCTAATACTTTCCCCATATTATAGATTTTCCAGCAATGCAATCATCTGTCTGTCCTGTCAAATCCCTTCAGCATCTTGCACGTTTCAATGAGAGAACCTAATTTTTCTAAATTTTAGAGAACATAGACTCACTCACGTTGTGCCTCATACCAGGAACCACCTTTGCAGTTCTCCCTCCAAGGCAGTGATCTAATACATATGGAATCAAAATCTGCATTGTACTCCAGGTGTAACTTCAGCAAAGCCCTATGTAATTAGAATGAAACTTTAGTTGTCCCTTCCCTCTGTGTCGCTAATTGCTTATGTACCTGTATGCTTGTACCAGTGTATGTAAATCTCTTTGAATGTTGACATTTAACAGTCTTTGGGCCTTTTAAATAATATTATTTTACAGTTCTTACTACCAAGTGAATACTTTCTAAATACCATCTCCTACCTGTCACCTTGATGCCCACTCACTGAAGCTATCTAATTCTTGTTGTAGCCTTAGTGTCCTCTTCAGTGTTTAGTTTTGTGTTGTAAGGAAACTTAGGTACATTAATTCATTGTTGCCTATATCATTGATATAAATTGTAATTAGCTGAGGTCTCCAAACTGATCGTTGTGGCATTCCACTAGTCAGAGCCTGTCAGATTAGTAATATCCATTTAACCGTACTTTTTGCATCTGTAGGTTAGAACAAAATTTTGATATTGTTACATCTGTCCTGCCAAAGGCTAGCAGGTTCGTGGTTGGACCCAGTGATGGGCTGGAATGATTTGTATGAATTATTGACAAACTTACTTTTGTCGGTGAAAAAGTGGTGAAAATGTAAAGTTGTTGCCAGTAGAAGCACTTTTTAAATAACGAACATATTGATCTAAGTGTACGTGCGGCTCTGAAAGTTTCAAGTCTCATCAATTGGTCAGGTTTTTTAAAAAAGGCTTAAAAATAAATTGAAGTGGTTCCTTGTCAAATCAATTTAAAATCCTGTTATAATGCTGATCATAATTGTTGAATTCTAAGTTAAGAATAACTGGTTGTACGAATTGAATTAAGCTACATGGTTGGAATGATGAACCTTTTATGTCGGATACCCCTTCACTCTTGAGAATGAGTGAAAAATTTCTTCTGACAACTTGTAGCTCAGAGACATTGATGACCGCTTTGCTTGATCTAATATAAGTTGAATATTGGCAGGTAGTGGGATTCTGCAAATGTATAATTTCAACTTTTTTGTCAGCATAACAGCAGGTGGTGTTATGGATGTGAATACTGCACTTCAGGAAGTGTTGAAAACTGCATACATCCATGATGGCTTGTGTTGTGGTCTCCGGGAGGCTGTCAAGGTACTGGACAAGTGAGTAGCTTTTCAGTAATTCCATAAGGGACTAATAATTTTGACTTGCAATAATAGTATTTGCACCTGGTTACACGCAGCGGAAGATGACCCAATACAACTATTGTACATGTAAATTATTGGAATTGGTGTTAAAAGGAAGATTGTGATATGAAATGAGTTTTGTTCTAACAGCTTATTGCTAAAATCATTACGGTGTACTGACAATCAAATTGCTGAAACCACACATAGTCAAAATATCGAGTATTTAGTCGGTAGTATGAATGCAATTCTGTGCTTGTAAGTTAGTTCCTCGTTTAAACTGTTAAATTCATTGTGAAATTCGGCTGTTATTGAGTCTTGAGCTTACACTGAATGTAGGTGTAACATTTTGTGGGAGCAGGGCAGGATATCAGGAAGAACTTGAGTTAGTAACTCCTATTGAATGTGCATTTGGATGCCTGATTGCTTCACTGTATGGCAGCTGGTAACTGTTGCACAGAGGTCACTTGCGTGATCAACTGAAGGCCGGTTACTGTTGGTAGAAATGTACCAAGTAAGCAAGAATTTTTATATTGTGGGATGACAGCATTGTCGCCCATCCCTAGTTGCCCTTGAGAAGGTGGTGAGCTGCCTTCTTGAAGCGCTGCAATCCACCTGCTGCGGGTTGACCCACAATGCCATTTGGGATGGAATTCCAGGATTTTGACTCCGTGACAGTGGACGAACAGCAAAATATTTCAAAGTCAGGATGGTGAGTGGCTTGGAGAGAAACTTGAAGGTAGTGGTGTTCCCATATATTTGCTGCCCTTGTCCTTCTAAATGGAAGTGGTTGTGCGTTTAGAAAGTGCTATCTGAAGTTATAATGAACTTGGGCGATGAATCAGTTTCAGGATTCGCCATAGCTGTGTCACACCGCATAAGAAAGACAGATCTTGTTTGTTACTGTTGAACATCTACAGTCATACTCTT
The DNA here is from genome assembly GCF_021869965.1 of Rhincodon typus. NCBI lineage: Eukaryota > Metazoa > Chordata > Chondrichthyes > Orectolobiformes > Rhincodontidae > Rhincodon > Rhincodon typus. Next base: position 35,834,264 of record NC_063336.1, read on the forward strand.
CCAAATTAGTAAGGGGCCTTTCTTGGACCTGTCTGGATACTGTCTGTCTCAAGAACAGACTAAATGTTTGTGGTCTATCCAATCATTTGCATAAACGTTATGCTTATTTTTCAACTTGTGTGTGTGTGTGTGTGGTTTATAAATAGCATTTGCTTTAGTTTTTGAAATTGGTCTATTCATTTGATCATTTTGGATTAAATTGTGGTTGCCTACTGCCAGAAATAGCTGAATGTAATTTTGTGATTTTCTTTTAAACCCTCAGGCGACAGGCTCACTTGTGTGTCCTGGCAGCCAATTGTGATGAGGCACAGTATGTTAAATTGGTAGAAGCACTCTGTGCTGAACATGGGATCCACCTGATGAAGGTAAGTATTGCATTGAGCAAAGAACTGTTGGAATCCTGACCAGGCTGTGTTCCATTGCCTTCTTATAATTTTAAAATGTATTATACAAATCAAAATCCAGAATAATGAACTGTATTCTGAAGCTACAAAATCAGCTCCAAATTCCCTGATTTTTCATTGACTTGGGCTCCTTGCACCAATTCAGTGATTATTTCATTTTTGTAGATCAGGTGTACCCTATTAATGGCCAATCCTTTTGTCATACAAACTGCTAACACTAAATCAAAATCTGTCTTTTTGTATAGTTCATTAGTTATGATTGCTGGTGGATGTTTTGGAAACCTGGATAATTGGAGTCATGGCTGATCTGCTTGTAACCTCAGCCCCACATTCTTGCCTACTCCCGACTACCTTTTGTACAATTTATAATGGGTTGAGGGGTTATGGCAGAAAAGTGGAGTTGAGACAGATGAGATCAGTCATGATTATATTGAATAGTGGAGCAAGCTCAACAACTAATTTGTGCATTCCTACTCCATAGTTTTTCTGTTCTTTCATCCCCTTGTTTAGCAAAAAATCTGTAGTTCAGCCTCAAAAATATTTACAAGTTATGTTTCCACTTTTTTCGAGAAAAGTTCCCAAGATTCTCCATTCTTGAGAGCAAAAACATAACTTACTGTTTTAAGTGGGTAACTTTTTTTTTTAACATGTCCCAATTCTAGGTTTTCCCCGATGAGGAGATGTCCTCTCCTCATCTACCCTGTCATGCCCCGCCTCAGGATCTTGCGTTTCAATCAAATTACTTCTTACTCTTCTAAACTACAGATGTAAGCCTAACGTCTCCATGCTCACTACCATCTTCTCGAGTAATTAGTGATGGGCAATGAATGCTGGCCTAGCTTACAATATACATCCTAGAATTCCTAAACTGATGTTGAAGCTGTCTTTGCTCCTGACAGCTGGGACATGAAACAAGAGGATGTTTGTAAAACTTTACCCAAAGAGTCACTACCTCGAGGGGGATAATAGGGTTGTACTGTTGAGGCATTTATCTCTAGTTTTATGAACAATGAATGAATGTAGATGTGACTGACATATACATGTGTGTGTAAAAATATATATACTGTGTTGGATTTAGAAAGGTTTGACCAGACTGTATCTGTGATGACCACTTGGCTCCCTCACCAGAAATCGAATGAAGAAAAATGCCAGAATTGTTACCCAAAAAGAGTCTGAGATGCAGTATTTTTCATGCCATATGTTGGTGAAACTTTGGTAGTGTTTGTCAGATGCTGCACAGCTGCCTTTTTGTACATTGCAGGTTGATGACAACAAGAAGCTTGGTGAATGGGTAGGTCTTTGCAAAATAGACCGAGAAGGGAAGCCCCGCAAGGTTGTAGGCTGTAGCTGTGTTGTTGTCAAGGTGAGTTACTTCAATTAAGGGTTAAGCTTATTCATAGAGAAACATGGAGGTACTCTTAGTTTTTGGGCCTATGTCTGTGTATTTTATACTATGTAATTTAGTCTAACAAACTTGACTTAAATGAAAGAACTACTGTTCATTCATAGAGAATTGTTTTAATTCTTCCAAATTGGAGATTGTTAAAAGATTTAATCTGACACACATTAACACATAGTGTGATTTTTTTTTAGGATTATGGGAAAGACTCTCAAGCCAAGGATGTCATTGACAATTATTTCCGAGGAAAGTGATATATTTCATAAATAAATAAAAAGGAAAATTTAATTTTGTGACTCAGATTCTTTTCACTGAGGTTATGCTGTTTGTGGTATTAATCTTGGAAGTGACGTACAATTTATTCTATCAACACAAGATAATTCTTTGTTAATAAGGTTGTAGTGTCATTTAAAATTTACCAAAACCTTGATGGACTACAGACCATGATGAGTAACTATTACTGTATCTATGATGATCATTTGGCTCCCTCTACTGACATAACAGTGAGGAAGATTGCCAGAATTGTTACCCAAACCTTCTGAGATACAGTACAAGTTCACCTTTGCAATACTGACATTAAAACTCCTGAGAAAGCTGTAAACTAGTTCTTTGTACGTATTGGGTGTTCTTCACGGGGAAGTAAGATTCAAATTCATAAGTTGCAGCAGACCATTCCCACCCCCCAACCAAATTTGTCCTTCCTTAAGTGCAGGCAGAATAGAGACGATTACGTTGCGTAATTTTTTACTTATTCACTGCTTTGTCTATATATCTTTAAAGACTAACTTCAGAATTTGCTTTCCTATCCTTGTGTCAACAGCAAATATGGCTACAAGGTAGTTGGTGGTCCTTTTTGCAAGTTACATAGTTTGTACTTAGTTGAAACTTGAGCACTGATCCCTGCAGCAGCTATTAGTTACAGTTAATCAACCAGGGAATATTTTTTTAAAATCTGTGGTTAGCTAATCCTTTATGCTGATATATCGCTCCCAACATCATTTCTTTTGTAGAAACCTTGTGTGATGCCTTATATTCCTTTTGTAACCCAAATACACCATATCTCATTCTGCCTTATCCATTTTACTTATTACATCCTCAAAGATTACAACTAATGTATCCACTATTTTTGACAAAGTGCCATGTAAAAGGTTGCTTAACAAAATTGAGACGCAGATTCAAGTCACTGTCACCTTGGTGTAAAAGATGACCTAAGGGCGAACTGGAGTACGGCAAACTGCTGTTGCCTAAGAGTCAGTACTCGGACCACCATTTCATTTTATAAAAAATATTCAGATGTGCTCTTAGTCACAAATGAACAGGTTTTTCTTCCCCCATCACCAAATCCAGACAACTGCTTCATGAAAAAAAATGCCATTTGACTGTAGTTGGACTTGGTTAGGTTTGTAGAATCTACAGCCTAGTGTCAGATGAAATTTAATATAAAGAAGTTGCAGAAGGGATGGTGTTGGAAAACTTGATATCTAAATGGAGAAAAATTGCAGAAAGCTGTAACAAAGGGACTTCAGGTACTGTATTTGTATGTTTCTGGATGCTAGTAACATCATCAAATATGGGGGGGGGGGGTGTTGGTGGAGAGACATGGTAGAGACATAAATGATCAGCTCAAATGTCAGAGCACATTCCATGAACCATATGGCATACTATTGAGTTTTCATTATGGACTTGTCATTATTTGAATTTAAATGCCTTCAGTTACCTTGGTCAGTTTTGTGTTTATCTCCAGAACTTTAAGCAGGAAGCAAATGGAATGTTGGCCCTTATTTCAAGGGAGTATGGAGTATAAGATTTAGGGAAGTCTCAAGACAACTCTACAAGGTGCTGGTGAGACCATGTCTGGAATATTGAGAGCAGTTTTGGTTCCCTTTATTTAAGAAATTACATTATTTTACAGGAGACAGTTCAGAAAAGGTTCACTAAGATGAGCCCTGGTATGGAAGGATTGGCCTTATGAGTAAAAGGTAAATAGGTTATGACTGGAGTTTAGAAGAATGAGAGGATAATCTCATTGAAACATATAGGACTCAAGGGACTTGTCAGGATAAATGCTCAGAAGGAAATGTCCCTCATGGGAGAGTATAGGATCAGTGTGTAGTCTCAGAATGAAAGGGTGCTAATTTAAGACTGAAATGAGGAGGAAATTCTTCTGAGTGTTGAGAGACTTCGGAACAAAGTTGTGGGGAAAGTTTGCTTGTTTTAAAGCTGAGATAGATTATTGATCAGTAGGGGAATTGACGGTTATGAGGAAAGGGCTGGAAAGTGGATGCAAGTTTTGAATCAGTCATGATGCTGTTGAATGGTAGACTAGCCTTGAGGGGCTAAATGCCCTATTCGTGTCCCTATTTCTTACAGTTTTGTAATTTAGATTTGATGCCATTGCAGGGACAGGAACTGAAGAGTTCATGTACAGAGATCTTTAAAAGCAGCACAGCCCTTCAAGAGAACGGTTATCAAAGCTTGTGGCATTTTGAACCTGGTAAAGTGAGTTATTGCCGAACCTTTATAAAACTCTGGTTCGGTCTCAACTTGAGTATTGCACCCAGATCTGATCACCGTACTTAGTGTTATTGCTCCTTTCTAATATCATTAGATCAGTAATTTGGAATCCTGACTTAATGTTCTGGAGATAAACACAAAACTGACCAAGGTAACTGAAGGCTTTTAAATTCAAATGATGAAAGGTAGAGTCCATAATGAAAACTCAATAGTAGGCCATATGGTTCATGGAATGTGCTTTGACATTTGAGCTGATCGTTTACGTCTCTACCATTTCCACACCCCCTCCCACCATATTCCTTCATGTTACTAGTATCCAGAAACAATTTATGCCTTGAACACATTCAATAACAGGTTCAACACGGGGTAGAGAATTCCAAAGCTTTTGAGTGAAGAAATTCCTTTTTATCTTAGATTTAAATGGCTGATTCCTTATTCTGAATTGGTGCCCTCTGGTCCCTTACCAGCTAGGGGAAATGTCCTCCACATATCTACCCTGTCATGACTGTAAGCATTGTATTTGAGTGAAGTCACATGCTTTGAAACAAGAGAATGCAAGCTTAGTTTCTTCCAACTTCTCTCATAATACAATTCCACCATCCCAGGGATTAGTCTGGTGAACCCCCTCACTGGTAAGTATATTTTGCCCTAGGCAAGGGTATTGAAATCCTACAAAATACTCAGGTGTGTCTCAACAAGGCTATTTCGAAATGCAGCAATGCATCTTTACTCCTGAGTTCAAATCTTGCAATAAAAGTCAGCATATGTATTTCATAATTGCTTGCTGTGCATGAATGTGAAGTTTTAGTCACTCAAATGTGGATACTCAGGCCTCTGATAATCAATGCTTCCCAACCCCTCCCCATTTAAAGTATGCTCTGCCTTGCTGTTTTCCAGCAGTGAATAACCTGAACAGCCATTAAATTAACTGATCATATTTTGAAATAGAATCTTTTGGTTCACAGGCACCATTGGGAGAAAATCTTTTCTTTATCTGGGTGTAGATTACATTGTCCCTTCCCAGAGCTATGTGATTGAGTCTTAACTGCCCATTGAAAGACTAGTGAGCCACTTGGTTGAATGAAACTGCTATGTATGTAAAGTTCTAATAAAACTCAAGAAAGAACCTGACATTCATCTAGCTACCAAAAACCATACGATCACAGCTAACCAAGAAGGACGTGAAAAGTTCTTCCCTCACTAACACTTCAATTTGCCTGACTTAAATTACCTAAAATTAAGTCTAGTATCATCCACTCCCTTGTAGGGATTTCTACATACTGGCTTAAAAATTCTAGATGGATTTTAAGAATTATGTTTCCTTTAAACTTTTCATACACTGATTACTACAATTAAAGTTGGGGAAATTGAAATATTCCCATTAATATTACCCTATTACCATTATACTTATCTGAAATTTGACTACATATCTGCTCTTTTATTTCTCAAATTACACTCCAAGCAATGAGACTCATCCTTTTTGTTTTTGAGTTCTATCCATGTGTCTTCATTTGATGAACCTCTTTTACCTCATTAAGACCCAATATCCTGCAAAGTTGTATTGGTTTCCAGAAGCATTTGCTAAATTGCCACATGATATTTGCATGGTTAGAGGATTGGCTGAATAAAAGGAGAATTAGGATAAGAGTACATTTTCAGGTGGTAATCTGTAATTAGTGGAGTGCCAGGGTCACAATTATTTACAAGATATACATGACTTGGATGCAGAAAGTGAATGAGCTATAATGAAGTTTGCAGATTACACAAAATGTGGTAGATAGAATATAATGTGGGAAAATGTGAGGTTAAACATGTTAGGAAGATCTGAGAAAGTTTGCAGAAAGCGACAGCACAGCATGGAAACAGACCATTTGGTCCAACTTGTCCATGCTGACCAGATATTGTAAATTAGTCTAGTCATGTTTGCCTGCGTTTGGCCTATATCACTCTAAACCCTTCATATTCCCATCCAGATGCCGTTTAGATGTAATTGTATCAGCCTGCACTACTTTGTCTGGCAGCTCATTCCATATATGCACCATGCTGTGAAGAAGTTATCCCTTAGGTCCGTTTTAAATCTTTCCCCTCACCTTAAAATAACGTCTAGTTTTTGACTCCACTACCTTGGGGAAAATGACCTTGGCTATTCACCCTATCCATGTCCTTCATGATTTTATAAACCTCTATAAGGTTTCTCCTTAGCCTCTGATGCTCCAGGAAAAATTGCCCCAGCCTGTTCAGTCTCTTCCTACAGCTCAAACCTCCAAACCCAGCAGCATTCTTTGTAAATCTTTTCTGCAGTTTGAGAGTCATGCATAAATCACAGAAAACTACATACAAGTTCAGCAGGTGAAATGAAATGTTAGCCTTAATTTCAAAGGGAATGGAGTGTAGAAATATGGAAGTCTTGCTAAAACCATACAATGCACTAGTTAGACCACATCTGGAACACTGCAAATAGTTCTGGTCTCATTATCTAAATATATAGGCATTGGAGGCAGTCCAGAGTAGTTTCATTTGGTTGATCCCAGACATGGAGGAACTATCTGACTTAGCTTATACTTATTGGAGATTAGAAGAATGAGAGGCAACATTATTGATTATTATGGGCAAAAATATGTTTGACAGAGTAGATGCAAAAAGATTTTTTTTTCCCTTGTAGGCTGGTCTAGGACCAGAGGACATAATCTCATCATAAGGGGTTGCCCATTTAGCCTAGATGAGGAGAGGGCAATGAGTCTTGTAAATTCTTGATCAGAAAAGTCTATAGAGGCTGCATTGTTAAGTATATTGAAGGCTGACATTGACAGATTTTTAATCAGTAAAGGAATCAAGGCTGATGGAGAAGGCAGGAAATTGGAGCTGAGGAATACCAGATCAGGGTGAACTAATTGAGTTTGGAGCAGACTGGATGAGTTGAATAGTCTACTCCTATCTCGTATGGTCTGAACACCAACGGTAAATGCCATAAGATGTATTTGGGGTAGTGAGACTTCAATTTCTATCACCAAGACTTCTATTACTCAGAAACAATGCAACCGAATATTGAAGAGCATAGCTACTAGATTTGGTTTGTGGGCAATACTCTGGATGTGAGCATAGGAGGTATGGTTAGTAAGTTCGTGGATGACACCAAAATTGGAGGTATAGTGAACAGAGAAGAAGGTTACCTCAGAATACAATGGGACCTTGATCAGATGGGCCAGTGGGCTGAGGAGTGGCTGATGGAGTTTAAAATAAAGTTGAAGTGCTGCAATTTTGAAAAGCCAATCAGGGCAGGACTTATACACTTAATTGTAAGATCCTGGGGAGTGTTGCTGAACAAAGAGACCTTGGGGTGCAGGTTCATATTTCCTTGAAAGTGGAATCCCAAGTCGACTGGATAGTGAAGAAGGTGTTTGATATGCTTGCCTTTATTGGTCAGTGCATTAAGTATAAGATTTGGGAGGCCATGTTGTGTCTATACAGGATATTGGTTAGGCTACCTTTGGAAAACTGCGTGCAATTCTGGCCTCCCTGCTATAGGAAGAATGTTGTGAAACTTGAAAGGGTTCAGCAAAAAATGTACAAGGATGTTGCCAGATTGGAGGGTTTGAGCTATATGGAGGGGCTGAATAGGCTGGGGCTATTTCTCCTGGAATGTCGGACGCTGAGCGGTGACCTTGTAAAGGTTTATAAAATCATGAGGGGCATGGATAGGATAAATGGCCAAGGTCTTTTCCCCAGGGTTGGGGAGTCCAAAATTAGAGGGCATAGGTTTAAAGTGAGAGGGGAAAGATTTAAAGGGACCTAAAGAGGCAACTTTTTCACACAGAGGGTGGTGCATGTATGGAATGAGCTGCTAGAGGAAGTGGTGGAGGCCGGTACAAAGGCTTCTGGATGGCTATATAAATAGGATGGGTTTAGAGGGATATGGCCAAATGCTGACAAATGGGACTAGATTAATTTAGGATATCTGGTCGGCATGGATGAGTTGGACTGACGGTACAGCTGTACAGCTCTATGACTCTAAGAGAACTATAATGGAGGAGGAACCACTTTCATCAATGTACATCCTCACTGCTTGTAACAGATGTATATGTTCATGACAGTATTGGCAGGAGTGACTCCTGTCAAGCCTTTTGAAGGTAAAGGTTCTATTTGCATATCAAACAACAAAATAATTCAGCCAGAGAGAGAATCTAACATAACATGCCCCATGACAGTTAATGTTATTACCATCATTGAAATACCAGTATTTTGGTGATTACCATTGACTAGAAACATAACTTGATTACTCATAGAGATACTGTGGTTACAAAAACAGGTCGGGGCTAGAAATTCAGCAGTGGCACCTTCTGACTTCCCAAAGCTTACTAAAATTAGGAGTTTGATGGAATATGCCTCATTTGTCTGGTTGAGTGCAGCTCCAAGAATATTAAAGAAGCTTGATGCCATCCAGGACAACGTAGCCTGCTTGATTGGCACTGCATTACAGATTTTCACTATCTGTACCACAGATGAATGGTAGCAGCTGTGTGTAATGTCTACAAGATGCATTGCAGAAATACATCAATAGTCCTTAGACACCACCTTCAAAACCCATGACCACTACCATCCAGAAGGACCAGGCAGCAGACACATGGGAACATCACCACCTGCAAGTTCACATCTAAGCCCCACACCATCCAGACTTGGAAAGGACTTGCTGTTCCTTCAGTATTGTTAGGTTAAAGTCATTGCAATCCCTATCATCATCGTGGGTCAACTCATACCAAATAAAAGTATATTTGAAGATCTCCTGAGATGAGATCTTCTCCCTTTCAGACTGATCTGTGTTTCTTCCAGATCTCTGCTTGATTATTATCTGACTGTCTTTCAGCTCTTCTTTGTACTGTAATATATTGGACTAAGTCTCATAAATAATGCCAACAACCATTCAGTTTCTTAAGAATTTGGACTTTAAGACATCATAATCATGTCTCTCCACTAGTCTGCAGACATCCTTAATGAAATCACTGGATTCAACAGATGCTGTATTGTTCTGCTAAATCTTGTTCCTCAAAGAATTGTATTAGAGTTTGAACCAATTGTCAAATGCTTTCAGTTCCTCTTAAGATGCAACTCTTATGTCTTTTATCCCTGTTGAGCAATAACATCACCTGATATACTTCAAGTTGTTACAGAAGTGTATTTATTTGTGGACTTAATTTCCAGTTCAGAAGCTGTTCTATGCATCAAGAATTATTTTTGTCAGGCTGTCCAATTTTATGTTGCATTTGGCCCATCTCTGAAATTAAATTTGCCTAGCAATACTATCTAATGCAGTAATAGCTGTTTTATTTGTGTTGCTGCAGTTCTGGAGTGATTTTCCATCCTTTGCAGCTTTAACAGAAGACTTGCATCTTTTGTGCCTGTAACAGATCATTTTTCACCTTTTGCAGCACTGATGGAGTGTTCTGAAAATGCTTCAGTCTTAGATCAGAACTGTTCATTTTCTTGTATTGCCCAACGCCTATCTGCTTTAAATAACTGGGTCTGTGAGATATCTGACTCTGCTGATTTAGGCAGGTTTCTCTAAGCCGTGTTCTGCTTTTTCTTTCTGGCTGTGTCATTATATTTAGACGCAAAATTCAGCAGGTCCAGCTGGACTTCCAAAGTTGCTGCCCAACCTACTGAGTTTCTCGAGCATTTTGTTTTTAATTCAGATTTATAACTCTCGCAGTATTTTCCTTTGATACTTTTGTAACAGGTTAGCATTGCCACCATCTGTTACTTTATGGTACTGCTGTGTTGATTTCTAATGACTAAATTTGAAAAGCACCATTTTGTTTTTACGTTTGCATTTAATGAAACTGACATTCAGGCTACAAGAAAGTAACAAGCTATAGAGCTGGATGAACACAGCAGGCCAAGCAGCATCAGAGGAGCTGGAAGGCTGACATTTCGGGCCTAGACCCTTCTTCAGAAATGGGGGAGGGGAAAGAGATTCTGAAATAAATACGGAGAGAGGGGGAGGCGGACAGAAGATGGATAGAGGAGAAGATATTTGGAGAGGAGACAGACAGGTCAAAGAGGTGGGGATGGAGCCAATAAAGGTGAGTGGAGGTAGGGAGGAGATAGGTCAGTATTTTTTAAAGTGAGAAAAATGGTTAATCCTTCAAAAACTATATAAATCAAAGTTCTGTGATTTAATTTTTATCAAAACTCTTGAGTAAGCTTCTTGCTTTAAGTATGCATCTTCTCACATTCAAAATCGTTTTACTCAACCCTAATTAAAATACCAGCCCATTGCTCAACTTCGTTTCTCAGAGTACTTGTATATATGGTATTGACTTCCAACACCATGCCTATTTTCCCTGCAGTCCATATTTGAATCTGTCTAATTAAAGCCTTATCCTGCAACACCTAAATGACTTTTAAGTTAAAAAGTTCCTCCTTGTCATCTCTTGCAGCTTTTATTATGTTCTACTTCATTTTCCTCCAACACATCTCTGCCTAGCTCAATGGGATTATCCTCATTTAATTTATGACTAACCATTGTAACCCAACTATTCTCCTATCCCTCCCACTCCACAGTTTAGAAGGATCTTCTTTCTCTGTGCTAACACCTACCTCCAATCATTTTTCTCAACTATTTACTGTTCCTTGGTAACATTTTATGACATGGGATATGGTTCCACTTAAGTGCCGACAACACCCAACCTGATCTCAGCCAGTTTATCTGACATTAATACTGAATGAGGCACAGTTTCCTCCAGTTAAACATTGGAATCTGAACTGCTCATACTTTTGTAGATTGTGGCTGATCCTCTCCATATACCACACAATTTGTCCAGATTTCTTTAGAGTCTGGTAATCTAGTAACCTGAGCCTTGAATATGCTCAGTATCAGTCAAATCCTCTCAGAGAATGAGACCACCTGTTATTCTTCTAAACCATGAGCCGTATAGAATCATTCTATTCAATCACTCTTCATAGGACAACCCTTTTAGCACAGTGATGAATCTTTGTTGTAGTACCTGGTACCTGTAGTACCTTGTTGCGTACAATTTCCATAAACAGCTATGAATTATCAATATGTGGCTCTACTAGTTAAAACATCAACCCTGTTTCAAAACTCCTACACACACATATAACCAGACACAGACAAAAAATGTTTGTAGGGTTGGAGAGAAAGAAACTGGGAAAAGCAGTTAAAAAGCACCCATCCATGGGGTTTGTTAGATGTTCCTTTTGGCTCACCAGGACTTTCTGTTCTTCAATCTTCCTTCACCATGTTCTTTCATCTTTTTGCGGGAGCCACAATGATGGTACACTCACTACAAAGTCTCTTAGTTACTGTTTAAAGGGATTGGTTATCTCAGTTGGCTGGAAGGCTTGCTTGCGAAGCAAAGATACCAACAGCATGGGTTCAATTCCTTTCCTAGCTACGGTTAACATGAAGGTCCCACCTTCTCAACCTTACTGCTCACCTGAGGTGTGGTGACCCTGAGATTAAAGCATCACCAGTCATCTCTCTCTAATGAGAGAGCAGCTTGATAGTCTTCTGGGACTATGGTGACAACTTGTTTAAAAGGCAACAGCATACAGCAACTGGTTTGAGGAAAATAACGGACTTTCTTCAGGCAATTTTATTGCAAGGAGAGAGACACACCTGTTCTTCTAGCAGTCCAAAGGCTTCTCTCAGTAGCATTCATACCTAAAATCTGTTCAGCTACCCTGAAAATCTGCCGGCCTTACCTAGTCTGGCCAATATGTGATTCCAGACCCACAGCAATGTGGTTTACTCCTAACTGCCCTCTGGGCAATTAGGCATGGGCAATAAATGCTGGCCTAGTTTGCAATGCAACATCCCTTAAATGAATTAAAATGAGACTCAGCTGACACATTTATTTCCAGAACCTTTAATTAACCATCACAGAATGTATCCAATTGCAATATCTGACTTTAATTCTCAAAAGAGGCACCAATTCTTCATAGACCCCAATGATTCTCTGCACTGTCTCAGGTACTGCTTTCTTTTGGTGTTGCTGCTACCCCTCAGCCTCAGCAACTTGTACACAGTTCCATCGATTGGCCAGCACAAGTCAAGTTTGACAGTGTGATTTTGGCAAAATTTCTAGAAATTGAGTTGGTCTGTAAAGACACGAACTGGTTACACAATACACTGTTCCGATGCACAACATCAGAGCTGCTAATGCTGTTTTTTAAATGTCCACTCGTGAGCAAAACAAAAATGAACAATGCTTTGAACAAATGGGACTTTGTTTCTAAAATGCTTGAAATAAATGGAAACATATACTAGTATATGTCAGTAGGACTTCATGGAATTACAATCATATCAAAACTATAGCATCTCACTTCTCTATGAATGTGATCTCTACTGACATGTTCGACAGCACTTCTTTCTCAATGTATCAATCTGATGTTGTAGCCTTTGCGGTTTTCATCAAGCAGGATGACACTCCCTGATGCCACAAGAGACATTCTCCAACTATAAATATGCATGTGCTTCAACTGTCTTCTCTATTGTTAGCAGACTCTGTTTAGAATTAGAGAATTAGACCTTCTGGGTGCTCAGACAATGGTCTTGACATGGGCACTTGTATATTGTCACCATCAGAATGTCATTCTTGTAATCATGTTCTTCAGCAAGTCATACAGTCATAGAGCTGTACAGCATGGAAACAGACCCTTTGGTCCAAGTCTAATTAATCTAGCCCCATTTGCCAGCATTTGGTCCATATCCCTCTGAACCCTTCCAATTCATATACCCATCCAGCTGCCTTTTAAATGTTGTAATTGGACCAGCCTCCACCATTTCCTCTGGCAGCTCATTCCATACATGCACAACCCTCTGTGAAAAAGTTGCCCCTTAGGTCCCTTTTAAATCTTTCCCCTCTCAACTTAAATCTAGGCCTTCTAGTTTTGGACTCCCCCACCTTGGGGAAAATACCTTAGCTATTCTCCTTATCCGTGCCCCTTATGATTTTTTTAAACCTCTATAAGGTTACCCCTCGCCTCCAATGCTCCAGGGAACATAGACCCAGCTATTCAGCTTCTCCCTATAGTTAAACCCTCCAACCCTGGCAACATTCTTGTAAATCTTCCTCTCAGTCTTAAAATTTTTACATTCCTAGTGCCATTTATACAACTTTGAAAGCTTTGTATATTCCTTAGCTAGTTGCAAACTGATTATCATTTTTATTATTACATTTTTGAGACTTTTCGTGAGCACAACGCTGTTGCACTAAAGAGATAGTAAGACCTGCCGATGCTAGAGTCAGAGATAACACAGTGTGG
>NC_063336.1:35848265-35888496 GCF_021869965.1 Rhincodon typus
GGCCTGCTGTGTTTCTCCAGCTCCACACTGTGTTGTCGCTGTTGCACTAAATATTGTTTGGCTATTGAGAAAATCAGCCACTGAGCTATTTACTGATAATATGTCAGGAGTATTTGGTACACATTTGTTGTCTTTTCTGACTTTCTTCCAGTATGCACTGTAATTGGGATCTTAGTCCTTCTCCTTGTTCTTAAATAATTGCTTTTTCTCCATCACTGTGTGAAGTGCTTTTGCTTTAGCAAGGTTATTCGCTCTCTTCTGTTTGTCTTTGCTGCTAATGTTTTTTTTCAGGTGAGCAATTGACCTTCGTTGCAATATTCAGAGAATGAAGGATGTGCCTACTGTATTTCACATGTTGTCCAATGATTGGTCATTTTCATTGACTTCCATCAAAAGGGCAAGCTCCAATCATGACATCACACATTAATACTTTACATTAGTAAATGTTTATGGTTAATGAGCCAATGATCGTTCACAGCTCTGTATTCTGCTTTGTACTATTACAAGCCTAATTTTATCAACAATATGAGAGATGGCATACTTTCATTGTTGGATTATTTGTCTGCCTTGTCCATACTAATTCATTTATGCCTGTTAATATTACACTACTGCATGATTTTTTAAAAAACATTTCAGATGATTCACTTAAGATTATCTGACCTTTGCATTCATTATAAAGTTGGAGAAATGAAACATTTTACTGAGAAAATTTTAACAAAGGAGTATTTTGAGACTGAAAAAATATGGAAATGAAAGAAATATCCAGTAACAAGTGGGATTGTAATGATACCTGGTTGGAAATTTAAGGTTATTGAGAAAAACATATAATTAGTTAGGTAGGACATACATAGATATTAAAAGTATTTAAAGATAACGTTTCATGTAGAAGTTAACGATGAAGAACTCAGTCAAAGATAACCGAAAAGAGACATGGAGTTTTTAAAATTCACTTGTGGGACATGGGTGTGGCTGGCTGGCCAGCATTTATTGCCCCATCCCTAGTTGCCCTTGAGAAGGTGATGGTGAGCTGCCTTCATGAACCGCTGCAGTCAATGTATAGACCCACAGTGGCCTTAGGGAGGGAATTCCAGGATTTGGACCCAGCGACAATGAAAGATGACACACAAATGCCATTAATTAAATTCGTGATCAGCACAAACAAAAAGAGTATAAACAATAGTTTGATCACTAAAATGGAGACCTAGAAAGACATGTGCAGTATCATACCAGTGCATGAATATAAAATATTAATTACAGATGAAATACTGGAATCATCCAACTGATAAGAACGGCAAACATCCTTATCACGTGCATCCCCTTAAGGTCAAGACGTTTATAAAGTCAGAAAAATGATACATCTTTACTGTTAAAACTTTAGCAAAGGATTTCTTGGACACTACATAATAGATGAAATAAATATCCAGTTACGAAGATGAAGCATCTTTACTGATAAATGTTTAATGAAATGTTATTTTAAGATTGAAAGAATAAAGGAGAGATGAAAGGAATATTTTAAAAATCCCAATTAAAATGACTAGATAAAAACTTGCAACTTCATAAAGGAATTTTCACTGAATAATTAAGGAATAATGTTAACTGACACAGCATCACATTAAAGTGTGAGGAACCTTCCAAGAGAGTTAGCGCCCACATTTACAAAGCAGAAGAAATCCAAATATTATATTAAATATGACAATTTCGCTGAAATTTCGTAAGTCTTAGGGATCCTCATATATCTCAAAAGATTTTGTCTTTCACCAAAAGAAGATGTCTTACTCATTCAGGGATAAAGGTATAACTTTATTTTAAATGTTGATAGATATTCTATTCTTAAATACTTTATTCTTAGCTGTGCTGAGATAAGATCACAAGATGTAGGAGCAGAAATCAGCCATTCAGCTCATCATGTCTCCTCTGCCATTCAATGATATCATGTCTCATCTGACAATTCTCACTTCCACTTTCCTACCTTTTCCTTTAACACTTCACTCCCCAATTAAGCAGAATACTTGGAGAATTGTAAGTTACTCAGCAGCTTCTTCTCCTGTGGGATGGTTATACAAACAGAAAATTAAGCATTAGTGGAATCAGCCAGGTTGAACTCAGCAGACAGAAGTTATCAGGAAAATACTCCTGATCTAAACAAGTTCCAAATAAGATTTCAAAATAATAAATAACTTTGAATTAATTGTAGGAATTCTTTTGCAGAATTGTGAAAAAAAGGATCCTGTGTTAATTCAAAACTACAATTGATGAGGTGAAAATTCAATCTTTAGTGACTGGAAATTTAACCCATTTGACCTTTATAGATTAGATGCAGTAATTGACTTTATTTCACATTGTGAACAGACAAACAAGGAACAAGAGTAGCCCACTTAGCTCTTCTGGCCTGCTCTGCCATTCAATAACATCATGGCTGATCTGATTTTAACCACAATCCTACATTCCTGCATATCCCTGATAATCTTTCATCCCCTTGTTAATCAAGAATTTATCTACTTCTGCCTTAAAAATATTTAACACGATTGCATCCATTGCCTTTTGTGGAAGGAATTCCAAAGACTCACAACCCTCTGAGAGAAAAAAATGTTTCCTCATCTCTCTTACAAATAGTGACACTTCTTTAAAATTATGGCCCTGAGTTCTAAATTCGCCCACAAGAGGAAACATCCTCTCAACATCGACCCAGTCAAGTCCCTCAGGATCTTATGTGCTTCAGTTAATCACCAATGATTCTTCTAAACTCCAGAGAATACAGGACTAGTCTGTCTGGTGTTTCCTGATTTGCTCATTCCCATTATTTTAGTAAGCCTTTTCAGAATTGCATCCAGTGTGTGAACATCCTTCTGTAAGTACAGTGACCAGTATTGTACACAGTATTTCAGATGCGGTTTTACCAATACCCTATATATCTGAAACATAACCTCCCTACTCTTGCTTTCAATTCCCCACACAATAAACACATTCTGTCAGCTTTTCTGGTTGCTTGCTGTACTTGCATACTAACCTTCTGTGACTCATGCACTGGGACATTCAGATATCTCTGCATCTCTGGGCTCTGCAATCCCTCACCATTTGGATAATACTCTACTTCTTTATTCTTTCTGCCAAAATGAACAATTTTACACTTTCCCACATTGTACTCCATTTGCCAGATCTTGCCGTCTCACAACCACTCTCTATCCATTTGCAGGCTCACGTCTTGTTCAAAACTCAATTGCCTACCTATCTTTGTACTATCAGTAAATTTAGCCACTGTACCTTTGGTCCCTTCATCCACATCATTTATATAAATTTTAAAGAGTTGAGGCCTCAGCACCAACCTCAATGTCGCACCATTCATGACTTTCTACCAGCCTGGACAAGACCAATTTATTCCTACTCTACCTTCTGTTAGCTAGCCAACCTTCTATCCATGTCAGGATGTTATCCTTAACACCATGAGCTTTTATTTTCCGCAATAACCTCTGATGTGGCACTTTATTAAATGCCTTCTGGTAATCTAAATACAATACATCCACTGCTCCCTGTTTTCTACAGCACAAGTTACTTATTCAAATTAGTTAAACGTGACTTTGATCAAACTATAAAATTTGCCTGATTACATTCAACTTATCTCAGTGTCCTGTTGTAACATATTTAATAATACCTTCTGAGATTTTCCCTATGACAGATGTTAAGCTAACCAACATGTAGTTTCCAATTGTCTACTTCTCTTTTTGTACAACATTACTGTTTTGTAATCTAGAGAAACCTTCTCAATATATAATGAGTTTTGGAAAATTAAAACAAATGCATCAGCTAGCTAAATAACTACTTTTTAAAAACCCTAAGATGAAATCCATCAGGACATGGGGATTTGTCAACTCGCAGTTCCAACAATTTACTCAATACCACTTCCCCAGTAACTGTAATTTTCTTGAATTACTCCCTCTAATTCCTAAATTACAGCTTTCTCTGGAATGCTACTTGCATCCTCTCTAGTGAAGAACAATGCAAATCATCTGGTCAGTTCATCTTCCATCTCTTTAACCCCCATTTCTAATGCCTATCAATTTTCTACAGGACCAACATTTAACTTTGTTAACTTCTTCTTTTTCAAGTATCTGAAGAAACATTTCTTATTTGCATTTATATTCTTGGCTAACTAACATGTACACTAATTTTTCCCTCCTTGTTAATCTTTTAATAATTCTGTTTTTATAAATATTCTGTCCAATTCTCTGACTTACCACCTACCTTTGCACATTTTATGACTTTTCTTTGAGTTTGATACTGTCTTTGACATTTTTTTAGTTAATCATGGATGGCAGATTGTCCTTAAAATTTTCTGCACATTCTGGAATATTCCCTTAAATGTTTGCCAGGCATCTCGATTGACTTATTCCTCAACATAAATTATGAGTTCACTTTCACCAGTGCTGCTTTCGTGCCCTTGTTTAAATTTAAAATACTAGTCTTGGACCTAGTCGAAACCATATCTAGTATAGCCTACACTCTGGTTGGTGGCATATGATGCTGGTCTAAGAAATTGTCCTGAAAACATTAAATGAATTCCTCTTCTAAATTACTTTTCCCTATCTGATTTTTCCAGTGTATAAGAAGGTTAAAATCCCCCCGATAAATGCTGTCACTTTTTGACAACATCCCATTATTTCTTTCTTGAGACACTGTCTTATTATGCAAATGGGACTAGTTTATGGTCAGCATGGACAAGTTGGACTGAAGGATCGTATTCCATGCTGTATGACTGTATGACATTATGTGGTTACAGTTCCCGAGCCTGTACACAACTCCTACAAGTGCACTCTTGTCTTTATCATTTCTCATCTCTACCTCCACTGCTTCTATATCCTGGTTTCCTGGAATTAGATCATCCCTGTTATGCTAATATCATCTTTAATTAACAGAGCTACTCCTCCACCCTTAGCTTTTTATCCTTCCTAAATGTCATAATCCATTCAATACTCAGATCCCAATCCTGTTCATCCTGCAGACGCGTCTCAGTTATGGCCGCTACCTCATACTTATTTATCTCAATTTGTACTACTGGTTCATCTGTTTTGTTTTGAATGATATGTACATTCAAATACAAAGCCTAAAGTTTTGTCCTTTAATTATTTTTGTACTCCTTGTCTTACCTGCTGAGGAAGTTGCTGGTGCATCTATAAGGATGATTGTATACATATCACATGGATTCATAGGTATTTTATTTATTTACAGCTGTTATTTTACTAGCTTTCATTTGGAAAGGATGATTAGTACAAGGCACCGTTTGGTGGAAGAACCCCTTATTAGATTGTTCATGTTGCCACTTGTGCTCTTTAAAACACTTGGTTGACAGTCCTCCAGCTCCTCTCACTTTCATATTCAGCTTAGTACATGCCAAAAACAAACTGTAAGAGTTCTTCATAAGAGATGGTCTCACCACCTGGTTTTTCAGATGTCACCTGGCACCTAAGATAGGAAAATCATAACTCCTGTCCTAGGCCTTGTGCTGGGACTGCAGAAACATTGGAGGAATTGGAAACCAGGATAAGGGTGATATTTGAATCACAGAATGGAATGAAGGGATGGAGAGCCACTGGGAGCTTTGCTAAGTGCACAGTGCAATTTTCCCCAGGTCTCTACAGATGACTCTGTCAGGCACTGGTAAAAACCATATTTGGAGTGAATGCCATGAATAGGCTTTTGGCCTCTTAGTTACACATGCATATGACCTTTTTCAGCTTAGGGGACCTCCCAACCTTTTTTTTGTTATTACGCAATATGGCAGACTGAAATGTACATGTTCTTCCTGCCCACCATATTAAGAGCATACAAAATAGGAGCAGATATAGGGATATCAGCCCCTTGAGCATGCCTGCCCGTTAATATGATCATGGCTGATCTCATCCCGGTCTCAACTCCATTTTCCTGCCCGCTGTCCATAACTCTTCAACAAATTAATTAGGGGCTCAGTGTGCAGGCTCCTGAACAGTGGGTGCTGTGCAACTGAATGTAAAGGCCAATGTATTGTAGGAGTTACATTCTTATTGATTGCTCCATGAATAATAACAAAGCTTAAGTACTTTTGTTTTCTCATCTTGGCTTAGACTCGAGCAACCACCAATTACCATTACTATAAAAATATTAAATAAATAACTTTAATTTCAGAAAGGAATTTCCACTTCCAGATTAAGCTTTTTTTCTCGTGACTCTCGGACTTTTCAATCTGCCGATTACATCACTATGAAATACAACACATTTTGGCTCAGAAAATGGCATTTGTCATTCACTTAATGTTTTCGGGTGAGTTAGCGGTAATTTCTATTGATGCTGCTACTAGCTCAATGCAGTGCCCTCTACAGGGGATCTGTGGATTGTGAGAAGGCAAATCACAGCAAGCCTCCTCAACCAATTAAAGAATCCTCACAGACACATGCAGACTGCAAATCAAGAAGCAAAAGAACAAGAAAGATAGTGATGGGAAATGAACTAAGGTTAATTTAGTTAAAAAAAATCTTCTAACGGAATGAGATGTCAAATTTGCAAATATGTTTTTCTGAGCCAGGCATGTTTGTCAGAAGTAATTTTATTGTTAAAAACTTGTTTACTTTTGAATTAATTAGCCATAACATTCTCATCTGTTTTCAATGCAAGATTAGTGAGTAATTACCTTAAATTTACATCATTTGCAATTTCTCTGCAGATTATATTGGGGAACTCTCAAACAATGCAGCCTGAGTTTAGTCAGGGTATCATCGACAACAATGTCTGAGTTCTGTATTTACATATGTATGCATGGATGCCATAGTATTATTAGTACAGCAGAATCAGAGCTGTAATCTTTTCATCTCCCGCGCAGTCACAATCAAAATAAAATAGATTGTCACCACAGCATGCAATTCTGATTTAATAGAAACTTCTAACATAGCACTGTTCCTTCTATTTACATCACTATCAAATTTTAACCCTTCTTTATGTGTCTTCTTTTTAAAAATGTTTTTCAGTACAGTACTATTAGTGTATTATATAAGGGAGATAGAGATGACAATTTTTTGTATGACCACCAGATAGCATATCGAAAGTGCTAAAGCATGGGTTTTAATGATTGTTCAATATAAATGTGTTGTGTTTAACATAACACTAAAACTGGGAATATGTTGCGAGACACATAACATCTGAAGAGGTTCACAAACTAGCAATTACATCTGAGCATCTGACACAGCTCTGACCATTCTCTAAAACATCTTTTGTATTTCAAATTAGTTTCTTGCATTTAAGATTTTTAAAAAAATGTAATATTTAAATGTTTTCTTGTTCTTCCCACTTTGGTTTAGCTGGTCATTTCAGTGAGTACACCAGGAGGGTCCCAGCGTTTTTAATCTCGGGTCACAACAGCCATCACCACTGGTTGTAGGTTAGGACAAGGAAAGTTAGTGTTCCTATTTCTGACAGCGTCTAGAAAAGTGTGACTACGTCGATACCAGTGAGGATAGCCATTGAATTCAGGTGGCCTTTCCCGCCTTTCCTGAAGTGAAAAAAAAAAATCAGCCAACATTTATTGTCTAAGCTTACATTTGAAAACTGTCTTTTTGATAAGATATACCAAAGGGTGGTCTTTAAACTATATCCTGAGTAGGGAGTCCATTCTATAAGAAGAACATGGGTGGAGGAGAAAATGGGAAGCGGTATAAAAAATTATTCTTGTAGATGTTTGCATCGTTTATTTCTATCGTTCTTCTTGCTGAACTTATTTAGGTAAATCTATCCTATAAATATTTTGTTGAAACAAGGTTATGTTTCACAACAGGGTTTACAAAAGCTTGTGCTAACAGCATAAGAGGTGTTTGTGAATGACAAAGCACACCTTAATTGATTTAAAATTCTGTATTCTAGCTCCTTTCTTGACTGCTTAAATCTATCGATGAGCAATCTCAGTGCCAGGTTTACCCTAAACCAAATCCAATCTATCACCAATGACTTCCATTTTCACGTCCAATAGTATTTGGCACCTCTGATCCTAACTCAGATACTCGTGATGAAATATTCACTTGGTACTACGTCACTGCATACTCAACTTCTCCAATGCTGTACTCAGTATATTGTTCCCACTCCCTCATTTCAATCTGTCCCACACAAACTTCAATACATCCAAAACTTTCCTGGCAGCTTCCTATTGTGTCCTCATTACAAACAGACATTTGTTGTCCCAAAAACTGAGACTGCCTTAATCATTGAAATTAGTTTGTTTTATTCATTTTGAACAGAGATATCAAGACTGTTTCTGTACATGTATTTTCAGATAATTCACACTAAATATATTACAAAGAAACCCAGGGCCATTTAAATTTCCACAAGACTTGATTTTAATGTTCAAAAAGCACAATCAAAATAAATAAAAAAAACATGAACAGTATACTGTTACCACTAAAATGTTGCTGAGTGGCCAATACTTATTATTCCATAGCCCCAGTATTGAAATCTGTAGGAAGAAAGTCTAACAAATCAGAGTGGCGTATCAATGTTATGTGCATTCTCTGAATATACCCTTTAGTAAATCACACACAGAGCTGAGGACAAATTGTATTTACAGCATATTGACAGAATAACTAATCTATTGTGTGCAGTTTGCTTTTCTCTTTTTCTAATGTGGGAAGGGAGTTGAGATGGAGAGATCAGAATGTTAGTACTTTAACTCTTGAAACTGTGCTCAGGTTTCCTTGGAGGAGTTACAGTCAGCTTAAAGACATAAAGGATATTTCCATGCTACACAGTGAAGATGTTGATTGCACACGATATTAAATGTACAAGTTTATAATATGGTATTCGGGGCATATAACAAAACTAAAATTGGATTGCTGCACAAGCCATAATTATATACTTAGAAAAATAGTTCATTACAAAATAAAATTTTGGTATGTGATAATGCAATCCTACTGAAAAAAAATCTTGTCCTTTTCCTTAAGATTTCTTTCCCCTGTCTGCCAATATGCTGTAAAAATATATAATGAACATTTGCATTTATTCTGTAGAGGACGAACTTAGTTTAAAGGCTTTTAACATCAGCTTTATTTAAAGGTCTCTATCCTTTAAACAAGTTATTAAAATGAATTTGATTGGTGTATTATACATTAGGAACTACAATACAGGCTTAGAAAAAATTTGCAACGTTAGGTTGAGATGTTAGATAACTTTTCACTTTATGTAATTTGTAGAATGAATTAGTCAATGAAAACTGGACACTTTCTAAGATGCAATAAGCCCTTAAACGTGTTCAAAATCCTTACCCAAACATCCGCTTTTTCATAGATACATCAAATGGGGAGACAGGACGTGGATTGGGATAGAGCTTATATAAAGTGAGTGAATTCCTGGTATTATAGTTTTCAGATTTAAAGAAAATATGAACTAGCATGAAATCAAATAAGTGCCCAAACCAAAAGTTCTTTTAGAAACTTCCCAGAAATGGTAAAGACAAGCATAATATCAAAAAGTGTCAAGCTGTTTCTTAATGACTAAAATAGATTACCTCACAGTTTAAATTAAAATGTTTCTCCTGGATATCATTAAGAATTGTAATTTACAATAAAACACTAAAAGTCCAAGTAAAAAGACAAAAACTCTCCAATTTTTAATTTCCTGTTTAGACCAACAGTCCGGAACAATTCTTCTCTGCTTACACAACGCAGAATTCTTTTATTTCTGATTCTTTTAATAATTTGGTCATTTCAAAAAATTAATCATCACAAAGAGTTTATCTATACATTTGTGGAACAGAAGTTACATTGTAACACACCAACACTGTCTTATTTTAAGGCACAGCACATCGTTTATGTATATTCTCCTTGTCAAGCTTTACAAAAAGTGACTATCCCCACAAAAGCATTACATTTTTGAATACAGCTGCTAACTTAGAGTAAGCTCTCACAGTAACTAAGTTACACAAACTGCAGGTCTAGATGTGATTGTCAATGTAGCCCAGTGCACCTTAAATGCAGGTTCAGCTTGGATAAGCAGACTAAAGTTTGCTAAAACACTGCATTATTGAGAACATCCAATGGCAAAGGAATGCCGTTGAACAACTTCATGCCGGATGCATTGGTAGCAGCTTCTTGTTTCTTAAAAGAACTAGTTCATTGTAAAAGCTGTTCAAGCATCCTGGGCATTGTATAATCACTTGAAGAGTTGTAAAATACACACAACTTGCACTTTATCTATAATGAACAATATTTCCTAAGACCAACATAGTTCCTTATGCAGAGTTTTAATGTACCAGTCACTGTTCAGCAGTTTGAATTCACAATAGCCTCACATGACAAATCATATCTCTTCATTTCTTAAGACAAACGTGGAAGCCAGAGGTGTTGCAGATCACAGAGGGAAACTTCATATACTCCTATGTAGGTTGTTAACATTGTATCTCTGGCTGTACTGCTCAAGGCAACTACAAGTATTCCAGTTCCAGTGCTTGATTCAAAGCCAACAGATCAGAGTGGCTCGATATCCTCCAGAATGGCATATTGTGCTAAATGAGTAAGAAAGAAAAACAAAAAAAAGCCAGCATTAATAATCACTAAACCAATATAAGTGTATGTTGATAAATAAATTTATCACTTTCAAAATGTTTCACTGCATTTAAACAAAATGACAGTAGATTGAGAACTTATTTTAGCTACTGATAATGATGATGTTTCATTCATCAAGGGAGGAAACATTGGAGAAGCTTGTTGATTTTGCCACAGTCGCAGACTACAATATAGTTTTTGTAAAGACTACATGCTCCCTGGAAAAGGGTTTCTCAGACAGGAGACCACACAGAACTTTTTTAGGAACTAGGCCAAGACAATCATGCACCCTCAAGTGAGTCCCAAAGACAGCGAATAGGATATTCGCCAGGTGTTCTGCCTGTTACATGTGTACATTGCCTTTGAGAGAGTTCACCAGTTCACTCCATGTACAGTGTGTCTAATGCTGTGACTCTGCCTGCCAGTTAGTCTGTTGTTGGTCTGCAAGCTGCACACTCAGAAATTAGACAGTTGGCTGTAAATGTATGCTTTATAACTTGTAATGTGTTTCATTGTTTGAAACAAACTACCTCACAGAGTTACCAATACCTGAAAAGTGATTACTATGAACATGACGCTACCTGTGCGTGAAACTAGACTGGGCAAAGGAAATTCCTACCCTGACAATGCTTGTGGAGTGGATAGACTTTTTTTAAATTCCAAATTGCTCCTCATAGAAACTTGTTGGAGCAGCTGGGATCCAGTGGGTATGGGCTGCGACTGCTTCAGTTTTTGGATGTGGGGACTATGGTTACTGGCATGCCCATATCCAATGGAACTGGGTGAGTGTGACATAGCATTCATCAAACTTACCTCATTTCCATGATTGTGACAAGTGAAAGGGTTGGTCCAAGGTGTCTATATTGGCACAGATATCCTCTGCACACTCCAAGGGCAGAGTAGTAGGAAGCATGATTTCTAGACAGCCTTCCCTATTTAAAAGCCCAGCTCAGGTAAAAGGGGAAATTACAGTGATC
The DNA here is from genome assembly GCF_021869965.1 of Rhincodon typus. NCBI lineage: Eukaryota > Metazoa > Chordata > Chondrichthyes > Orectolobiformes > Rhincodontidae > Rhincodon > Rhincodon typus. Next base: position 35,859,793 of record NC_063336.1, read on the forward strand.
CACAGCAGGCTGCTAGATACTTTTTTTGATTACTCAATGAAAAGCCATGTCATTGCAAGGAATGGAGACAACTCCTAGATTTAGCAATGCTATCTGGATACAGGACGTTGAAGCTGGGAAAGTAGCTGTGAAAGGCCAGGAAAGAGGCCACTAAATGCTTCCCTAGCCAACAATGCCCACATCCTGTGGCTGAACAGATTTTAAAAAATGCTACTGTAACAGAGCAAGCGGTCCTCCAGAATGACTATGGGCAGGGAATGAGAACATGTTGCAAGGTAGTCAATGCCTAAAGTCTGGTACCATGACATGGCAGCAGGGCCAGAAGAATTTTAATAAACTAGGTGGTCAAAGTTGAGTGTTTAAATCTTCACATCACATATGTTCCACACCACATACCTCTTACACTGCTCAATGTATCAAAACTACCTCAGTACCACACCATGACACTCAGGACTCACTTCCAAAATCCTGACACTACCCCTCACCCACCCACACCTACACCCACACACACACACACACAAACGCATATCTCTGATAGAAGCAGAGTACTGCAACTGCTGGAAATTTGAAACAAACACAGAAAATGTTGGAGAAACTCAGCAGGTCTGGCAGCATCTGTGAACAGAGAAACAGAGCCTAATGTTTTGAACCCAATATGATTCTTTTTCAGAACAGAAAGAGGTTGGAAAATGCCTTTTTTGGATACTTTGACAGATAAATCTTTGAAGCATTCCAGCTCGCACGGTCCCCTCAATGACTGCACTTAACCCCAGAGGCAGCCATCACCCAAACACACTGACAGAGGATTGTGCAAGTTTGGAATCTTTTCTTCAGAATTGGGTAGAGTTGGGGGTCATTGTACATTTTCAAGACAACGATGGATAGATTCATGTTGGGCAAGGGAACCCAAGATTATTAGATGTGGGTACAATTAAAACATCTAAAAGACATTTGAATAAGCACATGAATAGGAAAGGTTTGGAAGGATGTGGGCCAGTAGCAGGTAGGTGGGACTAGTTTAGTTTGGGATTATGTTCGGAATTCACTGGTTGGACCGAAGGGTCTGTTCCCAAGCTGTATGACTCTATGACTCCATGGCAACACTCCATCTAAGCTGCACATAGCCACACTAAGCTTCCGTGTGCCATGATCAGCGTTGGTATGTGATCATGGAATTGATTTCCGATTCAGGAACTTCCTGCTGCACATGGATCTCAGAGGCCCAAACAGGTGGAAAGAAAATCAGCGTAAAGGCTGCTTGGGAATGTGGAATTTTAAACACAGACAGATCAACCATGACTTTATTGAATAGTGGAGCAGCTCAGGGAGCAAAATGGCCTATTTCTGCTCCTATTTCTTGTGGTTGTTACACCTTCTGTACTTGTGTTGATATTTGCGGTATTTAAAGTCAAACACAAGCAGAATTAGAATAATTGATCAATATCATAAATAACTGTCACCTCTCCATTCAACTTGAAGCTACAGCCCACAAGAAAAGCATCCATGAATGCTGAGATGATGTGCCTTTTGCTGGGTCCAAGGTGCAGGCATGAGGTAAAGGAAGGCGGAGATAATGAATTCCTGGCAAGATTCATTTGGTCAAATTTGTATCAGATTCATTCTCTAAGTGATATAAAACCCCACGAGTTCACTAATATTCTTTCGGTAAGGAAATCCAGCGTCCTTACCCATCTGGCCTACAGGAATGTTGTTGACTATTTACTGCCTTCTGAAATGACTTAGAGAGCCAATCAGCTTAAGGGCAAGTAGGGATGCAAGTAGGGATGTACAAAAATGCTGGCCTTACCAGTCATGCCCACATGCTGTGTAAGAATAATAATACAAAAATTTCCCTGGCGCCAGAGCAGTTAAATTGATACAAGATAATAGATGTAACGTAATAAAAGTTTTTTCAAAGTAATTGACACACAGTTCTACATACAAAAAGCCATCACCCTGAATGCACTTTTTAAAACTGATGAGGTCACAATTTATGGATTTCTGTTGTAAATACAGGAGGTCCTGGATTTATGAATGTCCGATTTATGAACGCTTGTACTTACAAATGCACTCTCTTACAAGAGTGTAATTTTAAAGACCTGACATAGAAACATTTCCTCTACTTATGAACAGCTCCTTTATATTGTCCTGCACTGTGTTTCGACTTGCGCACAAACTGACTTGTGAACATACTCCAAAATAGAACCTGTTTGCAACCCAGGGACTGTCTGTACACAAAGTTAGAACATTTTACTTAGGCAGTTTCAACTCAATTTACTGCATCTCTGCATTTATGCTCAGGTGTAAATGTAACAAGTGAAGGTGTTGATTACAGTATAATCCACTGCATTTATCCCTTGTATCATAGCTCCTGATGAATTCATGCAACCCTAAATGAGATATTCCAGATTTATTTGCAAGGAAATTCCTACTTCAGTGTTTGGAAGTTGTCTTGGATCTCTGTTAGTTGAGCATTCTATTTTTGACAGGTTTAGAAATCATCCTGTGAAGCCTCCCTTTACCCCTCATCCCTTTTGCAATCTTCTTCTTGACCCCAGAAACCTCTCTCAGCCCTTTTTCCACTCTATCAACTTGCAGCTTCTTTCCCCAGTCTTCTCTTGCAGCTTCCTTCTCCCTCTCAAACCTCTTACAGCTCCTTTTTCCACACCAATCCTACTTGCAGCCTCCTTTTCCCATCCACATCCTCCTACAGCCTACATTTCCTTTCCCCTCTTGAATCCTGCTTATCCAAACCCAAACTCTTCGAAGTCACCTCCTCCCCTGGATGGCACCCTGCCCGTTGATCCAGCAGATGGAACTCTGGGATCTGGCGGAAGGTCTGACATTCAGTCAATGGCAACTCTTGTTGAATCACCTTCCCTAGGACCTTGACCTAGCAGACTCAGCTCGCTCCCTATCAGACTCAGCTCTCACCCTCTGGACCTTGGCTCACTGACGATCGCACATTCTTCAGCACCATCCATGATCCATAGACACTGAAGTAGTTAGTCCCCCATGTTCAAATTCAACAAGATGTTCATACAAGAATAATGGTTCTCAATCCCTACAGTATAGAAAGAGGCCGTTTAGCCCATCGAGTTCACACTGACCATCTGAAGAGCATCCCATCCAGACTCAACCTCCTACCCTATCCCGGTAACTCGGCATTTCCCATGGCTAATCCACCTAGCCTGCACATTCCTGGATGCTATGGGGCAATTTAGCATGGTCAATCCACCTAACCGGCCATCTTTGGACTGTGGGAGGAAATCGCAGCACCCAGAGGAAACCCACGCAGATACAGGGAGAATGTGTTAACTCCACCTAGATTGTCGCCCGAGCCTGGAATCAAACCCGGGTCCCTGACGCTATGAGGCAGCAGCGCCAACCACTGAGCCACCACGCTGCGCCTCTTCAATCTCTAGGCTTGGGTTGACAAGTGACAAGTAATATTTAGGGCACACCAGTGCTAGGCAATGACCAACTCCAACAAGAGCAAGTCTAATATTCTCCCTTGACATTCAAAGGCATTACCTTTGCTGAATCCCCACTAGCAAAATGCTGGCAGTTACAAATGAAGAGGCCATATAGATACAGTGCCTACGAGAGCGGAGCAGGTAATTCATCTCCCATGGGTTTCAAGGAAAAGTCAGGAGTCTGATGGAATCCTCCCCACTTGCCTGGATGGATGCATCTCCAACAACATGTTACAGTTGTATTCATGTTACAGTTGTATAGGACTTTGGTTCGACCACATTTGGAATACTGTGTACAGTTCTGGTTCCCAGATGTGGGTGCAGAGGAGGTTCACCAGGATGTTGCCTGGTATGGAGGGTGCTAGCTACGAAGAGAGGTTGAGTAGATTAGGATTATTTACATTATAAAGACGGAGGTTGAGGGGGGACCTGATTGAGGTCTACAAAATCATGAGAGGTATAGACAGGGTGGATAGCAAAGAAGCTTTTTCCCAGAGTGGGGGACTCAATTACTAGGGGTCACGATTTCAAGGTGAGAGGGGAAAAGTTAAAGGGAGATATGCGTGGAAAGTTCTTTACGCAGAGGGTGGTGGGTGCCTGGAATGCGTTGCCAGCGGAGGTGGTAGAGGCGGGCATGATAGTGTCATTTAAGATGTATCTAGACAGATACATGAATGGGCAGGGAGCAGAGGGATACAGATCCTTGGAAAATAGGCAACAGGTTCAGATAGAAGATCTGGATCGGTGCAGGCTTGGAGGGCTGAAGGGCCTGTTCCTGTGCTGTAATTTTCTTTGTTCTTTGTTCTAACACTCAAGAAGCTTGGCACCATCTGGAACAAAGCAGCCTGCGTGTGTGGTGCCACATCCACAAGCATCCATTCCCTCCACCAGTGAAGCTCAGTTGCAGCAGTGTGTACTGTCTACAGGGTACACTGCAGAAATTCACCAAAGATCCTTAGACAGCACTTTCCAGACACAATGACCACTACCATCTAGAAGGACAAGGGCAGCATGTATAAGGGGACATCACCACCTGCAAGTTCCTCTCCAAGCCACCCCCAAATTCTGAATTGAAAATTAATAGCCATTCCTTCACTGTTGCTGGGTCAAAATGCTGGAATTCCCTCCTTAACACCATTGTAGGTCTACCTACACTACATGGACTGCAGTGGTTCAGGAAGGTAGCTCACCATCACTTTCTCAAGGGCAATTATGGATGGACAATAAATGCTAGCCTAGACAGGGAAGCCTATATTCTGCTGAATGAATTAAAACACACAGGTAAGCATGGCAGATTTTCCTTCCCTAAAAGGTATTAGTTCATCAGATGGGGTTTTGGATATCTTCATTTTCCATATTTACGAGGTGAATTCAAATTCCACCAGTTGTCATTGTGGAATTTTAACCTGTGTCTCCAAATCAATAACCTGGGCCCCTTGATGAATAAGCCAGTGACATTTCTGTGACACCACCATCCATCCCCAAGTGTGGGGCATGGTCCTGCAGTTCCCTGTTAGGACTCAAGCTTCACCACTGCCACTCTAGTCATGCCGTTGTTGGTGATCCTTAGCCAGCTGCCCAGGTCTCTAGTATCCATCCAATAGTGATGCAAAATTGAGTCCTTAAGGCCCAAAGCAATTTGAGGTCAACATTCAAAGTCATCTATAATCTTGACCAGTGAAAGTCAGCTACCATCCGCCAGTCATGCAGCATCTACTGAGATAGCGTAGCATAGGAGCACTGGACCAGGCAAAGGCATCTGTAAAACAGATACTTATGGAATGTACAAGATCACTTTTTCTATATTATTTACATACGCTTGTATAAAGCCGGTGTGTTAAGATCACTGGTGTGGACTTTTATCGGACTACTTTGAAATGACACGTCTGAAATGGATGAATTATAAGCAGATGATGAGTCCATGTTGGGGGATGAAGGTGTTTTGTTCAACTAAAGTGAAGTCACATAGTGCTGTCCCTCTCTCCCTGTTCAGATGCAGCTGGTCTCCACTTTATTTTACTTCCACCTCCTTCTGAGGTGGCCTCCTTATCCAAAGAAGGTGGTTGCTGGGCACTCACTATTGTGCTGCCTAGAGGAAACGATATACGCCACAAACTTGGAAACCATCTCAAGCATGTTTATAGACGATTCCCACTGAGCAATCAAGGTAAAATCTGTTGTAGGAGACCATGGTTCTCATTGAAAAATTCTCTGATCTCGCATGGGCAAATGGTGATGGTGGGGGGTCAATACGTCCAGTGACGAAGGTGCGTGCTTTATCTCAAAGTCTGTTGAGTGTCATGGAGACCCAAAGATGGTGGTGAATACAAACTGCTGCAGGATAAAAGAAAGTTGCTCTGTGAGTATACTAGACACTCACCAATACCAAATGTTATACAATGACTGATAGCTCTTGTGGTTACAGTATCGCTCCCTGTTGTGATGAAGGGCCTGCCAAGCTGTGTGAGCATTCAATGCTGCTCTAGACAAATAGGTAGCCTGTTGTCCTGGAGAACTCACTAACCTCCCATGCTGATCCTCCCTCTTCAGGGAAAATAGATTTTCTCTCGTCCTGCACAGTCCTCCGTCATCTCCCTGACATGTCTATGGAAGGCAAACTGCAAAACGTTGCTAATATTGCCAGCTGTCATCTGGAAGACACTGGTTGTGAAGAAGGAAAGGGTGATGATGATCTTTGCTCGCACTGGGAGAGCAGCACTCACCTTGATTTGCTACTCCAGATTGTTGAGAAGGAGATAACAAAATTTTGTCAATGTGCCCTTGGTAAAGCAAAACATCCAGATGCCTTGCTTCTGGCTGATCACAAGGTGAGAGTTCGTTCTTGGAAGATCCTCTTGGGCTTTTCCTCTCTCCTCACAAAGGTTCCTTTCTCTACCTCCTCCTCTGTCTATCCTGCTCATGCTACAGAGTAAGTGACACTGCAACTACTGTCCATGTACTTAAGCAACATTATACAATTGCCTTAGCTTTTCTGCAGTTCACCACAAAGCTTGTACCAACATTTTGTGTCACCGGGAGACAGGGTGGATAAGACGGCATTTAGCATGTTTGCCTGCATAGCTTAGACTTTTGGTGTAGGAGTTGGTACATCATGTTGAGTTTGTACAGGATGCTGACGAGGCCTCTTCTGGAATACTGTGCGCAGTTCTGGTTGCCCTGTCACAGTGAGGATATTATTAAATTGGAGAGGGTTCAGAAAAGATTTGCCAGGATGTTGCCGGTAATGGAGGATTCAGTTGTAAAAATAGACTGGGATTTTTCTGACTGAAGTGTAGGAGTTTGAGGGGCTGACTTTATAGAGGTTTACAAAATCATGAGGGGCAAAGATAAGGTGAATTGCAAAGGTGGGAGAATCCAAAACTAGGGCGCTTATTTTTAAAGTGAGAGGAGAAAGATTTGAAAAGGACACGAGGGGCAACTTTTTTACACAGAGTGGTTACTGATTGCAATGAACTGCTGGAGGAAATGCTGGATGCAGGTAGTGTTAAAACACATTTGGATAAGTACATGAATAGGAAAGGTTTGAAGAGATATGGGCCAAACGCAGGAAGGTGGGACTGGTTTAGTTTGGGAACGTAGTTGTTGTGGATTAGTTGGACCAGAAGGTCTGTTTCCATGCTGTATGACTCTATGACAAATAAGTCAATGTGATTCTCTTTCCCAAGATTAAGGAAGACAATGAGTGGCCCTTTAAGTATTCCAAGGTCAGGGGCCACCTTATTTGCTAATGCTTTTGCTTTCAGGAGTGGATAAGTAATGCAATCGCTGCATATGCACTGACCAATTTCTCCTTTAGAATGGCTTGTTGATTTTTGCGATAGTGAATGGATAGATGAGGAGAGTTAACGTTGTTGCTGTGTAGCTTATAGATGGTACACATTGCAGTGACAATAGTGGTGACTGAATGTTTAAGTAGGTAATGGCGTCCCTCCTGAAACTTTGTCCTGGATCATGTCAAACTTCTTAAGCGAGTCTACATCTGAAAAGCTAGGTACAAAATTGTTCTCCTCCTTGCCCCAACTTAAAATTACGCTCACCATCTTGGACTTAACTGTTCCCCCCAAGTTGATTCTCTAGGACGATTACTCGTATGTTTACCTCATTAAATTAAACAAATGAGGTTGGCGCACTAATATTGCATGTTCCCTCTTTGATATGCGCAACGGTCAAAATTTTGGAGAGATACAACTCCTGCATTTGTATTTCAAATTTGCATATCCCAGCAATTTTATTAACTATGAAGTAAAACAACAATTTCTTGATAAAAAGGGAGATTTATATCCTCAGAAAATGAAGGTACACATAAATCACAAACGTAGCACTATTCCAGAAAACATGAATACATAATAGAAATATGGAGAGTGTTTGAAACATTTTGTGATATTTTCCTAAGTTTGTAGGAGTCAGATGTTCTTAAATACATAGCACAAGTTTCTGAATCCTGACTGACTTTTTGGGGGAGGGGACGAATGGTGGGAAAGATACAAAGATTCATTAATTCCCTCTTGGCTTAAAGGACGGGAAAAGCAGTTTATAAACTTTACAGAATTTTCAACACTCCAGCTGTGGTGGCTTATTCTTGTCAATCAGACATGGGGCAATGTGGGCTCAGGGTGGTAATGAAAATCAAATGGGACTGAGTTTAACTGAGAGACCATGTCTAGCAGCACCATCCCTCTGAGGTATCTGAGTGCAATTCCTTGTTACACAGTGAAACTTTAAACCAGAACTCTCCAGACCGATCAGTGAGTGAACAGCAGAATCAGATTGGGATGCTTGGAACTCCAAAAGATTTAATCTCTGTATTGATTAATTTTTAAAAAAATTATAATGATGTTAAAAGACTTGTTATGTCCCCTCTTCTTAACCCCAAAGCTACTCATTAAGAAAGGCATAACCACATTCTGCTCTTAAGTATCTGCCAGTTCAAACTTGCAACCAGTTGTTAGGATGTTTACAAGAATGGCTTGATTTTCTTTCACTGTCTCTGGTGATGTACCTCAGATTCTGCCTAACCATCTTCATATGAGTTTACCCAGGATCGGAATGTCTCTGTGTGGACTGCTGCAGATAGGAAGACAGTCCATGGCAGAATAATTTACTAAAACCAGTAATCTTGTTCCCCACCCACCAGAGCAACACCATCTCACCCCCTTTCTCTGTGCTTCCTTCAATGATGAAACCCATGAAAGGAGGGGTCTACTATAGCAAATCAGGTATGACAATCCTTAACATTCCTACAATAATCCCATTTTAGAAAGATTTCACTGTTTAATTCATTCACAACAGATGACGTTTTATTCCCAGCTGCAATTTCGCAAGTGTTTTTTTTGTAAAATACTGCAGGGAGGAAAAAAATATATTTTTGTAGATCAGCAAAATTTTTGGATTTAGAGACTGTTGCAATTTTAAATTATTTAAGGAGTGTCACTGCTTATTCAGCATGATATTCCCATTTTGCTTTCTTTTAATCCTGTATCTGACAGAACTGAGGCAGCTCATGAAAGGAGACTATTAATGGGTTTAATGCATGGAATAATTATTCAGTCTCTTTTGGATCATTAATTTTACTTCATCTTCCGCTGGTAATCATAAATCAAAATGGGATCTCCTGATTTGATCCCTGAGGATGTTGGTTGGAATTTTTCAGTGGATATGAGGCACACCTACATGAAAACCATTAGAAACTGGAGAAAGTGCTTCAAAACAATAGTTACAAGCTATGCTTTGCTACTATTACAGAAAGCAGACATAAGACCCTAGCTTGGTAAAGTGAGGAACTTCTACATATAAAACTCCCTAAGGAGTTATAGTATTGACTAATGGGCATAGCGAATGGAAAAACAGCTGAAAAGAAAAATAGGATTCAGGTTTTTAATCTCGAGTTCAAATAATGTCTTTTTTTATATATATCTGCAATATTAATTACAATCTTCAGCACAAATGTTAAATTGCTGCACTCTGAACAGCAAGCTGACATTTGCAAAGAGCATCACACAATGATCTGAAATCCCTGCATGAGGCCCATTCCTTACACACATTAATACAGATGTAATTGTACCCGTAGTAGCGCAGTAATGGGTTTATTTAGCTTATCTCAAATTCAACCATGGAAAATTGTGAATTGAATTCACTTAATCTGGTAATTTGTGGGCTGGCATGAGAAACAATGGCCATGAAAGGAGACACGTTGCCAAAAAACCCAACCAGTTCACTAATGTTCTTCAGTGAAGGCAACATGCCAAACTACCCTGTCCAATTACATGTGATTCAGCTCCTAGTAACTGACCTTCAGGGCTTTCTGAAGTCCTGAAAAGCCATTTGAACATCATCATTATATCTATCTGTGGTTTTACCAATGCTCACACCTCAAGAACAAGAAGCAATTGTGAAGAAGGCTAAATTCACTTGCGACTGTACTGTTTTAATGTTTTCTATTGGTCAGGCAATGTGCCAACACTAATGCTCTGAGAGTTATTCAGGCTGCTGTTAATGACCCTTTTTATGGCTCAAAATTCTTCATCTTGGGCGGCACGGTGGCTCAGTGGTTAGCATGTCTAGCCCAATGTCTAGCATTGAAAAGTAGTCTCAGTAATGATGACTATAAAACTCCCATTGTCACAAAACCCCATCTTGTTCACTCACCGTTTATAGAATCAATAAATCCCTACAATGCGAAAGCAGGCCATTTGGCCCATCGAGTCGGCACTGACTCTCCAAAGAGCATCCCACCCAAACCCACCCCCTTACCCTATTCCTATAACCCTGCATTTCCCAAGGCAAATCCACCTAATCTACACATCCCTGGACACAATGGGCAATTTAGCGTGGCCAATCCACCTAACCTGCACATCTTTGGATTGTGGGAGGAAACTGGAGCACCCAGAGGAAACCTATGCAGACATGGGGAGAATGTGCAAACTGCACATAGGGTAAGGTATCTGCTGTTATAACTGGGTCTGATCTACATATTCTTCAAGACCCACCAAAATGTGGTTAGCTCAGCAGGTCTGGCAACATCTATGAAGGAATAAACAGAGTTAACATTTCAGGTCCAGTGACCCTTCCTCAGAACTGCTCCTGATTTACAGCATCCGCAGTTCTTTCGGTTTTTAAAACGTGGTTTACTCTGAAATGGCTGAGCAACCCACTCAGCTTAAGGGCAATTAGGGATGGGCAACAAATGCAAGTGTGGACAGAAATACCTACATCCCATGCAAGAATATTAGATTTACTTTTAAGTGTTGAATTTTAGCCTTTCCTGCCCTTTATACTTTGAACTAAGGTAAACAAAATGTTTGTACATCGTCAGTGGGGCTGATGTCTGCAAACACTCGTTTTTACAGGCATGGGGCATAATAACTGGAAAGTTAGTACTTTACATCCTGACCTGTTATACTTTATTAAAAGATCTATTTTCACAGTTTTTACTTGCATTTTAAGGAACATGAAGATGATTGGTTCACAGTGAAACAATGAATTGTCCAAGCCAAAGAAGAAAATATCTCCCACTTACAATGGCAAAAGCACATCCAAAACAAATTCTGGATGTGTGCACGTCATGAGTTTGGAATTTTCTGGCACTGATAGCAGGTCATTAACTTCAAGAAATGTAAAATTGGATTAGACTGGAGTTCCACACTGTCCCTCAGATAATCCATTTCTCTGCACCCACCACCGTTCAAATGATTGAAGTGCAATTTATTAAAGCAACATTCCATTTTTTTAAAACATAATTATGTAATTCATTCCAAAAGAGCAGGGAATAATCACTCATGATCTTGACAATATTTCATAGATGCAACATTTTAACTGCCAGGACTAGTCCAATATGTTTTCAAGTCTGTACTTCAGAATAAGAAATGAGCCAAAAGCTCTTTTCCTTTCCAAATGCTCCAGACTCTCAAAATGGGGTAAATTTCCTGATCTATTCAATTATTTACAAATTAACCAAGCATGTTAAGATTCCAGCCATCCAAAGCAGGCATTAGGATTAAAATTTGCTTGCATTTATTTATAAATGTAGAATCAAAGCTTACCCCTCATGCTTCTATTCTAGGGCCAAAAGACATAAGCCCAAACTGTTCACCCTTTCCTCAGAAAACAACATTCATCTTAGGAATCAGCTAAGTGAATATTTGCTTAACTATTTCTAATGCAAGATTCTTGTGCCACTCCATTTTTTTTTTATAGTTTACAAACCTGAAAGTGACTCATTTTTCTGGAGTTTCTGTTTCCTGTAGGTTAGCCAAACCTCCATCTGTGCTAAAATGCCAACACCAATACCATGAGCTCTTACTTTGTGCAGTAACATTTTATGACATCTTTTTGAATGCCTTTTGGAAATCCAAATACACCACATTAACTAATTCCCCTCTTTTACCAAACCTTGCTGACCCTGTTGATTTTGTTATGATATTCTAAAAGCCCTGCTTCTATCTCCTTAATAATGGATTCTAGCATTTTCCCAATGTCAACTATTGCACTCACTGGGCCATGGTTTTATGCTTTCTGTCTCACTCTTTTCTTGAACAGTGGTGTTACATTTGTAGCTTTCCAACCCACTGGGACTTTCCGGAATTCAGAGAATTTTGGAAGATTACAACCAATGCTTCCACTATCTCTGCACCATTTTAATTAAGGGCACAGAATTCAAGCCATCAGGATTTGTCAGGCTTCAGTTCCATTATATTTTTCAAATATATTTACAGTGTCCATAATTGTTTTCAGTTTCTTTATTTCTTGTAGCCTCTGTTTTTCTACTTTTCCATGGATATGTTTTCTGTCTTCTACTGTGAAGATAGATACAAAATATTTGTGCAAACTTTCTGCCATTTCCTCGATTCTTATGGCTAATACCCCAGTCTCACCCTCTAAAGAACTATTGCTCATTTTTGCTTCCTCTTTGTTACTTACTTCTATAAGCTTTTACTGTTTTTCTTATATATCTTGATCATTTTCTTTCTTACTCCAATTTATCCCTTACTTTTTTTTCAGTCATATTTTGCTGATTTCTAATTATCCTATTCTTCTGGTCTATCACAAATCTTTCCAGCACAGTACATCATTTTTTCAACTTGATATCATGTTTAATGTCATTAATTAGTCATGATGGTTCATCCTTCTCATAGGATCTTTCTGTCTCAGTGGAATATATCTTTGAAGGGAATTATGAAATATCTCCTTCAATGTGTACTACTGCTTCATTACCATATTACCTTGAACATAATTTGCAATTCCACTTTGCTCAACAATGCCTCCATGCCTTTTTAATTATCTATATTTATGTTTGAGACACTAGTTTTAGCCTAGTGCAAACATGCAAATTAAATATTTATTCAATTGTGATCTCATTGCTGGATTATGGAAAATTCTTGAATTCTCAAGTAAAACAAGGCTATCTTGTGGTTACAAATCCTTTATAATAAAGACACATTACTAATTTAGAATTGTTTTATTAGCTACCTTACAAAGCTCAAAATGTTAAAGTAGTTAATCTGTCAAGTTATGATAACTCTTAGTTAAAAGATTTTTTACTACGAGGTCATTACCTAATTCTTCCTCACTGCACATTACCAGATCCAAAATAGCCTGTTCTCTTGCTGGTTCCAGAACATATTGCTTTAAGAAACTCTCCCAAAACACTCTACAAACTCATTCTCTAGGCCACCTTTGCCAACTTGATTTGTCCCATCTACATGACGATTAAAATTTCCCATGTTTATTGCTGTATTTTCCTTACACCCCCATTATTTATTGATTTATACTCCACTGCACAGTGTAACTAGTGTTAGGGGGTTATAAACCATTCCCACAGTGAATTATGTCTTTTTGTATTTCTTATCTCCAACCAAAATGATTCTACATTTTGATTCTCTGAGCCAAGTTCATTTCTCACTACCAGAATGTCCATTCATGGGCGATCTTTGGTAAGCCTACGAAAGTGGCTCTATATAGGAAGCATGAACAGCTAAGGAGTAAATCCCCTTTAGTTTCATTTTCCACTCTTCCTGTATTTCTGAAATGTCAAATATCCTTGGATAATGGTGCAGTGCTGCTCGACTGAAGCGTCTGGGAAGGATTTGCAGATGGGAAACTCCAAATAGACATCTGACAATCACTCCTTTCACCAGGATATGAACATTATTGCCCTTTGACTATGGAAGGATCTTCATTTACATTTCCAGTCTGTGGGAAAAGATTTCAGAGCTTGGTTGCAGGATGGCATCTGTAGTGGCAAGGTTCCCAGTGCAGACTCATGGTGGCATTGGTGGTGAGTTTGTTTACCCAGCAGCAGCAGAGGGAGGCAAATTTGGATTTAGCATGGAACCTGGTATCATCGATGGCGGCTGCTTCGGCATGGTGGGCCCAGTGTCGAGGTTGAGCCCAGTTTGGGACTCGGCAGCATTGGCGGTGGCTGCATTGATCTGGTCAGCCCAGCGCAGACTCATGGTGGCAGCGGCATTGGTGGAGGCGAGATGGCGCTGAAGAATGGAGACTCTGTTCCAACGGCGGCGGCTGCGTGGCGAAGGGACTTGAGGCTGGCTGACTGTTTTGTGATGGTGACAGTCTCAGCATTGGGGTGGAGGAGCCTGGAGCTAGGCCCATGGCTAAGCACTTACCAAGAAGGGATGTAAAACTGAACTTTCAACTTTATTTCCTTATTTCTTGTTTATATTGGTTTATTTTCTGTGTTTTAAGATGCTGCAGGAGAGTGGAGACATTATACAACACTTTTCACTTGATACTTGTAACAAATACACATGATAATAAATAAATAAATCAATGGAAATGAATATTTATGTCCCACATGTGGTCACTTTGCAATCATATCCCTATAATAGCTGTCACATTTGAGCTATCAATTCATCCATCTTGTTACAAAAGCTGTATGCATTAAGATAAAGAGCCCTTAATTCTGGCCTTTTACAATTTATTTCCACTTTGATCTTATTTCCTGGTGTATCTTATGTTTGCCTGCCTTGCCTCTTCTGGTTGCACTCTGCTTACCATTATTGCAGAGCTACCCTCCACTATTTCCTTGTCATTTTTCTTTTAATTTTTCAAATCTCCCTCAATACAAACCCTTATTCCATTTAATTTACAAAGCTCTCCACAGCACTACAGATATGAATTACCAGTACACTGGTTTCAGCATTAGTTAGGTGAAGGCTGTTCAAAGATAGAGCACCCTCTTTCCTCCGCACTGGCACTAATACCCCATGAATCTAAACCTAGTCTTCCATCTATGAACCTTATTATCCTACAGCAGGTTGGTCGTTGGTCAGGTAGTATTCCAGACATTATCACCATTATAGCCTGCTCTCTAATTTAGTTTCCTAGATGCTTATACTCACTCAACTCCCTCTTTCATGGTTAAGAAGAACTGCCACTTCAGTGCACATGTCTAGTTTTATCAATATCATTGGTACCCACATGGACCAAGACAACTGGATCTTTTCCTTTCTGCTTGGTGTTCCTCTCAGCCTTGGGAGATGTCCTTAATCCTGGCACGGGGCAAGGAACACAGTCTTCAGGACTCACGTTCTTGTTTGTAGAGGACTGTGTCTACACTCATAATTATACTGACACCTATATATTCCTTTTTGCTCCCCGCACTTCAATGGCCCACTACACTGTGGTGCTATGGTGAGCATGCCCATCCTCCCTGTTGTCCCTGCTCTGATCCAGCTATGAGAACATTAAATCTTTGGAACAACTGCAAAGGCTGAGGATACTCCATTGTCACTTATAGATCACCATATCTGTCACCCTTATATTTATACCCTCATGTCCAATACGTAATTGTACCACCGCAAAGAAACACTGCCAGAGGATTTTAAACAGAAGTGTACAGTGGCAGAGGATACCAGTAGAACGGTTTAACCTAATTTTGGGTTGGACTTTTCTCAGGCATTTTTGAACAGCATGTGTTTGCTGCTGTAATTTTGTTCCATTGTGCTTATGTAACAGGAGAAACAAAGTCTAGTATGTACACCAAGTTTTCATTAGAACATTGATATGAATTGAAAATTGGTAGTGAAACAGATTGACCAGATTTTGGTACATGTTTTGTCACTGGAGACTTGTAAATATGCTTCATTGTAATGACTGCTAATTCAAATGAGATGAGCGAGACCTCATAGATCATTATGCTATCCAAACCTTCCATCAGTAACTGCTAATAACAATACACATCCAAGTCTATCTAAATCGCACATGTACTGAATGGATTGGCAAATGGGTCTGTAATTACTGAGCAATTAATCTTCAAATTATTGGTCAACTTTAATCTGCATTAAAGTTTCAGTCCTTAGAAGGTTTTCTCTGATACATGGTCCTGTGGGTTGCAGAATACAAAGCAGAACTAATGTCACATTTTAAAATATTGAGAAATTCTAATGTCTTTATTTGCTCAAATAACATGTTTTGATACAAAAGGTGACTTTAGATGTTGCATCTCAGCATTTTATAAAGTCATTGAGTAAATTTTCTAATTATATAATCCTTGACAAAAAGCACATCGCAATTGATACTTAAAGCATGCAGAAACCTGCTTTGATCCATAAAGGCCATATAAAGGGACACACACCATGTCTTAAAAACCATGCAAGAAAGGAAAGCAATTAACCACCACCTTAAAATTAAGATAAAATCTATTATCTAATAAGGTTCATTACATTAATTCTAGTTCACAAAGCAACTTGTTCAGAATGCTGTCTCATCATGCTCTACAAGC
The DNA here is from genome assembly GCF_021869965.1 of Rhincodon typus. Classification (NCBI taxonomy): domain Eukaryota; kingdom Metazoa; phylum Chordata; class Chondrichthyes; order Orectolobiformes; family Rhincodontidae; genus Rhincodon; species Rhincodon typus. The sequence goes on from NC_063336.1 coordinate 35,876,029, forward strand.
TAATACATTAATGCACACTTGGAAAAATCTTTTCCAACATCACATAAATTCAAACAAAGCAAAGCCCAGAGTAATAAATCTAAATGGTGCACCAACAATATTTAGCAGACTTGTTACCTTTTTTGCTGCCTGTTCTTCTTCTACACCATCCCCAATAACAACATATACTACTTTTCTGCCAAACCTTTGCATAATTCGTTCAAAGCAACTTTCTTTGCCTGGAAGATAAATGAGGAAGAGTTCAGGGTGAATTTACCTGAGTAGCGGCATGCTCTTCATCTCGGGCATCTCCAATGACAACATAAGTAACTTTAGTGCCAAATTTGGACACTATACGCTGAAAACAGCTTTCTTTGCCTGAAAAACAATGCATGGCTCAGCCTTTCAATCTGTTTTACTGTACCGTATATCATTAAAATCTGCCTTTTGGGAACAAGCTCATATTACCTTTGGGCAAAAATATTGAGAATGATAGGTTACTCTATTCCTTTATTCACTTGAATCAGACGGTTGTTAAAGGTTTCATCGTCCTCAAACCAAAAGTAATGGTGTACCTCAATCTGCCACCTGTCTCTATTTTGTCACTTCTCTAACAGATCACAGACTGTCTGAAGACGTATCTTTTCCCCGTAAAGGACCTTCTACCCAATAGTTAACTGCGTGTAGGCTGGCAATTTCATAAGCTGGGCTTCTCAGTGTTCAAAACTTTCCTATTTGTTTTCTCTCCTTCTTCCCAAAGGTACTGACACATGCTGGGTCACAAATGCTGTCACTGGAGTTTTTTTTTGTCTAAATAGTTATTCTCCTTTGTGGATTGACAGTGGATGCTGGGAGAGGGATGCATGACAGTTGGTTCCTGTTTTCACCTGATATTGACACACCAGAGATGAAATCGGCTTTTGATGATAGTGCATTTTGGGCAAGAGAGAATCAACACTCCATTTTACACCAGCTAATTTTCACTTCAATTCACTTTATACCATCCAATGTACGACAGCATGCTGGGGCCACTAATAGAAACATGATGGTAGGTCTCAGGAAGTTGTGGTGAAGGCTCTGTGTTTTCTGAATAGAAGTAGTGACTCTCATAACAGATGTCGCTCCCTCTAATTTTGCCAAACATTATTCGTAGTTTTATTTGTTAACATTTTCATGGATTATCAGTAGTAACCTCTTGATATTTCTGAATTGGAAGAATTTCTGACTGTTGAATTTGGTTTCCACAATATTACTATTTTAAATTCTGTGCTTACTTTTTGAGCATTTTTTTTGGAGGTCAATATATAAATTTCTTGTGGAGACTTTGTGGAAAGAACATTGATCTCCAAGATTGGACTTTGTTGCAGTGGAGTTATGTTTCTTATCCATAAAATGGGTGCAGCAAAGTGTAATTTTTCCCTCAACTTATATCTCTTTGCAGGCTTCATAGAGCTGAAATTCTTTTAATATCATCTTAATAATCTTTTACATTTTTAAAACATTTTTAAAATTCGTAGTATTAATGCTAAATATGCAATGATCCTGCAAACTCAGTAAGTTCCACAGCAGTAACAACTTAACAATCACACATCAATTCCTCACACAGTTATAGTATTATGGTTAGTTCAGTTGGCTGGACATTTGGTTTCTGATGCAAAGTGATACCAACCGTATGGGGTCAATTCGTATATGGACTGAGGTTACCTTCTCATGGGATGTGGCCAGTGTTATTGCCCATCCCTAGTTTCTCTTGACAAGATGGTGGTGAGCTGCTGTCTTGAACCACTGCTGTCCTGTTAGGGAGGGAGTTTGAGGATTTTAACCCAGTGACAGTAAAGGAATGGAAATATAGCTCCAAGTCAGGTTGGTGTGTGGTTTGGAGAGAAATATGCCAGTGGTGGTATTCCCATGCACATGCTCCCCTTGTCCCTTCTGGTGACGGAGGTTATGGGTTTGGAAGACGCTGTCTAAGGAGCCTCAGTGAATTGCTGCAATGCATTTTATAGATGGGATACACTGTGCATTGGTGATACAAAGAGTAAATACTTGAGGTGGTGGATGGGGTGCCAAATAAGCTGACTGCTTTGTCCTGAATAGCGGCCAAACTTGCTGCAATTGTTGGAGTACATATGTCTGGGTAACTGGAGTGTATTCCATCTTTATTTGTGCCTTGTGTACAGGCTTTAAGGAATCAAGAGGTGAATTACTCGCTACAGAATCCCTAGCATCTGACTGGTTTTGTAGCCATAGTATTTATATGGCTGATGCAGCATAGGTTTTTGACAATGGAAACCCCTAGTCACCACTTCTGACCTTTTGATGGGGGGGTGGAGGGCGGCGGATCGTTGATGAAACAGCTGAAGATGGTTGTGCCAAGGACACTACCCTGAGAAACTCCTGGAGAGAGGTCTTGGAGCAGAGATGACTGATTTACAACAACTATCTTCCTTTGTATCAAGTATGACTCCAACTAGTTTTCCCCTGATTCCAGTTTTGCTCAGGCATCCTTCATACCACATTCAGTCAAATGTAGGCACTATCAACTTAACTCTGGAGCTTAGTTCTTTTGTTTATGTTTAGACTAAAGCTACAATGAGGCTAGAATTGACTGCCCCAAGCAGAACGCAAACTGAGCGTCAGTGAATAAGTATTGTTGAGTAAGTACTTTTTGATGGCACTTCTGATGACACATTCCAGCACTTCACTGATGGTCAGGAGTAGGTTGATCATTTGATGATTAGCCAGTTTGGATTAGTGCTTTGTTTTTTGTACAGGACATACCTAGGAAATATTTCACATTGCTGGGTAGATGTCAGTTGCTGTAGCTGAAACAGGTTGGCAAGGGATGTTGTTAGCTCTGGAACACAATTCTTCAATACTATTGCTTGAATATTTTCAGGGTTCACTGCCTTTGCAGCATCCAGAGCCCCCAGCTATTTTTCAGTACCAGATGGATTAAATCAAATTGTTTGAAGACGAGCATCTGTGATGCCCAAGACTTCTAGAGGATGTAAAAATGGATTTATTGATTTGGCAGTTCTGGCTGAAGATGGGGGTAAATGCTTCATCTTTCTTATGCGCTGGACTCCCCCATCATTGAGGCTGGGGATATTAGTGGAGCCTCCACTTCCACTTAGAATTTTAATGAGTGAACATCATTCGTAACTGGATGAGGCAGGACAGCAGAGCCGAGATTTGATCTGTCAGTTGTGGGACTGCTTGCCTGTATACCTTTGTCTTTTGCATGCTGCTTCTGCTGTTTGGCATGCAAATAGTCCTGCGTTGCAGCTTCACCAGGTTAACACCTGATTATTAGGTAAGCCTGGTGCTGCTTCTCGCACTTCCTTCTGCAGTGTTCACTGAACAATTAATACCATGGGGATTTCTTTAGCCACCGTGTCTCAAGCACTGAGTGGCCTGAATTCCTGAATGAACTCGAGGGTCCGTGCTTCGAAAGACTATGACAGCATAGTGGTGAACATCATGGCGGCAGTAAGTTTTTTGGATAAAGAGGGCCTATTAATGTCGACAAAGGATTGGTGGCATCGGCAATCAAAAAATGATTGTTCGATGGTGTATTTGCTGCTTGTCCCACACTGCCCTCTTACTGGTTTCTATGATGTCTCCAAAGTGTCCTGGGTATTCACTATTCTACTTAAGGACGATAATACTCCTCCAACTCCTCTATTTTATGGAGTTCACTACCACCAACTCCTCTGAACTTTCATTGGACGAGTGGGCTCATCAATTTACAGACAGCAACTTACAGTTGATGTAACAAAAACAGAAGTTGCTGGAAAAGCTCAGCAGGTCTGGCAGCATTTGTGAAGAAAAAAATCAGAAAAAACTGAGTTTTGAGGAAGGGTCACTGGACCTGAAACGTTGACTTGACTTTTTCTTCACAGATGCTGCCAGATCTGTTGAGCTTTTCCAGCAACTTCTGTTTTTATTTGTGATTTACTGCATCCGCAGTTATTTCAGTTTTTTTTACAGTTGATGTAACCATTTTGACACACGTTCAGAATAAAGGCAACATTAAATACTCTTTACTAAATGATTAGTTGCTTTATGGATAGGGCATTCATGTCTAGATACTAACCAAATAAATGTCAGTTGTGGTAACCAAAATAAGGTAAAAAAAAATCACAAATCAGAAAATACCCCACTGGCAATGCAAAGGCACCCCATAGATTTGTGTGTGTGCGTGTATGTGTGTGTGCGTGCGTGCGTGTGTGTGTGTGTGTGGGAGAGTGTGTGCTTGAGAGAGTGTGTGAGAGAGAGTGTGTGTGAGAGAGAGAGAGTGTGTGTGAGAGAGTGTGTGAGACAGTGTGTGTGTGTGAGTGTGAGAGAGAGAGTGTGTGCGAGAGTGTGTATGTGAGTGTGAGAGAGAGTGTGTGTGTGTGAGAGAGAGAGTGTGTGTGTGAGTGAGAGTGTGTGTGTGTGTGTGTGTGTGTGTGTGAGAGAGAGAGTGTGTGTGTGAGAGAGACAATGTGTGTGTGTGTGTGAGTATATAGTGTGGTGGGGTCACCTGTAGTGTGACATGAACTCAAGATCCTAGTTGAGGTCGTCCTCATGGGTATCGAACGTGGCTATCAGTATCTGTTCGGCAACTCTGTGTTGTTGTGTATCCCGAATTCTGCCTTGGAGGATGTTTACCCGAAGATCCGAGGCTCAATGTCCTTGACCGCTGAGGCGTTCCCCCACTGGGAGGGAACACCTGACGATTGTTGCGCAGTGTCCATTCATCCGTGGTCGTAGTGTCCATCGTCAACTTATCTGACCACACCCTTCAACTGGACTAAATCGAACTTCTCAGCCAGGAGCTCAATTTCTGCCCCACTACCAAAATGGACCCCATTGGTCACGTGGCAGACACAGAGGAATGCATCAGATGAATAAGACTCCGGGAATTCTTCCGCGATGTCGGCAGCAAGCCCAATAAGACAACCAATGAACCAGAGCAGTCGACAGAGAGATCCGTGGTGGAGCGACCAACGAAAGAGTCAAATAGGACCCCTCCAGAAGGCCACTGCCCTAGGCTTGACTTGTCTGCTCGAGCCGTCAGGAGATGTGTGAATGCCAGATTTATCAGCCGCACTCACAAAATAGTGCAAAACGTCACACAGGCACAACATAACACCATCCATGCTCTCATGATCAATTGCAACATTGTCATCAAACCGGCAGACAAAGGAGGAGCCATCGCCGTACAGAATAGTATGGACTCCTGCGAAGAAATGTAGCAACAACTGAACAACCTGGAACACTACAGACAACTACCTGCTGATCCGACCAAGGAACACACCCATTAACTCAACAGACTGATCAGAACTTTTGATTCGGTTCTTCTGAGTACCCTATGCACTTCCATCCCGTGTACTTCCCACGTCTTGGGCTTCTACTGCCTTCCAAAGATACACAAATCCAACACACCTGGACGTCCCATCATATCAGGCAATGGGACCGTGTGTGAGAACCTCTCTGGATATGTCGAGGTCACCCTGAAACCCACTGTACAAGGAACCCCCAGCTTCTGTCGCAACACTACAGATTTCTTACAGAAACTCAGCACTCATAGGCCAGTCGAATCAGGAACATTCCTCATCACAATGGGACATTTTGGTACTCTACACCAGCATCCCCCACAATGACAGCATCGCTGCAATGGCCTCAGTACTCAATATGACCAACTGCCACTTTCCAGGCGCCATCCTACAACTCTTCCGCTTCATCCTCAACCACAATGTCTTCACCTTCAACAACCAGTTCTTCATCCAGACACACAGAACAACCATGGGGACCACATTTGTTCCCCAATATGCCAACATCTTCATGCACAAGCTTGAACAAGACTTCCTTGTTGCACAGGACCGCCGATCAACGCTATAGACCAGATACATTGACAACATTTTCTTCCTTTGGACTCAGGGCGAGGAATCACTGAAACAACTACAGAGTGACATCAACAAGTTTCATCCCACCATCAGACTACCATGGACTACTCTTTACAATCAGTCTCATTGTTGGACACACGCATCTCCATCAAGGACAGACACCTCAATACCTCACTCTACCACAAGCCTACGGATAACCTCACGATGCTGCACTTCTCTAGCTTCCACCCTAACCATATTAAAATATCCATTCGCTATGGACGAGCCTAACGTATACACAGGATCCGCTTAGATGAGATGGAACGCAACCGGACACCTGAAGGAATTGAAGGACACCCTCATAAGAGCGGGATACGATGCTCAACTCATCGATCATCAGTTCCAACAGGCCACAGTGATAAACCGTAATGACCTCCTCGGAAGACAAACATGGGACACGACCGATAGGATACCCTTCATCATCTAGTACTTACTAGGAGCAGAGAAACTACACCATGTTCCTTGCAGCCTTCAATACATTATCAATGACGATGAGCATCTCACCATGATCTTCCCTATGCCTCCACTTCTCACCTCCAAACAACTTCCAAATCTTAAACAGACCATTCTTCGCAGCAAACTACCCAGCCTTCAGGACAACATCGACCACAATACCACACAACCCTGCCATGGCAACCTCTGCAAGACATGTCAGATCTTCGACATGGACACTACCATCACACGTGGGAACACCACCCACCACATGCACCACAGGCATTCATGTGACTCAGCTAACATTGTCTATCTCATAGGCTGCAGGCAAGGATGCCCCAAGCATGATATATTGGCGAGACCATGCAGATGCTACAACAATGGATGAATGGACACTGCGCAACAATCGCCAGATAGAGATGTTCCCTCCCAGTGGGGGAACACTTCAGCGGTCAAGGGGATTCAGCCTCGGATATTCGGGCAAATGTCCTCCAAGGTAGACTTCAGGATACACAACAATGCAGAGTCGCTGAGCAGATGCTGATAGCCAAGTTCAGCACTCATAAGGATGGCCTCAACCGGGATCTTGAGTTCATGTCGCACTGCAGGTGACCTGACTACACTATACACTCCCATACACACACACACTCTCCCACGTGCGCACACACTCTCTCACACACACACTCGCACTCGCGCGCGCGCACACTCACACACACACACACACATAAATGTACAATTTGCATTTGCAGATTTTCATTTACAGGTACACTACTTTGTTCAAAAAGTACACAATTTGTGGACACAGTCAGTCAGTGGGGCATTTTCTAAATTTCTGCTTTGGAAATAAAACCAGTCTGACTTTACGTTAAAAAGACAGTTTCTAAACAAGGCCTCACACCAAAAGGCATTGTCTGACCTGAGGTGTCACCTCTTGTATTCATTGATAAAGCCTTTAGTTATCTTGGAACATTTACTTGGAAGAAATTCGGACAGTTGCATATTAATCAATCGAAACCTGCATCCCCTTTCTATCTGATTAAGGATTTAACAGGAAGGACTCAGCCAGCCAGTTTAGGGTTATTAAGTACATTCGCATCAGTTGTATAATCTTTTGGTCTTTTACTTATAAATTCTGTGTCTTGATACTTCCTCTCTCATTACACCTGAGAAAGGGGCAATGGTCCAAAAGCTTGTGTGTTCAAATAAACCTGTTGGACTATAACCTGGTGTCGTGTGTTTTTTAACCTTGTCCAACCCAGTCCGATACCAGCACCTCCACATCATGGTAACCAAAATATACCGTTATGTTCTATTACATGCTGTAATCTCAAATATAGTTCAATTATTATAATATTATAAGATATTCAAATTGATCCTTACCTATTTTGGTTGCACTGTATATATTTTCAATAGGGAAAACACCACCTAAGCTATATAATAGGACTTTGGCAAGTGCTGGCACAAGTTGCGTCGTAGTTACCAAAACATTAACACAGTTACTTCTGCAACAAACAAAGAGACAAAACAAAATGAGTAATCTTCCTTGTCATATGAAAGATTATTAATTGTTGACGATATTAAGTGTCACCTTGATTCACTTGGCCGTGTCACTTTTAGGTTAGAGCCTCAATTGAGCATACAATACAACGTTACACTTCAATGCAGTTCTAAGGAAGTGCTGTATTGTTGGAGGAACCATTATTTAGTTGAAACTGTATAGTTAGGCTCAGAATCACATCATTGTTACAGTGCAGGAGGTAGCCTTTTGGCACATCATATCTGCATTCTGCCTTTAGCTGTTTGAGTGGATATAAAATATCTACAGTACTCTTTGAGGTAAAGTGGCAGATTTCTCAGCTTCTAAGCAAACATTTCTCCCTCAACAAAGACTACCAAAAATAACAGATAAATCTGCTATTATTTTAATTTACTATTTGTAGAACCATAGTAAAGTTATTCTTGGGATGCAGGTTACACTGGAAAGATGCATTTGTAACCTAATCTTAGACATGTTGAGAAGGGGCCTTTTCTACTGGTCCTTAAATACAAATGAGCATAGAAAAAAGGTCGCATGCAAGATGCAGCTCTTGCACCATCGCATTCATAATTCTGTTAAGTATTTGCTCTCTGTCAGTGAGCTTCAAGCTATTACATTGCTTCAAATTTGAATGCCTCATGCTGGAGCTGGCCATTACATACATTATGATTGGAAAATCAGTAATATATTTCCAAGGTGTATATGCTAACAGTTTTGTCTTTCACTAATTGAAAATCCATAGTGAGAAACAGGATCATTTCAGTTTCGTGTGATCAATTTGCTATTGCATTAAAATTTCACCACTTAGTATATGAATGCAATACTTTGGTCAGAACTGGACTTTTGGTTGTGTTGGCTTAATGCAATAAAATTAAAGAAATGTAATAATATCATACCAAAATCATAACACAGCTGGTTTTCCAATTAGAAGCATACGTGACTCTGAATCAGGAAATTATGGCTTTGAACTTAGAATGTGGACTGACACTCCAGTGAGATGCTGGAGGAATGCTGCATTATTAGAGGTGCTGTCTGTAGTATGCGATGTTGAATAGAGGTTCTGTATGTTTTCTCTGTAATGGTACAAGAAGGCAGCTCACCATCACCTTCTCCAGGCCAACTAGCGATGGACAATAATGACTTGCCCATTCAGCGGCACTCATATCCCATAAACATATTTAAAAACAGTTTAAAACTCCTATGGTATTCTCCAAGAAGAACAGAGTATGCTCCTAATGTCTGCATCACATTCCTTCCTCAGCCAATGACACTCTCAAGAAACAAATGAACAGGCCATTCATTTTGAAGAATAGCTGCTGTGTTTTGTTGCATAACTACACTGAACTGCACCAGTGTGTACCATCTACGAATGCAGCAACTCACCAAGGCTCCTTTGACAGCACTTTCCGAACCCACAAATCCTACCACTGTGAAGAACGTGGTCAGCAGATGCATGGGTGCACCACCAGCTGCAAATTTCCTGCAAGTCACATTACATTTTCTAATTTGGAACTTTACTGCTATTCCTTCATTGGGTCGAAAAGCTGGAACTCTCTCCCTAACAATACCGCGCTTTTACTTGACTGAAGTGATTGAAGATGGTGGCAAACCACTAACTTCTCAAAGACAATTATATCCAAGTACTAAAGATGAAAATCTATCCAGGGACAATCAGGAGAACTGCATGCCCATAACAGAGGTTATATATTTGGCTGACTATTAACTGAAAGGAAATGTGGACCATCTTTCTTACGTGCATGTTATTTTCTAGGATTCTTTTTCATCTGTCAGTATAGACATGTGATCTTCCATGCTTGACATTAGTTGATTATGGCTTGCAATCCTCCCCGCCTGATCAACTTCCATTATAGTTAAGTAATCATCATCTCCAATATCCCATCATAAGGGAATTTTTAAAATAAAAAATATTAAATTAAAAAAATTTATATGTAAATATACATAAAAATGAAAAATACACTAACAATATATAAAATAAAATAAATGTGTATAAAAGCCTAATTTTAAAAATATATTCATTCACAGGATGAGGGCATCACTGGCTAGGCCAGCATTTATTGCCCATCCCTAACAGCCAGAGAGCAGTTAAGAGTCAACCACATTACTGTAGGTCCAGAGTTACATATAGAATCATACAGTAATCCAGCATGGAAACAGACCCTTTGATTCAAACTGGTCCATGCTGACCATGGTGCCCATTCAGTTAGTTCCAATTGCCCGCATTTGGTCCATATCCCTCTAAACCTTTCCCATCCATGTACCTAGCCAAATGTTTTTTATAAATGTTGCTATTGTACCTGCCTCAACCACTTTCTCTGGCAGCCCATGCCATATATGCACCATTCCGTGTGTGAAGAAATTGCCTCTCAGGTCCTTCTTAAATCTTTCCCCTCTCACCTTAAATCTATGCCCTCTAGTTTTCAGTTCCCCATCCCTGGGAAAAACAGTATATGTATTCATCCTATCTATGCCCCTCATGATTTTATACACCTCAATAAGGTGAACCCTCAATCTCCTACATTCTCCTGCATAACGTCCTATCCTGGCCAATCTCTCCCTATAACTCAGGCCTGCTAGTCCTGGCAACATCCTCGTAAATCTTTCTTGCACACTTTCCAGTTTAAATATGTCTTTCCTATAACAGGGTGACCAAAACTGGACGCAATACTCCAAGTGCGGCCTCATGAATGACATCTACAACTGTAATGTCCCAACTCCTATACTCAATGCCTCGACCGATGAAGACCAGCATGCTAAATGCCTTCTTCACCACCCTGTCTATCTGTGATGCGCTTTCAACGAACTATGTGCTTGTACTCCTAGGTCCCTCTGTTCCACAACACTCCTCAGGACCTTACCATTTACTATATAAGTCCTACCTGGCTTGACTTTCCGAAGTGCACCACCTCACGCTTATCTGTATTGAATTGCATTTGCCAATCCTCAACCCACCTCTCCATTTGATCAAGATCCCTCTGTAATTTTTGATAACCTTCCTCACTATCAACTATGTATCATCTGCAAACTTACTAATCATGCTTTGCACATTCATGTCCAAATTATTTATGTAAATAACAAATAACAAAGGTCCCGGCACTGACCCCTGTAGCACACCACTAGTTACAGGCCTCCAGTCTGAGAAGTAACCTTCAAATGTCACCCTCTGCTTTCTACCATCGAGCCAGTTTTGAATCTAAGTATTTAGCTGTCCCTGGATCCCATGCGACCTAATTTTCAAGACTAGCCTGGCCTGCAGAATCTTGTTAAAGGCCTTACTAAAGTCCATATAGACAACATTCACTGCCCTACCCCACCTCATCTATCCTCTTGGTTATCTCTTCGAAAATCTCTAAAAGATTTGTCAAACATGACTTCCCACACACAAATCAATGCTGACTATCCCTAATCAGACCTCGACTATCCAAAAATTGGTTGATCCTGTCCCTCAGTATCGTCTCCAATAACTTGCCTACCACTGATGTCAGGCTTACTGGCCTGTAGTTCCCTGGCTTGTCTTTGCTACCTTTCTTAAGCAATAGAACAACATTAGCCACCCTCCAATTTCCAGAACTTCATCAGTGGCTAAAGACGAAGCAAAAATCTCTGCAAGGGCCTCTGCAATTTCTTCCCTAGCCTCCCACAACATCCGAGGATGGACTCAATCAGGCCCAGGGGATTTATCCACCTATTGGCTAGACCAGGTAAGGATGGCAGATTCCTGGACATTAGTGAATCAGATGGGTTTTTCCAACAATCGACAATGGCTTCATGGTTATCATTAGATTCTTCAATACAGATTTTTAATTGAATTCAAATTCCACTGTCTGCCATTGGTGGGATTTAAACCCAGGACCTCAGAACATTACCCGGGTGTCTGGAGTAACAGTCGAGCAATAATATCACTCGGCCATTGCTTCCCTCATTAGTCTCCCTCTTTGCTCTTAGTCCAAGTAATTAATGACCTCAACGCATTTATTGGAACATTTTGAGGTTCTATCAAAAAGAAATTGTGAGAATGCTGTTACTCATTTCATTGGCTAAAACTGTTATTGACAGTGTAAATCATTATGTTGCCCTGAACACAATGCAATGATGTGACTGTATCCTGGAAGTTTCAGGAATGAGTGACAGTTTTACTCAAATAAACCTTTGTGTCAGAGTGTCCTGATTTAAACAGTATTCCTGATGAGTTATTAAACAGTAAATCCTACCTGGAGCTGATGATTGACAATGACTTAAGTGCATTTGACAGCCAGGAGTCTGTCAGAGCCTCAACCTCAGCCCTTAGCTGAAGCCAAGCATCTCTTTTTGCTGGACCAAGTAGTCCTAAAATAAAATGCAAGAAAATACACTTAGAAATAAAGTAAGATCTCTTCGAGAGAGAAAAGTAGAGGACAGCAGAAAAAGTTTGATCTGGGCGTATTTGGGTGACAGACTGGTCACCGTGTATGTGAGAATGACACAACACAGATAAGTGTGGCATACCATAACAACAGCTCTCCTGGTTGGGGCAGCTACAAGCAGCAGCAGAGATAACAAGGTGTAGAGCTGGATGAACACAGCAGGCCA
>NC_063336.1:35888896-35946987 GCF_021869965.1 Rhincodon typus
CCTGCTCCTCTGCTGCTGCTTGGCCTGCTGTGTTCATCCAGCTCTACACCTTGTTATCTCAGATTCTCCAGCATCGGCAGATCCTACTATCTCTACAAGCAGCAGCATATTTGTTTAATACTTTCAGAGTCTATATTTTCCAAGTCAGCACCAGCAATGAAATCTAGGAGAACATATGTAAAAATCATGCACACGGTAACAATGGCTTTGACCATTGATTTTCTCACGAATGTTGAAGGTTGATCAGCTGGGTTAATTTGACCAGTTTAATGGACCTAAAGTTCAGCTCAAATATATTTTTTAGAATACTCCATTCCATCATACAATGGAATGGGTTTCAAAATGTGTTGTTCAAATATCACAACCATTTTCTGCTTTAGATTATAGTTCCGATCAGTTACTAATGCCGAATTGTGTAGCTGGTGAATTATCACATTAAGAGAGTGATAATATGATGGGGCAGGGGGTGGTGGGTGGAGGTTGAGGAGAGAATTAGCTCACCTCTGCAAAATCTCTGCTCCATGTCAACAATACCTTTGAAACATTCAATGCCTCGATGTCCGTAACAATTGTGGATAAGGCCAGGAATCTAGGTAAATGTTTTGTGCATTTGGTTTCACACTTTGATGTGAATTATTTCATAGAGTAACAGGGCAGCCTGAATGGTGAAAATGATAAGAAAGGGGAACATTTGTTGCTTTTATTGTTTTCCCTTGTCGTCATTAGCACCAAAATGCCTTTCCTGTGTCCTTCTCTCCTTCAGTGGGAAAGTACATAACGGTGGCCTAGAGACTCCTAAATGTAGAATCTGCAACTCCCAGCCAGGCATGAGTGATATTCTTGTCATACAAGGGAATGATGCAAATGGGGTACAAAAGTGTCCTCATCATCCCCACTCCCACCACAAGTCTTATAACATGTTTCAGCACTTTTTCTGAAGAGTGCTCTGTAAGTAAATGAAGAACTGAAAATAAAGTTGCCTAGAGTTTCAGCCACATGGCAAGAGGTTGTACTTTTCATTCACCATTCACAGAAACAGGAAGCGCCCATTCAGCACTGCCATTCAATATGATCACAGCTGATTGAATACTTCACTGTTTCTTTTATCCACACCATCCCATAACCTTGTATGCGATTGGTGATCAGAAATCTATTAATTTGTATACTAAACATACTCAAAAAGTGAGCTTCCACTGGCCTCTTTGGTAGAGAATTCCAAAGGTTCACAACCCTCTGTGTAAAACAAATTCTCCTCATTTCAGACCTAGTGGCATTTCCCTTATTTTAAATTGTGGCACCAGGTTCGAGACTTTCCAACCAGGGGAAACATCTTACTTGTATCTACTCTGCCTATCTCTTTAAGTAATTTGTAAGTCATTCTATTATTATTATCATCAATTTATTGTTAATTTAAAAAAATGCTGCTTTCAAATATTTAATGTAGTTTATTTGTGGTCAAATGCTCATCAGTTAAAGATTTATTCATCTCAAATCACATGATTGAAAGGGAAGATGAACCATTATGGAAAAAGCATTGGCTACCTTTTTAAATGCTTTGCTCCATCAGCCTCAGCAAAGTCTCCTCACAGTTTTAACCACCCCTTAACACTCTACAACTCTTTGCTGAACTTTGTCCCTAATTTTGATCCACCTCATTAATTATCCCCATTCCTTTAAATTTCACTTGGACATGCAAACCCCCTTCCTGCAGTTTGTTTTAGACATAAAGGTCTTCATCAACAGAGCGGACATTAGAAATGTGCACAGGTTAGTTAGCCAGTGTGCTAAACATGGTGGAATTTCGACTGTAGAATGTTTTGTGTGACAAGGATGTGGAATAGTTTGTCAAATTGGCTACTAGTGAGAGTTTCCTTTCAATGGCACTGAACTGGATGACTGAATGACGTTCATTCGGAAAGTAGCACATCATTCAATTGCTGTTGAAGGAGCCGTGAGCAACCAAATTGATCAGAGTAAAGAAAAATCTGACTCACCTCCTATATTGTTTTTGTAAGTGTTATATAATTCTTTTACACGTCTATAACGGAAGGCTAATTTTCTCATCCAATCAACACCTCCTCGCACACCAGTTGCTAAGCAGAGGTTTGCGCTGGTGGCAGCTGCATGAAAACCATCTGTTGCAAAGCTGTAGGTACTGCAAATACAGCAAACAACATGTATTTATCATTTTAACATCCTTTCTCTTGTCATATTAATTTGCTGTCGGACAAAATTATTACCTTAAATCCTGTCCATTGTCATCAGAGGAGACATCATCTATATGTACTTGATCGCATTCCTGTTAAAATTAACGAAATTAACAAAATGACTTCTCCATTACTGAAAAATGAAATTATAATTTTAAGTGCATTTACTGTTGAGTAAACCTCAACCTATTTGTTTTCAAGGAGATCATGGAACATTCATATATAGCATGTTACAATATGTAAAATGCTTGGTCAAGGACTATAATAATGATGAACTTTTGTAATGGGATACATTTAGTAAATTCATGACTGCTGCTTGCAATAAAACCATCACACAAACGTTGTGCCGCTTCCCTACTTAAATGATTGTACCATGTAGCCAGTGCTAAACATATCAATGAGTGGCTGCCTGTAAGAGCAGGAAATGCAAACCATGAGAGTTAAGGTAAGCTCGCACTACTCAAATTCAGCACACAACTCTTAAAGGGAGGAGGGGTGGGTGCATTAGGCTGGCCAGGTGCTCTGTGCTCTACAAAGTGCAATTTTGACATGGTGCACACAACAATTAAAACCAAGAATCTCTATCGATCACAACTGTACCCAACATTCATAACCTCACTTCAACCACTTAGCACTGCTGCAAGTCTCATACCAATATCTCACAACTCATATATGCTGCCATTTATTCTAGAATGACAGCCACATCACCTGAATACACTGAAATACTTAAAATCCTCTCATGGTGGGACATAGCTGGAGGGAGGAATAATCATCTAGATGGGGACAGTCCTTCATCCATACTTATACACTGATGGAGGCAGCAGTGGTGTTATCATTGGAGTGGCTATGTCTGAGATCATTGTAGTTGATGGCTCCCTTGTATGTAAACCTCTTCTCAGATTCTCTCACCCCCACCACATCCTCATTCCCAGACTCTCCTGATTTTCAAGTTGCAGATGGTGTAGGCAAGCACCTCTTGCATTCTCCTCATCCCTCATCACAAGCCTTCCCTTGTGATGGTCTCCTTTCTGATACCCAAGAACTGCAACTCAGCCAGGAGTATCAAGAGAAGGAAGACAGTAATTAAGCAGTCAGTTATGCATTCATAACCACCAACTCAGACATTGACTTTATTTGTGCACTTTGGAGGATGGCTTCGTGGAAGAGTTGGTATATAGGGAACCATTGGGTTTGATGGGCATTAATCAGGGTAGCAAAGGTGCTATTTCAATGGAGAGCAAGATTGTATATGAATCCTGCTGCAGATATATGCTTAGTCATGTGACGATAACCAGAATGTTGAGTTTCAAAATGGCAGTGCTTGCACTAAGTCAGCATTGCAGACTGACTGATAGCACAATACATCTACTCTAAAGAAAGATGAGACATAAAACACGTATAAAAATGCTGAAATTATAATTGCACAATGATGGTTATTGACTAATCAAACTTGTTTTGCTTTCATTCTTGAATTTGGTGCTGAAGTTCATCTATCCGTTTCCTTAATGATAATTTAGTTTCCATGATCTCTATTGTTGATATTAGATAAAATAAAAGTCTGCAAACTGGTTAATTAAAGTGATTCATTTGTCAATGAATATTTACCAGCTTCAAATGAGGGCAAATATGACTTAGAAATACAAAAATGTTGTTACGTGAAGCAATATTTGTTAGGACATTTAGATTTTCATTGTTGGTGTCATATAGCAATATTCAAATCAGTAGGTGGCAGCATTGATTCACCTTTCACAACCACCGGCTGCTTCACATTCATTTTTAAACATGTGATGAAAATGAAAATATAATTGTTTAATTCCTAACTTTACTATAAAAAATAAAACACACTTTATATGTGCTTGATGTGTGTGGCATTACACTTTTACAACATTTTCATTAAAGTAGTTGATAATATAGTTAATTGCCCCAACATGCAGCCAACAGAACAGAATTGCTAAGAAGTATATTGTACTCTCCAATGCTGTGCTAACATGGACTCTAGCTTGTAGGTTGAATCTGATAGAAGCAACATCCAGTCTACTTTCATCAGCTTGCATTCACACAACCTTCTATAACGCAGCGAAATATCTCAAAATATCTTGAATTTCTTTTTGCATAGCTTATAACTGTTTCTTTTTCTTTGCAATTAGCACCCTCCATGTTAAAATAAAAGAAAGTGTAAACTACCTGCATGGTTTTCTACAAAAGGAGATGATTTATGTGGCTATATGGGTGTGAAAGTCATCCTGCCAGGTCAGGATGAATTTTCATTGTTCATTTGTATTGCTGTTGCTATTTAATGGGACCTTATATACTGGAATGCCATGAGTAACCCTTTCAGAGGGAGGACAAAGAAACCAAAAATATTAGTGATGGTGGATAGTTATGAGAAGCTTGCAAAAGTTGAGTGCTAACATTCACTACCATGACTAATAAAACTGCACTGGTGTGGAACAGTGTACGGCTGCTCTCCAAAAAAAAGGTCCATCAACAAATCATTTTAATTTCTCAATCAAACTAAATGCCTGCTGCTGTGTGACCTCAAACCTTAAGAGCTGTATATCTTTCATATGGACCTAATAATTTACTGCATCTGAAACTGACCTCAGCACAGCTGAATCAATGAATGTTCTCCACATATAAATAGTAGAGATTAGAGTAAGATTCTTGTACCGAGTAGCCAAATATGATGAGGTTAAGCAAATACAGTCCTCAGTGTCAAATAACTGAATATATAATATATAAGAATAATGACTTATTTAATTTTTTTGTTCAACATTATAGTCAATGAAGAAATCATTAAAAACACATGAAGGTGAAAGCGTAAACTGTTCCAAATGCTGAACCCCATAAGTAAAATCAATGTAAATCATGTGATCAAATGTCACTAACGTGACACAACAAAAGTAATGTTTCATTGTAACATTCACCAATATCGCTAATGTTGATTCCAGCTCCCTCATTAACATGGAAACCACATAACACCTGTCTATTGATGCTTTTTGTATCTTTCCCAATTGAAAATCTTACAGAGCAGGGATCTACTGTATTAAGTTGGAACACCATGTAACACGTGTAAGAGTTGACAGAGGGGGTGGAATAGATTGATGGAGAGAGTTGGATTTTAGGTCAGACTGGGTATATAAAGGCTCTGCTAATCCTGAGCAGAGGGAGTTCTGTGAGTGCATCATGGTAGCTTTTAGAAACGAGCTACAAGTCATATTGTTTTTGTAAGAGACTATTTCAATAAAAGTGGAGTGTTTGCTATGCTGCAGCTTGGTTTGGCAATTTGTAATAACAGTGACTGTTTAACAATATCACAATTTGTTTCACTGTCTGGACTTTGGGAGAATGCACCACAGGAGATTTCTTTAACACAGTCAAGGACTGTGAGGAAGCCAAAAATCTGTGCCTAAAGCAGGCTGGGCAGGGCTCCCGACTGAAGCAGCCTTCAATTAAGAGACCAACAATGCAGGTCAACACAGAACCTACAGAAACCTAAGACAACCAAAGGTTACAGTCAATATCCTGCAAGCAGTGAAAGGCATATGGTTATGTTAATCGAACGTTTTTAAAAAAAGGAAACAATACCTTGTTATGGATTACAAAACTGAATTAGAAAAAAAAATCTTCCAAACTGTCACACCTTCATTAAATCTACTGAAAAACATGTGACACGGATTGAAAATGAAAACTTAAGACTATTTCCACACTTCCAGTGCCTATTATGTGCACAAGTCAGGGAGTCAGTCGGGCAATGTTCCTGCTCCAACTCTAGCGTTAAGTTCAAAAAAATTGGAAGAGAACATGTGTAGGCTAGTGGAATGAGTAAAGAGATGGCACATATAATGCATTTTGAGAAAAGGAAACAAACAATGGCAGCAGATACCCATGGAACAACAGAACAGAATCTGGTGAAACAGTAGAGTAGAATGTGGGTGGAACAAAGAGAATCACAAGTGTTAAATTTCTGTGTGCTGTCATTCTGTTGTGTCAATGGAAGAGCCAAGCCTTGGGGAGTGTAAATAATACAGCGGCTTTTTGTGGCTCTTCCACCGAAATGACAGCAGATGAGTGAGAGATTCCCATGGAAATTCAAACATCCAGGGTACAAATATACAAACAAACACGAGAATTCTGGAGACACTCAGAAAGGTCTGGCAAAATCTGTGAAGTGAGAAACAGAGTTAATGGTTCGAGTCTTGAGTCACGTCAACTGGACTCGAAACATTAGCACAGTTTCTGTTTCCACAGAGACTGCCAGAATTGCAGAGTTTCTTCAAGTTTGTTTCAGATTTCCAGAATTCACAGCATTTTGCTTTCATACAAACATACAAATCCTTGGGATTTGATGAAGCCATGGAAATGGTTGGGTCCAAATGACAAGATCACAACAGGTGATGACAAACATATATAAAGCAATTGTGAGATCTCAGTTCGATTAAGTGCAAGTTTGATGCTTGACTATAGAAATTGTATTGAAGGCAGAGACAGCATCTACAGCCTAGATCCATCAAGTTACAAGAGTGGAGTCTTAGGTAGATAGGTTAGTGAAAAAGGTGTTTGGTGTGCTTGCCTTTACTGGTCAGTGTGTTGAGTATAGGAGTTGGGAGGTCATGTAGCGCTTGTACAGTACATTGGTTAGGCTGCTTTTGGAGTATTGTGTACAATTCTGGTCTTCGTCCTATAGGAAGGATGTTGTGAAACTAGAAAGGTTTCAAAAAAGATTTATGAGGATGTGGCCAGGGTTGGAGGGTTTGAGCTGTTAGTGAGAGGGTGAATAAGCTGGGGCTATTTTCCCAGGAGCATTGGAGGCTGAGGGGTGACCATATAGAGGTTTATAAAATCATGAGGGGCATGGATAGGGTAAATAGGCAAGGCCTTTTCCCTGGGGTGGGGTGGAGTCCAAAACTAGAGGGCTTAGGTTTAAGGTGAGAGGGAAAAGATATAAAAGGGACCCAAGGGGCAACTTTTTCACGCAGAAGGAGGTGCGTGTATGGAATGAGCTGCCAGAGGAAGTGCTGGAGGCTGGTACGATTATAATATTTAAAAGGCATCCAGATGGGTATATGAAGGGTTTAAGAGGGTTCTGAGGAAGGGTCACTGGACCCAAAACGATAACTCTGATTTTTTTCTTCACAGATGCTGCCAGACCTGCTGAACTTTTCCAGCAACTTCTGTTTTTGTTCAGGGTTTAGAGGGATATGCACTGAATGCTGGCAAATGGGACTAGATTTATATAGGATATCGGGTCAGCATGGACAAGTTGAACCGAAGGGTCTGTTTCTGTGCTGTATACCTCTGTGACTCTATGATTCTATACGAGCCTTGACATTTTATGAGGATTTGCACTGCAGCAGAGAATGCGAGAAGGAGGCAGAATAGAGGTTTTGAAAGTTATGTAAGAGTATTGAAAGACAATTTCCTCTGGTTGAGGAAGATGTAGTAATCAATTTAAAATTGATATTACGTGACTGAGGAGGGGAGGTTAGAAGATTCTTTTTACAGAGATGATTGTCAAGCATGACTTGGATTTCCACATGGGGGGTCATTATAATAGACAATGATGCGTCATTTAAGAAAAAAATAGTTACAATAGTGTGGGGAGCTAGCAGAATTGTGGGATTAGTTTGAATTGGTCAAGCAAAGAGCTGGAATAGGCATAAGAGCCTAAATAGTATGGTTTTGTGATTTCCTTTTAGTGCACTCTCTGGTAGATCAGGGTATTGGTGTTTTTATCATTACTGCATCTGACCTTTATTCTGTCTGATAAATCATTTTCAGTATAGGATCTTAACTTTTTTCAATTTAGAAATTAGAAAGGATTTTAATTGGAATTCCGCAATAAATTTCAATTCATTGGAAGATGAGTCTGCTGGATAGAGATTGTTTTTTGCTAAATCATGAATGAAATCATATGTCAACTCACCACAAAATACTGAAGTTGCATTATAATTTTCATTACTTTCATTGAGGCATTGAATGTAACTAAAAGTTCAAAGATAAACAACCCTGGTATTTAACCCTAACTATAATGTGATAACTAAAGACACAACAAAATCTGTATACTTCCATTCTACTCATGCATAAATCTCTAATAGATGCAACACTTGGTCCTGACAGAACTCAAGTGCACAAACAAAAATGTTTGATAACACATCATTTATAGATACCTGATTAATTTAAAAAAAACTACATTAATTAGCAGCTTCTATCCCAGAAGTGGTTCTCAAGCTTTTCAGTGTCAAGGCACACTTCATTGAGACAAACAATTCAATGACACACCCACTTTTCTCATTCTGCATGGATGGCATCAACAGTCTACGCATGAGTGGCTCTGAAGACTTGTGCAGTCAATAGGGGCGTCAGACGTCAGCAGAAATTCCTTTCAATAAAAGCCACCAAGGTTCCGGAGGAAAACTCTCATTTCACATCTGAAATCGCGTTTCTTCCCTCTTGTCAGCTCTCTCACGACCTGCCACAGATGTGGTCTAGAATGTATGTGGTTTAGGATTCCATCAGTAAGGGTGCTACTGAGCCATTCTGGGTGATATGTACAGAAGAGTCTCACCTAGAGAACATTCTCTGCACCTGACATCCTGATAACATGGAGGCGTACTGAATCAGCAGCTGAGAGTGTCAGATGGAACGCTGTGGGGTTGCTGAATGGCTGTTGGTGCTAATCAGCAGGACGTTTCCCTGCCCATGTTTGCTTAACCTGATACCAAGACAGTACAATGTTGAGGACTCCTGTGATAATTCCTTCAGAAGTGCATACAACAATGCTGCTACCTCAGGTGGTTCTATCCTGCCAGTGACAAAACTCAGTTGCAGGAATTTTCTGCTTATTTAGGACTGAATGTCAACAGTAGCAGGTTTGGGAGAGTTGGTGAGGCACAGCTGGGTGTTGTTGGCAAACTGACTGTGTCTTTTCACACCACGTTGTCAATGGGCAGCATGTAGATGATATATAGGAAGATCCACGGCTAGATCCTTTGAGCACACCAACAGAATTGCTCTGAAAATGGGAAAAGAAACTATGCTCTGGCTATGAATGGAAGCAGGTGAGTGTAGTCTCACCCAGCAAAATAACTGTGGATGGGTGTAGGAGGAGCACGGTAGGATCAACTGAGTCAAAGGCCGCAAATGGGTCAAAAAGGAGTGGGACCATTTACCTTTGCCACAATTACATAGGATTACATCATTGGTGACTTTGTTAAGAGCCCTTTTCATCACTGTGATAGGCAGAAAGGATTCAATGTGGAAATCCATTAACAAGGAAATAAAAGCAAAACAAAATATAACCAGGAGATTAGAATCTCCTCAGAGGAGGATGACTCCGAGCTAACTGGCCACAGGTCATATACTGTGCCCTAGTAAATAAAGGGTGACTTTGTGATGGAACATGGCCTCTGTGAAGTTATTTCAGTGGCAACGGGAGAAAACAGGACGTGCTTGAAGAACATTTGCTTGCAACTGTTGTCTTGGAGTTGGGGTAAGCATTTCTGGCATCATGCCTCTATTTGGGAAGCTTGACTCATTTGACCCTGCTGTTGAAGCATGGGCACAAAATGTTGAAAGAATGTGATATTTTTTCTGGGCAAATGACTTTGGGCCAGGTGAAAAGTAACAAGTAATCCTTCTGACTGCATGTGGACATAGAATCACAAAAGACATAGAATCCCTACAGTGTGGAAACAGGCCCTTTGGCCCAACAAGTCCACATGAATCCTTGCAGCATCCCACCCAGACCCATCCCCTTATAACCCACCTAAGCTACACATACCTAAGCACTACAGGCAATTTAGCATGGCCAATCCACCCAGCCTGCACATCTTTGGATTGTGGGAAGAAACCGGAGCACCCGGAGGAAACCCATGCAGACACGGGGAGAACGTGCAAACTCCACACAGACAGTTGCCTGAGGGTGGAATCAAACCCGGGTCCCTGGCACTATGAGGCAGCAGTGCTAACCACTGAGCCACTGTGCTGCCCCTACAGCATTTTCAGTAATAAGGGGCTTTACTTTCCTAGAGGCACTAGATATTAAAACCTTTCAAGAGTTGACAGCATTGGTTAAGGAATATTATGACCCCAAACCTCTAATCTTGAGATGCAATTGATTTTATTTGGCTGTTAGGGAACCGGGGCAATCCATATTGGGATTTTTGACAAGGTTACGGTGACTGGCAAAGGTATGTAATTTTGGGTTATTCCTGAATGAGATACTGAGAATCCATTTGTTATGGGATTAATGACGTAACTATGCAGAAGCATCTACTAGCTGAAGCCCAACTGGACTTCAAACAGGCACTACAACTGGCCTTGTCATTAGAAAATGTGGCAAGTGGAGCATGGGAACTACAGGGCATCCCAATGGAAATGGGCACCCTCACCTGTCCAACAGAGCTTGGGGAACACCACTTGAATATAGGCAATCACAGAGCCTCATGCAGGCCATGTCCTGAACAGAGAGACCCTAGACCAGCCCACTGCAGAACCTCACGACAAAGCCAAGTCTCAGCCAAGTGGCTAAACAGTTCTTCAGGATCTGGGCTGATGAGCCATTGTAATTGCTGCCGGTATGTAGACTCGAGACAGCAAAGGAACCCTACAAGGCCTGACTGGAGTAGGAAAACTCGGAGGCCGGTACCCAGGACAGTGCACACCCTGGCAAGTTCCCTTACATGTGGTTTGGACAATCAAATTGGTTAATGACACCCAAATCAGAGTCAATTAAAATTAATGTTTGGTTAAATGGTCACCCAGTTCCCATGGAGGTTGATAGCGGTCCAGCTATATACTGGTTGCAGAATCAGTGTACAGTGCACCAGAAAGTAAAGGGAGATTTGGTGATGGGACCCGGCCTCTGTGCAGTTATTTCACCTTCGCCAGCTATCACTGCCACTCCATCTGGCAGGATCCATGGTCATTACTGAGCTGGAACATAAAAATATTAACAAATTTATGTCCACAAGGGGAAGTGATCAGATGCATTTTGAAATGTACTCCGTTTCTTCGGGAAATGATTACCTTCACCCCTCCATGCCTTTTGCATCTTTATCAGGTCTGGAACACACAGCCACGTTTAATGGAATGCTCAAAGGGTAAACTGGGACGTACCCACAAACTCCCTGGTTCAACATGCTGAAGAGGCACCTGCTCAGCCCCCTTCTTCCCTGGAGTGGGATTTGGAGTGAGAGGTAGATACCTACGGAGTTAGAAATCTGCAGCTTCTCAACAAATCTGCAGCTCCCTCTGTGACCCCGCCACTGGGATTACATCAAATGTCCAGAACACATCTGCATTCGTAATCTCATTGTTGGCAACTTTGGATTAAACCTTCTTCCACCCAAACTTTTCAGCTGGACTTTTGTATGTTTATACACTGAAGCTTAATACGACAACATGCAATAATAAATGCAGAAATGCCTACATTAAAATTAGTCCTGACAGCAATTAGTTATAAATAATTCTCCTTTTCTCCATGTTGCAGATGGATTTAAAAAGTGCTGGCATAGATTGTTGCTAAGGCTAAATGTTGTCCACTATTGTAAGTGAGGAGGAGGAGGAGGAGGAGGAGATATCCTTTTGTCGAGCAGAAAATGTTTTGCAGATTTCTCGGATTAAAAGGAGATTTGCAAATTTAGGGCTTTCTTTGCTAGAGCTGAGAATGTTAAAGATTGACCTGGTAAAGGTATTTATGGTTACTGCAGGGGCATAAAATTTAAAGTATTTACAGCGAATCCACAGGCTGGTGAGATAATTAGAATAGGTTTTAAATTTAAGATAAATAAATAGAGAAAGGAGTTAAAATGATACTTTAAACAAAGAGTGGTTTGGAATATAGAATTCTTTGCCACAAATTGCTACTGAATCAAGTCCGTTATTGGTAGTTGGATAGTTGCTTGAAAAAGATAAAGGTTAAGGCATATGGCAAGCAAAATGAATTGAATAGGCCAGACCATTCATGCAGAGAAAATGAGCGGCAGAAACATATTAATATGTCTTTTATGTTACATTCTTTGATATGTACTACAGTGTGAACTATGTGGCTTCTTGTGGAGTAAAGGATAAACTATACTTTTACTCCAATGAATCAAACATGTTCCCAACTAAATACTAATGATATCAGGTGACATGGACTGGGACGCAAATCTGCAGGGTTCCAGAGATGTCTATTCTTACAATCTCTTGTATATAGTTATAATTATAATTAATAAAGTTTGATATTCACTGATATGGGTGTGCACTATCCACCATCAGGAAACCAGAACTGATCATACCATATGGTGGGAAGTGATAGCCAGACCAACAGAACAAGCGTCAAATCGAAACTAGTGCCTGAGGTAAAGCCCAGCAGCAGTATAGTGTCCTTTATTCTTTATTCATTCACGGGATGAGGGCGTCGCTGGCTAGGCAGCATTTATTGCCCATCCCTAATTACCCAGAGGGCTGTTCAGAGTTAACCACATTGCTGTGGGTCTGGAGCCACACGTAGGCCAGACCAGGTAAGGATGGCAGTTTCCTTCCCTAAAGGACATTAGTGAACCAGATGGGTTTTTCCGACAATTGACAATGGATTCACGGTCATCATTAGACTGTTAATTCCAGATATTTATTGAATTCAAATTCCACCATCTGCCATGGTGGGATTTGAACCCGGGTCCCCAGAACACTATCTAGGTCTCTGGATTAACAGTCCAACAATAATACTACTAGGCCATTGGTAGCAGATGAAGGATGAGGCCAGCCCCGTCATCCAACCACAGAAGAGGAGTAAAAGTCTCAAGGGATGCCCAGCAGCAATAGGTGAAAGACATCGAGCCTAACCCAGTTATTGGACTGCAAAGGAGCAAAGCTACAGAAAAGAGGAATCCCATGCAACTGTGAAAAAGGGCAGTAAAACAAAAAGTGTTAGCCCTTATAACTCTATTAGCAGAATCATCTGACTAATGAAAAAGTCTTGCCTGTGCAAGAGTCTCTGGATCATGGGTGGAGGAACCTGACCACACCATGTAATGGTTCAATTGGCAGTGACATCTGAGGAGATACTGCACTGTGCTAGGCCTTGATCAAAAGTCAGGCAAAGATCAGGTCAGTGTGCTGTTGAATGGGATTGGCAGCTGTGCCCAGGCTACTTTCATCAGACAGGGCACCGAGAACGAAATCCAACAATATGACTCCTACTTTAGTTTGAGGCATAAACCCATCAAGATTGGGAAAAGTATAATTGACACAACCCGGAGTCAGGGAAACTACTGAATCTGTACGTCACTGATAACTGCCATCATAGTGAGGGTGCTGCTTCAAGCCCTATGGTATTTGTAGCCTAAATATCATCTTACATTAGTGAAAACCATGCAGTTTGCCAGACAGGCTGAAATTTGCAAGCAAAATGGACTTGATATCTACGGGGACACTGATTCGGTAGAATTTGTTAATCAGACAGTGACTAACATGTCAGCAAGAAAATAGATCCAACGGAAAGACAGAACCATTCCTGCCACTGCTTCCTGTCTGCTTTGTGGCAGTAAGGGTCCACATCACTCCATTCTGCAATTGTTCACGAAGTACATGATACCAAGGATCAACAACTGTTCTTCTGGGGCAAGTGGTAGAACCACAATTTATGGTATGCAGGTAACATTATTAATGGCAAGAAAGCTAATTTTAATTTGGACAATGCTCAGTTAATAGGATAGTAAGTTGTGAAAAGGACATTAGAAAACTACAAAGAGACACAGATCATTTAAGTGAGGAGTTAAAAATCTGTCAAATTGAGTTAAATGTGGGAAAAGGTGAAATTGACAATTTTGGCAGGAAGAATAAAAATAAACATAACAATAATAAAATTGCAGAGCTCTGAGAGGCAGAGTGATCTGGGATCATGCAACTAGTGCCTGAATTGCAAGAGGTTAGTAAACACGTGCACCAAGTAATTTGAAAGGTAATAAAATGTTATCATTTATTGCAAGGGAAACTGAATACAAAAGTAAGGAGATTATGCATCAGTTATATAGACATTGGTGAGATCTCAGGAGGAGTACAGTATACTGTACTGCTCTCAACACTTAAGGTAGGATGTGGATGTGTTGGAATAGTTGGGGAAGATTTATAGGACTTGTACCTATAACTGGTGGGACATCTTATGATGAAAGATTGGACAGGCTAGGCTCGTTTCTGCTGGAACTTAGCAGAACAAGGCAAATTGATTTAAAAATAACATTCTGAGGGGTCTTGATAGGGTAGATGTGGAAAGGTTGTTTCATCATGTGGGAGAATCTAGAACTGAGTCCACTGTTTAGAAATAAGAGTTGCCCATTTAGGACAGCAACTAATGAATTACATTCATGAGCTATTCTTCCTGTCATTAATGAGATTATTGTCGAGAAAATGTCCGATGCTGAGACTGACTATTCAAGACAGTTGTCAGACCATATTATTATGCAGGGACTTGTTACAGATTGTGGTCCAGAAGTTATTATGTCATTGATGACCATGTAATCCTTCCTGCTGGAGACCCAGAAATCTTCATGTCTGCAAAATTGTTGCCTCACGCTGAAGAAAGTAAGGAACCACTCCTTACAGAAAGGGAAATTTCTACCATGGGAATTGTAGAGAAGTCCTCATTTTTTCATTACCAGAATGTTCTTCATTCTTCTTTTCATCTCCCTTCAATTACAGTGCAAAACAAAAGGGCACAAGAGGGAGAATATGACTTCATTGTCTTCCTTTCATGGATTGTGATCATTTGAATTCTGGAGCATTTGGTGTTGAATTAGTTTTTCCTTGATTGGTTTTTACTGCTGTTTCATTCAGCTTATTGTAAGTCTCACAGCCCAGCAACCTGCTGTCGTGAGAAGATGAGACCCCACTCCACCAAAGTGATTGCATTCCAAGGAAATGAGAAGGATCATCTTGTACATTCTCCATCAGAGCCAATGTTGTTGATTGATGGCGCAGGCACAAGAGGGTATTGGGGATGGGGAACTGGGGGTGAGAGGTGGAAGGAACAGTAAATAGTTCATGAGGTTAACAATGTGTGGGAAGAACAAACTTTGGAAGATGTGGAATATATAACATAAGAAATAGGAACAAGAATAGACTATTTGGCCTCTCACAGTTGCCCTGCCATTCAATAAGATCTTGGCTGATCTGTCCTGGTCTCAACTCCTCTATTATGCCAAATCATCATAGCCCTCAACCAGCATTCTCTCTGCTTCTTTACTTCTGCATGGACCTCTGCGGACTGTGCACAGTCAAACTGAGTTATTTCCAGTCAATGCTGTGATTCGTGTTGGCACTCGGATCGCTGTGTGTGAGCTACCACAAAGCATAGGAGAAAAATTGCCCGCAAATCTTTGATATTTCAGAAATCTATCCACCTTCTTTAATAATACTTTCAATGGTTTAACCTCCACAGCTCTCTGTAGTAGAGAATTCCAGACATTTACTACTCTCTGGGAGAAGAAACTCCTTCGTATTTCTGTTTTAAATGAGGGTCCCCTTATTCTGTACTTACATTCCCTAGTTTGAGTTTCTCCCTTTAGTGGAAACATCTCAACATCTACCTTGTCAAATCCCCTCAGAATCTTGCTTGTAAAGGGTTAACAATATGCTCTTAATAATAGCTACTGAGCATGTGCATAAGCAGCTATGTAATGGCGATATCAGAGGCCATGGACGTGGGAAGCAAGACGGGATTGTTACAGAGATGTCCTCTCTTACCATCTTTTGTGGATAGTTATAGTTAATAAAAGTTGTTGATGTTTCCTGACATGGGTGTGCCCTACCAAGTATCAACAACTCAGATCTAATCCTATGACACTATTCAGGCTCAAACCCTTGAACTCCCTTCCTAACATCATTGTGAGCGTACCTACGCCAAATGGATTGCAGTGGTTCATGAAGGCAGCTCACCACCTCCTTTTCATGGACATAGGGAACAGCAACAAATGCTGGCCCAACTAGCAGAGCCCAGATCTCAATTCATGGATTAAAAAAGTGTAATTTTAAATACTGCTGAAAAATACTAGGTAAAACTAAGCAAACAAGAATAAATTGTGAGAGAAAAATCCTTAGCCTACAAACAAGTCCGATTGGTAACTAAGTTGCCTGGTGTGGAGTGGTTTGTGAATATTTTGTTAAATTTACATGTCATATCTTTTTACTATGCATATGGGTGTGGTTTGACAAAGGATATTTGGCATTATGAATAAATTATTTTGTCAAGGCACTCAATGATTAGATTTTAAAATTGATATTGTGGATCAGTTTCTCATGATAGAAAGTATAATATTTCAATTCTATTGAAG
The DNA here is from genome assembly GCF_021869965.1 of Rhincodon typus. Lineage (NCBI taxonomy): Eukaryota > Metazoa > Chordata > Chondrichthyes > Orectolobiformes > Rhincodontidae > Rhincodon > Rhincodon typus. The sequence goes on from NC_063336.1 coordinate 35,905,419, forward strand.
ACACTTTACTTTTTCTTAAAGAGTCTTCCCTTCACAAAGCATTCCTAAGCAGATTTTTCTAAACCATATACAATTCAAAAGATTTCATCGATTGACAGAACTCTTACAGGCTCAACACATTCAAGCCCTGTCAATATCGCCATTCTGCAAGCTTTTAATTGATTATTCCCAGAAAGACTTTCCATGTTGGCTACACAATTGATCTCTGCATCACAAGAATTCTGCTAGTAATTTAACAGAATGCAATGTTAATTTTATTGGCCTTTAAGAATATTCAATTTATGAGGTACACTAAATAACTCACAAGTGCCAAAAGTTCTCGTAAAGAAGGTAATCAAACTCACACTTCTTTAACAGGAAAAAGTTCATTAAGTACATCTTACGATACAACTTCATTCATCAATAATCTCATGTAATATCAGTCTGGACATCTGAAAATATCACTTTGCTCATAGAAGGGGCAAATTTTCAGAAAAGAACAATTGATTAAGTGTCAGAAGCAAAATACTGCAGATGCCAGAAATCCGAAATAAATGGTCATGACCTGAAATGTTAAGTCATGTAGATTCTGCCAGACTTGCTGAGTATTTTGTATTTTCTGTTTTTATTTTATTAACTGTCAAATTAGACCAGTAGAACCATTTTCTCCTTTTAATCAGAAAGGTCATGAGTTCAAGTTCCACTGCTGAGGTTTTTGCACAAAATCTGGGTAGCTAATAATCTGCCACCACAGTGTGGGCCTTGCCTCTAGCTGGGTATTTGCACCCGATGCTGTAATATTTATGTTAACTTCTGTACCGTAAGAACTAGACATGGGTTATACGGTACTGAAAGACTCTACAGACATTCATTGCAGCTCCTGATACATGCATATATCAGAGTCACAGGCACTTTGGTATCTGGGTTAATATTAAGCTATTCAGTTACAAACAGTAGCACGCGTTCTAACAGTGTGTCATGTTTCTAGTGGCCCCGGCTAAGCTGAAATTTGAGACCTTTATATCCTCAGGTCACATGCTATGATATGCTAATGACACTATGAGTCTCTTAAAGGCATTCTGCATACTGTTGCGACATAACAGATCAGATACTTAGCCCAGCAGTCCATGAGTAGTGTACTGTCAGGGGTGCTAACTTATGGTTTTAAAATGAAGTCTATGTGCCTTAGCAAATGCCATTCAGATACAAACACTCTCATGGAACTATCTGACTATCTGAAGAGGAGCTGTGACGCCTCTCAAATTTGTTCCCAACTTTTCAGAACACTAAACCCCAGCCTCAGTACCAAAATGTGGGCTTTTAATGTCACAAAGGATGTACAAAGTGATTCTAGCAGTGGTAAATATTTCCTCATCATTCTTCTTGACTCGTTTATTGCTCTTGATATGGTTGATCACACTCTCCTCCTCCAACACCTCTCTACTATTATCCCCTGGCACTCATCTGGTTCTATACTTACTTATCAAATCATAACCAATAAGTGATAAAGATTATTTTCCTATTTCTGTTCCATTACCTCTCATGATCTGAATGATCCATCGTTAAACCCATTCTTGTTTGTTACCTACATGCTGCTCCTCAGCAATACCACCGGAAAACACAAAGGTCAAATTTTAAGTCTATGCCGATGACACTCACCACGACCTCAACTATCATCTCTTTCAACACCCCCACTGTTTCTAAATACTGAGACTGCTTGACCAACATTCAGAACTCCCAAAGGTTTGCTCCCATCAAATAATGCTCCTGAACAACTAATTCCATTGCTGTCCCTAGAAACTGATTGAGACTGAACAACACTCTTCATGACCATGTTGATATTTCTGACCATGAGATGAGCTTCCTGCCATATATTCATACCATCACAACGTCCCTGCCTCAGCTCAACTGATGTTGAAATCTTCATCCATTACCCCTAAGCTTGCTTATTCTAGCAAACTCCTGACCAGGCTCTGTGGTTCTGTAACCCTGAGATCATCCAAAACTCTGCTGACCGTGTACTTACTGTCACGAAATCCCGTTCACTCATCACCCCTGTGTTGACTGACCTGCACTTGCTGTCACTTAAATAATGCTTTGATTTTAAATTCCAAACTTCCAGGCTATCACCCCTCCCTATTTCTGCAAATTCCACCATTCCCACAACCCTCTGAGACCTCTGCATTCCTCCACTTATGACCTTTTCAGAATTCCTGGTATTAACTGTTTCACCGCTGGCAGCCATGTTTTCAGCTGCCAAAGACCTAAGCTTTGGACTTCCCTCACTAAACCTCTTCATCAGCATTTCTCCTTCAAGACATTGCTAAAAGCATACCACTTTTATTGAACCTTTTGTCATTTGTCCTAATGCCTTCTTACGTGGCCTGCTGTTAACATTTTTCATAAGGATCTTGTACATTATCTTGGAATATTTCACATTGCGAAGAACACCGTATAAAGTTCAACGACAATGAAAACAGAAGTTGCTGGAAAAGCTCAGCAGGTCTGGCAGCATCTCTGAAGAGAAATCAGGATTAACGTTTCGGGTCTGGTGACCCTTCCTTAGGACTGATGGTAGCTGGGAAAATGTCAGCTTATACGCAGAAGATAAGGTTAGGGGTGCGGCTAAGGAGTAAATGATAGGTGGGGATAGAGCCCAAAGAGAGAGAAGAAGAACAGTTGGGCAGGCAAAGGGGTGGGTAACGATCTGGCTAGGAAGGTGAATAGTTGTTAATGGGGACTGTTAGTGACTAACAATGGGTTGTGTGTAATAGCAGACTGTGATAACAAGGCGTGATGTGTGGGGTAGGGGGCTAGGACATGGGAGAGCACAAGCTCTAAACTCACTGAACTCGATATTGAATCCAGAGGGCTGCAGGGTCCCCAAGCGCAAAATGAGGTGTTGTTCTTCCAATTTGCACTGAGCTTTGCTGGAACACTACTGCAAGTCTGAGACAGAGATGTTGGCCAGGGAACAGGGTGGTGTGTTAAAGTGGTGGGCAACTGGAAGCTCAGTATCTTTTTTGCGGGCAGAACGTAGATGTTCTGCGAAGTGGTCACCCAGTCTAAGGTGGATGGAGGAGAATTGCTCCCCGAAACCTTGAGTGGATAGGACATTCTGTGGAGAGTCTACGTCATTCTCCTTCTGTATGCAGCTTCTCATTGGGGTAGGCACAACTTCATTCTCCTGTTGTGATGGCTACAATAATCCCCATAATGCTAGCAGGTTTTTTGTACGCAGGGAAGAAAACCTTCTTATGTCCCTGTCAGCATATAGCAAGACTTACTCCAAAATTACAAGTAATCTAAACAGCTTCAATAAATGCACAGCACTTCCCATAAACTTCACATGAGCAGAATTCGAAAGCATTTCATTTGCAAGTTGGTTGCTGACCCTGCAAATAATGCAAGTGGCATATTCCATCTGTAGTAGACTGTACATGATTTGGAGACACTGATAACTAGACCTGTGTGCTTCAAATGAGCAGAATGTGTCAGATTAATCTTAGAGGTTATTTGATTGCCTACACTGTATGTTTGCAGTATACACATGGCACAACCATCCAAGAGCCTTTACAAATATATTGCACCATAGAGTCAAAATTGGTGGTCTTTATGTCTTATACTCGAGATTTCTGGGGTGGAATTTTCCCAGGCCCTGGACAATGTGGATTATAGCGAGAAATTTGGGAGAACTGCATGAGATGTCAAGCAAAGCCTTTCTCAACATCAATACTGTCAAGACACCTTTTCCAACCGCATGTGAAACGTTGAGACGAGCTCCACATTGGTGAGCGGCGAGAGGCTCATTAATGGAGGTAATTGCTCATTATCAACGTCATTGCTGCTTTTATCTCATTAATATGTAGGCTCCCATTCTTCCACCTGCCACATAGAAACTAGTTACCGAGACTTGCTGACATGGAAGTCTGACTAGGTACCTGGTGACTTCAACTCGCTGCTTTCTTGTGCTCTCCTGGACCTTCCCTTTGATTTTCAGCACCAGCCTTTCAGGGATGCTCCATGGGTAATGGCTGCATATACCTTACTCGACAGTCATGGGTATCACACCAGACCCTCTGCATCATCATGACACATCTTGGATGTTTTACAGTACGTGCCTGCACTTTGTAGTACACTGGTAATTTTCATTGCAATGCTCCTGCAAGAACACTGTGTGCACAAGAAAAGGATGCCAGCTCACCGACTGAATCAGGCTGCATCTCAAGGCTGCTCACTTGCTTTCTTAGTGCTCAATCATTTGGTATCTACTTGGATGCCCATACCACGTCTGCCTTTCAGTGCTTCGCCTCCTTAGGTGCACTTTAAAAACTAGCGAGACCTTTTTTCTTTCATATCATTTTTGGTTTGGAACTGTGAGCTGAGAGCTAAAGATGACCGTTGGACTATAAGTAGCAGTTTGTTTTAGTAAAAGATAACAAACTGATATTTATTTATGAGGCCCGAAAGTTAATTGCACGTTAATTCTTGATAGAAGTGCTATATGAATATTTTGATTTTGGAGAGGCATTTTGCTCAGCCAGATAGCAAATGTTGAACGTTAACTGGGACTTCATGGGGAAAGGCCAGAGTTTAAACTGGTTTATGGACAGTGTTTAAATCAGAAGGATTTTGACTACCACAGCTGCAGGATGAAGATTTGATTGCTCCTTGGTTGTTCTCTCATTATCAACTTATTGAAAGTTCAGAAAATAGAATCTCATTTTAAGAATTAAATGAATATTCCTTGGAGCCCACTGGAAGCTATCTGCATGCATTGATTTCATCAAAAACCAAGCAACATACAGTCCTATGTGTCTGTGAGATTACCAATTGTGGAAGCAGCTTAAATGAACCAGCCAGTTAGGTATCATTTTTTTTTTTCCCTTTTGATTTATCCCTTCACTGTGTCTGTCTATAGTTGAGAGAGTGGGGTCTAGAATCAAAGAAGATTGGGTTAAGTTGACTGACATTAATTAGCTTACCTTGTGGTTTAATTTTGCTCTTCTAAATCTACCCCATTATTAATAAATTGTGAAATCATCTGTTTAAACTTGGTTTCTGGTATCAGTTATTCACAAAGTCTGGTGCTGGTTATTCAAAAAGTCTGGTTAGGAGCCATTGGGGTCAATTTTCAGGGTAATTGAGTATTTTAATTTTACACTGTTGCGAATACATGGATAGAGAGGCTGATTTGATTTGGCTGTCTGTCTCTGTGCCATAACAGGATTAACAGTAGCTCTGTCTTGCCTGACAGTTTAGTGCAAACACAAAGCCAAGGCAGCTTGTCATGGTTGTCAGCAGACATTATTGAAGAGGGTGGACATGTTTGTATCCAGAACAGTGCTACATCAACCTTCACAACTGCACCATGTACCAGCAGAGAACATTGCAAGCAAACACCCATTTCTCAAAGTCCAAGGGCAGAAGCCCTCAGTTAGGCCAAGGGAGACGGCATTCAGTTAGTGGTGTCAGCACAGTTAATCAAGAGCATTGTCTGTTATTAGTCCATCATTTGGGCATGGTCTGCTGCTTGGGGAAGTCAAGGTTAGCCACATTCCTCATAGAGTGAGAGATGAATGATGGGCATCCACCAGCCTCCTTGGCTTTTTCCTATGTAGGCTGTTTTCTCTTGTAATGAGAGATGGGGAGGAACGAGGTGAGATGAAAGTTGGTGGCACAACTGTTAGTGCTGTTGCAGGTTTTGGACAGTGGAGTGTGGAGTGTGGAGGTGCAAACTTGATGCCTGTGTTGATATGTACAATCTTCTTGGAGATCTTCTCCACTTTGAACCAGCAGTTGGTGGTGTCGATGCTAGCTATAATTCTAAATTCCTACTTTAGAAATAAAACCAGTCTGACTCCAAACCAAAACACAAACAGATTCTAAACAAGGCCTCACACCTAACATGCATTGTCTGACCTAAAATGTCACCTCTTCTTTACAATGATAAAAGCTTTAGTTCTTCAGGACTGTGACTTGAAAACAATTCAGGGAATAACACATACATATAAATCAATTAAAACCTTCTGACTGATTAAAGATTTAACAGCATCTTAGGTTTACTACATCATCATCAGTGGTGTGACCCTTTGATCTTTTACTTATAGGTTCTGTGGTCTGATACTACCCCTTTCACTAACATCTGAAAAAGGACTGAGGCACTGAAAGCTTCTCTTTTCAAATAAACCTGTTGGACAATAACCTGATGTTGTGTGATTTCTGACTTTGTTCTGAGTGAATAGGAGGTGTACAGGCCATGCAGGGTTAGTGCTGTGGGGCGTTAGGTGGGTGCGAAGAATGCAACATTGAGAATTTGTTTTAATTCATTCATGGGATGTTGGTGTTACCGGCTGGCCATCATTAGTTTCCCATCCCTAATTGTCCTTTAAAAAGTGGTGATGAACTGCCTGAATGAACTGTTGCAATCTGTTTTGTGTAGGTTGACCTACAATACCATAAGGGAGGGAATTCCAGGATTTTGACCCAGTGACAGTGAAGGAATGGCAATATATTTCCAATCAGGATGGTGAGTGGATTGGAGGGGAAATTGCAGGTAGTGGTGTTCCCATGTATCTGCTGCCCTTGTCTTTCTATATGGGAGTGGTCAAGTGTCTGAAAGGTTCTGTGTAAGGAGCCTTGATGAATTTCTGCAATCATTCTGTGAATGGTACACACTGCTGCCACTAAGCATCAATGGTGGAGCAACTACAAGTTTGTGGATCTGGTGCCAATCAAGCGGGCTGCTTTGTTCTAGATAATGTCAAGTATCTTGAGTGTTGTTGGAGCTGCTCTCATCTAGGCAAGTGTGGAGAGTATTCTATCATAATGGACAGGCTTTGTGGATTCTGGAGGTCAGTGACATGCGACAGGATTCCTACACCTGTTCTTGTAGATACCGTATTTCTATGGCGAGTCCAGTTCGGTTTCTGGTCAATATGACCTCAGGATATTGATACCAGGGTATTCAGTAATGGATGAATGTCAATGGGTGTGGTTAAATTTTCTCTCTGAAAGAAGATGGTCAAAACCTGGCTCTTGCGCAGTGCAAATGCTACTTGCTGTTTGTCAGCCCAAGTCCTGATATTGTCCAGGTCTTGCTGTGTTTGGATACGAGTTGCTTCTGTAGCAGAGGAGTTGTAAATCGTGCTGAATGCTGTGCAATCATCAGAAGATGGTTGGGCCGAAGACATTGCCGGAAAGAACTTCTACTGTGTTGTCCTGGAGCTGAGATGGCTGACCTCCAACAACTACAACCATCTTTCTTTGTGTCAGATATGAATCGAATCAGCAGAAAGTTTTCCTGATTCCCACTGATTCCAGTTTTATCAGGACTGCCTGAGTCCACACTGAGTCAAAAGTGGCCTTAATGTCATGGCAGTCACTCTCACCTCATCTCTGGAATTCAGTTCTTTTCTCCAAATGTGAACCAAGGCTGTAATGAGGCCAGAAGATGAAAGGCACTGGCAGCACCCAAACTTAGTGTCAGTGAGCAGGTTGTTGGCTCAGCAATTACTGCTTGAATGGTAGAGCAAGACCCTTGGTGGAGGGTGTTGTAGTACCAGGGACTGCATGAATATGAGGTAGGAGTGAGAAGGTAGTCTCACGTACCCTGGTGGAGTAGAGAAGGTGACTGATCTTCCTGTGGCATTAGTGCATGTCCCTCCAGATGGTCGAGACTGTAATTAGCTGGATGGCAACTTCGGACAGCCTGGCACAGTCTGGTGTTGTGTCCTCCTTTTGGCGATCCTGGGGGAAGAGGACTATCCCCCTCTGCACCATCCCGTCAACTGGAACCTCTACATCTCTGTTCACAAAGCAGCACATCAATTTCCCCTTATCTGTTCTGGGGCAGATGTCATGAATTGAGCATGACAACTCTGGACTGCCAGCGCCTGTCTGGGTACACAATGGCCTTGCAAAGATCCCGGGATATCCCAGCAGTGACAAACATTTCCAGCTACGGTGAATGTGGGAATCAGGCTAGCATTAGACAAGAGGAATGTCACAGGGAAGTAGTAGATAGTTCATAAGGTGAGTTTGGTGTGATCACGTGAGAAAATGTGCTAGCACTTGCAGAGAGAGAGAGGGAGACCCTCTATGAAACTCAATGAAAATCAACTTTGCCAAATTATGTAAAGTTCAGCCCCTGGAGTCAATTACACATCAATTCTGTTCTACTGTGGTTCGGAGGGGGAATAAAGCTATTAAGTATTCATAACAGGCAGTAGCTTCACTTAATCCTGTTCTGCGTCCCCATGTAAAAACGAATAAATAATGCATTCAACATATATTATGCAACATGGAAACAAAAACAGTAGATGAAATGATGATTGCAATGAGGTAAAAAGGACCACGGTAAAATTAATTGTTGCTGATAGGTAAAATTAACTCGGTAGCAAAAGAAAAAACACTTGTTCCAAAACATCATCGCTTAAAAAGTAAACTTATTTTGATTCATATATTGCAGTTCATGAAAAAAATATAAAATTGGTCAACATGAACAAATTTGGACAGCATTAGAACCAGCATTTCCAATGTTTTTGCCTTAATAAGTAGTATTGCTTGTAGCTTCATACAGAATGTAAGTGTTTCTGTTCTCAGAATAAAATCGCTATTAATACTTTAATGATCAAGCATCTAACTTCATCGCACATAATACAGTTTCATTTAACCTTCTATAGCTAAAGCCAACATTTTCCATCAATGCAATTAGCATTTTTGTGGTAGAATTACATTTAATTTGATGAAAGAAGGATTTCAACACCATTGATCATCATCTTCCCAGTTACTCTGTCTTTTTCGTGGAACAGTAATATTGGCTAAATTCGAAATCACGGTTAAAACCCTTGATTGCTTCTGGTTATGCCCTTGAGTTATATAGGTGATTTACTTTAATATGGCTCTTTTCACTTCATTAGAATCATTATTTCATCAACATTCACTTTAATCATTGCATAATAAATGTGAAATGCATTATTTACTTCTGTACAGGGGGATGCTGTACGGGGCTAAGTGAAGCTACTGCTTAACATGAAAACTTAATATGCTCCCTGCTAAGCTCAGTTAAACAGGATTGATGTGTGACTGACCCCAGATTTCTCATGTAGTGCACACATACTGCTATTTTCAACTAAAAGATACTACTCATCCCCTCGTTGGGACAAAAAGTGCTCCTCTCAAATATACTCCATACCCTTTAATTTACAACTTTTGTTGTAACTTTTAATCAGATTCTGATCTGCTGGAAGAGGAAAATGGGTGATATGAGGAATGAAATTCTGATCTGTTTTCATTCTGCTATTGTGGAGGAATGCCCTTCCTCCATGAAGCACTAGTTAGTGTCCTGGCCAAGAACTGGCAAAACATATCCAACAAGTAGACAAGCCTGCGTGTCAGGCAAAGCTGGAACTTGAACTAATGGCCCCCGGCTGGTAGTCAAGGGACTGACTGAGCTATCAAGTACAGAGTTTACAATTCTTTGAATCTCGCATTCTCCAGTTCTTCAGTTTAAAACAAATTCACATATCAACTCACATCTAAGGTAAATCCGAGTGATCAATTTTCTCATCAAAACAGCATATAGAATCTTTATTTTCAAAATAAAATGAAAAAAAATCCTCTGAATATTTAAAGTCACCTACCATTTCAATGCTGCAAACAACATTAATTTTAATGACGCCTGTATCAATCAGTCCAACAGGGTTTGACATCATTAAGAAAAAAAACATGCAATTCATATTCCCTCTCTAATCATAAAAAGGCTTTAATTAATCCCAGTGAAAATCGTGAAAAATGAAATTTGATAGAGTTCCCATGAAACTGAAAACATATCTGGACACTAAGCCAAATTAATTTCTTCCGTAGACTATAAAATATCCATACCTCTAGATCATTGAAAAATAAATGTGTGTCAGCCAGATTAAAAATCATTTCTTCCATTCGAAGTCCAAGTGTAACTGCTATAGGTGGATCCTGTAAAACAAAGATTACCATCAGAACCAGAAAGTTGCTTTGTAAATTCCAGCATTTACTTCATTATTTTACATTCTGTACAATTAATGAGAATAAGACTTTGGATTATAAATTGAAGATGAGCTCCCCACAACCCAGAGTAAATTTTGAGGGCAAAGCACACTCCCAGATCACAAAAACAGATGGAAAGACAAGTTGTGAGAGGGATAGAGACAGTTTACAGACAGATATTGATAGTTTAAGTATGTGGCAACAAATTGGCAAATGGAGTGGAACGTGGGAAAATGTGAAGTTGTTCATTTCGGAAATGAGCACAAAAGAACAGGGTATTATTTAAATGGTAAAAAAATGTAGAAAGCTGCAACACAAACAGAGTTTGGGGATACTTGTGCACAAAGCACAGAAGTCTAGCACACAGGTACAGCAGGTAATCAGGAAGGCTAATAGAATGTTGGCCCTTATTTCAAGGGGGTTGGAATATAAGGGTAGGGAGTCTTACTGCAAATGTACAAGGTGCTGGTGAGATCACATCTGGAATACTGTGAGCAGTTTTGGTCCCCTTGTTTATGTAAAGATATTATTTCATTGGAGGCAGTTCAGAGAACATTCACTACGATGATCCCTGAAGTGTAGGGATTGTCTTATGAACAAAGGTTAAACAGCTTGGGACTGTATTCACTAGAGTGAGGTTTGGTCTTGGAGGGGCTGTTGGTTTTAGAGGGGGAAGGTTGGGTGGTTTTGGGGAAGTTTGGAGATAATGGTGGTGGAGGAGGCCTCTGACTGATACAGTATGTGCAGGAAGGAAGCACTCTCTGTTTTTATGGATCTGTGGCCTGCAGAGCTAACATGGCTGGAGGTCAGGTTGGGTGCAGAGTTATCTTGCCAGCCATTATATTGGAGTGCAGTGGAATGAGGCTGTCAATTGGGTATTAATTGCCTACTTAAAGACATCAATGAGGCTCCACCTAAGACCTCAATTGCTGCTGGTATAATTGTGATGGGGTAGGATGGTGGCAGTAATGGCACACGCCTTAATTTATGGATCTACTTGTCGTGATTGTAACCAGGTCAGCCAGGTGGACCTCATAGAATATGAGTTCCCTGATTGGGGCTGTTAATCTGATCTAATCAGGGAGCCCTGGCTGACAGATATAAACAGGAATGTCAAGGGTTCTGTTCACTTTAGGAGCCAGCTCTGGGCTAGCTGGGTCAGTGTCATGTACTGTGCACATATAAATAACTTGTGACTCAGTGTTGGTATACCAAGCTTTGTGGAGCAATTTCACCAGTCATTTGTTTTCTCACCCTGATTGGTCCATAAAATTCATTCTAGTAACCAAAAAATTAATACTTGAAAGTTTTATTTCAATTTATTCAATTTTCTTACTTTAAAACCACTTAGAACTTCCTTATTAAAACAAAATACAAGAAATAATTCAGGAGAAGGGTTTCCTGTTATGAATGAGAAATTTATGCTACATTATCTCCAGGCATAGTATATCATTCTTTTGAATTGTGCAATTTCTGTAAAGATGGACTTGTTAGACTGTACACACAACAGATCAGCACAGTGGAATGAATCTACAACAATGCTGCTGAGTCATTTGTGAAACTGAAATGAGTCTCATATTGAATTAGAAGCTCTGGAGTACAATGTGCAGTGTCCAAATGCTTTGACTTTGTTGGGTTCAATTAAACAAGTGTAGAAAACTACTGCACCTGAATTTTCTCAATTTCATATTCCCACCTATCTTTCCCTGCTCTCTAACACTTTTTGGCTCAATGTAAAAGAACTAACTCCAGACTCAAAAGCCAATCATGTGAATTCCCTGCAATTCTGCTGGTTCAACATAGATGTAAAGTTGATGTCAAAATATTAGGTATGGAAATAATACCAAATCATTTTTGTTCAGGATTTTCTTGCAATCTTTTGAGTTTTTTTTCAAGAAATGATATTGATTTTCTATTTCAATCCATGCTTTTATGCTACACTATTAACTGAATTGCTTCCATGACTGTATATTTTTAACACACTGTGCCCATTGTGCATGAATGATAATCAAGTGGCTTAAAAGTTTATTTTTTTATTCTGAAAGAAAGAATCTCTATTGTGAGTTTGGTGCTTGCTTCAATGTGCACTAACTATTACTTGTTTATATCCATTTTTACATCTTGGTAGACACTAATCAGATGTGCCAAAAATTTGAGTGTAAATAGATAACATTGAATTGGTGTACAAATTGGCAAAACTTCAGTGTAACTTCTTGATTCCTCCCCATTCTCAATTTTACTGCTTTATAACCAAATACTGGGAAGTACTTTGGAGTGTCTGTTTTATTATTTTTTCCATCTGACAGCAGTAAGAATTTGCTGTGGTGAGAACTGGGAGGAACCAGCAGTTTACTGATATTTAACATAATCTAAGCATTAAACAGAAATGAAGCAAATCAAGAAATATACCTATCCATTTGGGTCTATTTTAGAATCAATTCATGGTATGGTAATGGTAACGAGGTCAGTCAGGTGGACCTCACAGAATATGAGTTCCCCGATTGGGGCTGTTAATCTGGTCCAATCAGGGAGCCCTGGCTGACAGATATAAACAGGAGTGTCAGAACATCCTGTTCACTCTGAGAGCTGGCTCTGAGGGAGCTGGATCAGTGTCAAGCACTGTCCACGTGCAAATAAAGGGTGACTTGATGACAGGATACCAGTCTCTGTGAACTATTACACATGGGACGTGGCTACCATTGCTGGGCCAGCATTTATTGCCGATTCATAACGCCCTTGAATTGAGTGGCTTGCTGGGCAACTTCAGAGGGAAGTTAAGAGTCAACCACAATGCTGTGGGTCTAGAGTCACATATAGTCCAGACCAGGTAACCTTATGGACATTAGAGTTGCAAGTTCGATCAATGTATTTTTCTCTTAAATACATCTCTCGATCTTATTGTGTTTTCAGGCTTATTGCTCTGATATATGAAAATGCTGAACACTTAAAAGGGGCAATGTTGTGAATGTATGTTTATGGCAGACAGTCTTGTCTGCTACTCGCATTGTGAAACCATCCATCAACTCCCATCGACTCTTTTTAATGGATATAAAATTGTTGGCAGTGAACCTATTACTTCCCTATATGTATCCAGGAGGTAAAAGGTTCTGCCAACAGCATTTATTCATTCATACATAAAATTTAACTTAAAATGCGGGTAACAATAGTCAAATGAGGAGGGGTGAATATAGTTCAAGTTCACTGAAAATGAAATAAAGACCTTGGGAATCAAGGCAGGATTCAGGTTGAGATTAAATAGATTACATAGTATGGGTATTAGCAGTTTCCAATGTTAGAGCTTCAAGCAGTCAAAATGGGAGATTGTAATTGGGTTTCAAAACAGTATTTCCAGCTTTATAGTGCTGTTGAATCCCTTTTGAAAAATAAATCATAGAGCTAAAAAAAATTACATCCACAATTCTAAATTGTTAATTGAAACCTTCTTGGCCTGGATAGATCTGTTATTCTCATTCTGAGTGCTCCCTTGACACAAAAAGTTGTAATTAATATGGCTTTTAATTGAGATACTTAGAACCTTGCCAAATAAATGCAAAGCAAAATAAATTAATCAATGCAGAAAAATTTCTAAAGAAACAACAGTAGTCTCCAATAACACCTGTCCTATTCTGTCAAGTGCTACTATAGATGGTGCATCATTTTTAAAAGTTTATAGACCAACTGGTACCCAGCTGCAAAAACCATTATCAAATGAAGGTCATAACAGCTTAAATGCCAATCATCATTATTTGTTGTTATGGAAACATAACATAAAAATGGATGTATCATAACATATTTTGAATGAATATTATCCTATCACAGTTCACTGCACTTCTTGCACATAAACCTATTGAAAAATGTTTTATTTAAACAAACCCATCACACATCCGTACGATAACCAATTCTAGAAAACAAAACTTCTGCTGTAAATTGCGCAAATGAATTTAAAACCATACCCATGGCTAAATCCATTGTGTTTGGTAAAAATTAGAAACATTTTGAAGGTTTTTTTATAATGAGGAATGGAAAAGCCTAAATAGCATGCTCATTTGTTTTGAACAAAACCTTTTAAATTCTAATATTGTGCTAAGTACAACGGTATTTCCTACTAAATAATATCTGTACACCACATTATAGTGAATTATGTATTTTTAATGATACTTGCTCTTAGCCTCTTCAAACAGCAATTACATGCACTGTGCCACAGTTTTATTTACATTTTGGCAAGTTGGCCATTATTTCGACATTGTTTTTCACAGAGTGTCTCATTCTCATTTAATGGCTCAGTAATTCTTCCTGTGTACATCCCGTGAAGTATTCCAAAGAACACTTGAACCTGTCACTTCACCGGATAAAATATACCACATACCCTACAGTCAATAGCCTTCATCCTCCCACCTATCCTGTTACTGCCATAATAGCTGCAGGTCTCATTCTAATGTAAATCCTAAGGAGAGAACTGTGCATGGTAATAATTAAAAATTTATTGATGTCTAGACAACTGGAAGATTCAGTTATACCTCCAGTTTGGCGGCTGAGAAAACAGACACCAAATTACCTCTGCGTTATACATACTTAATATGGCTTTTTTTTTTATCACTGTGATTCAACATTTAGATCCGTTGCAACATATATTTAAAGCAAGCACTTCAAACACTAATGACCCAGTTATATAGATCAGTATTCCAAAATCATACTTGATTTGGCAAACTTTCGTATTATCAATAAATCTCCTTATAACCACTGAATAGCAAAATGCCATATTCCAACATTCTGAAACAGTGATTCAAAAGTTAACTAAACATGAGATGTTCAAGCAAATTCTAAATAGTTAGATTCATAAGACCTTCATCCAGACCGTTGTCTAGTAAACATACTCATTCTTAAAATTAAAAGCAAAATACTGAAGATAATACTTAGACTGAACCAAAAATAGGTTTAGCAACATCTTTGGAGAGAGAAAAGTATTAACATTTTGAGTCCTGGATACTCATCATCAAAACTCTCAAGTTTTAACAACTGACTATTCTTATCACTGAATAAGTACAGAAAAAAACAATTTTCTTAAACTGTTAATTAGCAATAATTTTTTTTTACATTTTGTAAATGCTGCCCTTATGCCGTAGAATCAATTTCAATACATTGGTGGCAGATGGGGCTGTGATTTATGGTCTCATCAAAAACGTTGTACCTCTGACAATGCAGCAGTCCCTCAGCATGTTCTGGAGTGCTAACTTTGATTTTTGTGCCTTTGTCACAAAAGGATTTTAGTATAAGAGTACAGAGTTCTATGATAGATATACAGGGTATTAATGAGGTCAGAACTGGGGGAATGTGTACAGCTTTGGTTTCCTCACCAGAAGGATGTAGACATTTTGATGGACTGCTTTTCGGGATGAGGGACTGTCCTATGAGGAGATATTGAGTGTATTAGGTTTATAGGTCCTGCAGTTTAGAAGAATGAGTAGTGATTTAATTAAAACACATCAAGTTCTTAAGGGGTTGGATAGGTACATCTGAGAAACATGTTTCTATGGCTGGGGAATCTAAAATACAGGGTCACAGTGTCAGAATTAAGCTTTGGCTGTTAGAACTCTTTACACTGTTAGAACTCTTACTGATTTTTTATTATTTTTATTTTATTCTTTTAACAGTTTTGGTTTAGAGTTGTGAACTGAGAACTGTGAGCTGAAGATGCCATTTGGACAAGAGGAGCAGCATGTGTTATAAAAAGAGGACAAACAGGCTGTTGTTTGTGAAGTCAGGCCTAGAAATTAATTGTACATTGGCACTTGATCAAAAGGATTACATAGACTCTTCGACACTGGGGGAAGCAGTACGTTTAACCAAATAGCAGATGTTTAGCCATGAATGAAGTCAGTAACGGGGAAGTGGTACCAGCAAGTCTGGAAGGGAAGGTGATGGTCAAACATAGAGAAGGGCAAGAGCAGGAACTGGGGTTTGTACTTTGTTTCTGGGAGAAGCAATGTGATAGTGTTACTCAGGAGGGTTTAAATTAGTGTGTCAAAGGTTTGGGAACCAGAGCAGTAGGTAAGCTTGTAAAATAACAGAGGAGGATTTAGAGACTAAGGCCAGTACGACTATGAGGAAGAACAGACAGTGAGAGATTAATGAATTTAACACGAGGAGTATGACAGGTGAGGCAGATGAACTTAGAGCTGGGATTAGTTCATATAACTATGATGTTGTAGCTAGTACAGAGACTTGGTTGAGAGAGGGACAGGACTGGCAGCTTAACATTCTGGTATTTTGATGTTCCACATGAGATAGAGAGGGATGGAAAAGAGGTGGAGGCATTGCATTACTGCTTAGGGAGAATATCACAGTTGTACTGAGGGAGGACATCTTGGAGGGCTCATCCAGTGAGGCCATATTGGTAAAGCTCAGGAATAGGAGGGTTCAATCACTTTGATGGGGCTGTACAACAGGCAGTGGGTGATGGAGGAACAGACATGTGGACAGATTATGGAAAAATGTGAAAACAACAGGGTTGTTGTGATGAGTGATTTTAACTTCCCCTATATTGACTAGGACTCCCTTGGTGCCAGGGGCTTGGATGGGAGGAAAATTTGTTAAGTGCATCCAGGAGGGTTTCTTGAAGCAATATGTAAATAGCCGAACTAGGGAAAGGGCCATGCTAGACCTGGTATTGGGGAATAAGCTCAGCCAGGTGATCGGAATTTCAGTGGGGTGCATTTTGGAAACAGTGACCATAATTTCTTAAGTTTTAAGCTACTTATGGACAAAGATAAGAGTAGTCCTTGGATGAAAGTACTAAATTGGAGAAGGCTAACCACCACAACATTAGGCAGGAAATAGGAAAAGTAGGTTGGGGTCAACTGTTTGAGAGTAAATCCACATCTGGCATGTGGGAATCTTTTAAAGGCCAGTGATTAGAGTTCAGGACCAGCATGTTCCTGTAAAATTGAAGGATAGAGATGGCAAGGTTCAGGAACTTTGGACGACAAGAGAAATGGTGAGCTCAGTCAAAAAGAAAAATTAGGTATATGTAATGTTTAGGAAACTGAAGACAGACAGAGACCTTGACGAATATAAAGAAAGCATGAAGAATTTAAACAAGAAGTTAGTAGAGCTAAAAGGAGCCATGAAACGTCATAAGCAAACAGGATTAAGGAAAATTCCAAAGTTTTTTATATGCATATAAAGAGAGTAGCTAGGGAAAGGGTAAGTCCACTTAAGGACAAAAGAGGACATTTATGGATGGAATTGGAGGAAGTGGGTGAGGACCTTAACAAATACTTTGCATCATTATTCACAAAGGAGAAGGGCAAGGTAGATGGTGAATCTAGAGAGGGGCATATTGATATTCTAGGGCATGTCGATATAAAAATGGTGTTGAAAATTTTGAAAAGCATTAAAGTAGACAATTCCCCAGGACCTGAACAAATCTATCTCAGAATGTTGAGGTAGGCAGGTGAGGAAATTGCAGGGGACTTGTACAAAATATTTTCATCCTCTTTTGTCACAGGAGAGGATCTAGAGGACTGGACAAAAGGCAACATTTTTCCCTTTTTAAGAAGGGCACAGGAATAATTTCGGAAATTAGAGGCCGGTGAGCCTTGAAGCCAGTGGTAGAGAAATTATTGGAGAAGATTCTTCCAGAAAGGATTGACTCATATTTGGAAAAAATTGGACTTATTAATGAAAGGCAGCCTGGCTTTGTGGGGGGAAGGTTGTGTCTGATAAACTTGATTGAGTTTTTTGAGGAAGTCACACAGATGATTGATAAGTGCAGAACAACAGATGTTGTCTATGTGGAAGCTAGCAAGGCCTTTGACAAGGCCCCTCATGGCAGGCTGTTACTGAATGTGAAGTCACATGGGATCCACAGTGAGCTGTTAAGATGGATACAGAAAAGCTTGGTCATATAAAATAGAGAGTAGTGGTGAAAGTGTGCTTTCTGACTAGAAATCTGTGGTGTTTGTAGGGACCCTTGTTGTTTGTAATATGTAAGTGATTTGGAGGAGAATATAGGTGGCCTGATTGGAAAGTGTGCAGACAACACAAAGATTAGGGGAGCCGCAGATAGTGAGGAGGATTCTCAGAGGATACAGCAGGATATAGATAGGCTGGAGACTTGGGCAGAGAAATGGCAGATGGAATTTATGTGAGGTGATGCATTTTGGATTGTCTATATGCAGGAGGAACACACATGCAATTGACAGAATCCTTACTAGCATCAACAAACAGAGGAATCTAGGCAAACAGATGCACAGTCTCCTGAAAGTGGCATCACAAGTGCATAAGGTGGTCAAGCAGGCATATGGCATGCTTGCCTTCATCAGTCAGGGCATAGAGTATAAAAATTGGGAAGTCATGTTCCATGAACTTCAGTTAGGCCACATTTGGAATATTGTGTACAGTTCTGGTTGCTACACTGGAGGCTTTAGACATGGTATGGAAATGGTTTACCAGGAAATTACCTGGTTTGGAGGATATTAGCTATGAGGAAAGATTGGACAAACTTGGTTTATTTTCACTTGAATATCAAGGCTGAGAGGCAACCTGATAGATTACAATACTATGAGAGGCATAGATAGAATGGATAGTCAAAGTCTTTTTCCCAGGGTAGAACTGTTAATTACTATGGGACATAGGTTTAAGGTAAAAGTGGGAAGTTTAAAGGAGATGTGAGAGACAAGTTGTAGTAGGTGGTAGGTGCCTGAAATATGCTGCCAGAGCAGGTGGTAGAAGCAGATACAACAGCAATATTTAAGAGGTATCTTGACAGATACATAAATAGGCAGGGAATAGGGGGATATGGACTGCGTAGAGGCAAAAGGTTTGTAGTTTAGAAAGACATCATGCGTCACTGCAGGTTTGGCGGGCTGAAGGGCCTGTTCCTGTGTTGTACTGGTCTTTGTTATTTGTTCTTTTTTCAGTTTAGCTGTTGATATTACAGCATGAAAGTTTGAAAGCTCTCTGCCTAACCTCCCATCATCAACTACTGGAAGTTGAGAGCATCAAAACTAAGTTATAAATAGCACTGACTTCCTCAGAGTGAAATGAAAAAGTGGTCTTGATTTATATCTTCAGAAAATTAGTCAAGAGACAATCATGTATGCCTGTGGAACAATGCATCATGAAATCTGTTTAAGTAATCTGGCCAGTTTTGTTACTTTCTTTGGTTAATCCCTTAAATCTGTTTTATTTGTCTGGCTTTTGTGTGAATGGGCCTGAAAACATTATCAGGTTAAATCATAGACATCAATTAGATTACTTTGTTTTTAATTTTGCCCTGCTATAGTTACTGTATTGTTAATAAAAGTGCTAAGTCTTTTGTTTAAACTACAAACCCAGTGTCTAGGATTAATTATTCACAGAGTCTGGGATTGGTTATTCAAAAAGGCTGGTTAGGAATCACTGGGTTCAATTTTGAACGCCTGTGGAGGTTTTAAATTTACTGTGCTGTGAATACAAAGGCAAGAGGTTGATTTGATTCGATTGTCTCCGTGTCATAACAACGCAGAGGGCTGCAAATTTCTGGAATTTTCTGCCCCAGTGTGCTGTGAATGTTCAGTCATTGAGTATAATCAAGACAGAGGTGACTGACTTTTTGAGATTAAGGGAATTAAGTAATATATTGCCTATTGCAAGAAGGTGGAGGTTCCAGTAGATGATCAGGCATGATCTGACTGCATTGAACAGTAAACTTGAAGGGCTAATCCAATTACAATATCTAAAGTTCTTTTTAGATTTAACTGTTCCAACAAGGCAGGCATAGAGTAAACAGGTAAAATGGAGAGATTTGTGACTTCATTTTTTGCTCAATTTCTGCCAAGTTCCTGTTTTAACAGCACTGATTTTGGTGGTCTAAGTCACCAGACTCAGGTTATGGCCTCCTGAACAAATGCTCATTAGGATACCATCATTTCAGTCTGACCCTGATACATTTACAACCGAGGCTTCAGCCATGAAACCACAGCAGCTTCCCATCTTATGTACCCTGCAGGATCTATATCATCAGAGAACCCAACACAGATCTACTGCTAGGATGTCGGAAGCTATTAATCTACACAAAACAATGACATTCACTCTGAGAACTTGTCACTGTGATCTGAAACTTGGCTTCAGTTCTGTATGAGCATGCTGCAATGCTGATCTACGAAGGTTATGCAATACTTCAAAGGATATTACCCCCAAGAAACCCAAAGAAGCATTATTTCTACAACAGCAACCATCAGTTGCTAGGCTGTTGCATCAATTATCTGAAGGCAAGTACCCTAGGGGTAATTTTTGGCATCTTATGACCCATATTCTTCACTATCTGTTTACATTTTACTCATATACAATTTTCCACTGCCATAACTTATCAAAAATATTTTTGAAATATGAAAATAGTGAGCAAATATGCAAATGTAAATCCAATTCTAACCATTTAAATGTAAATTATGAACACATTGTAAAATGTGAGCTATTGTTTAATAGTAGCATTATTATGCTTTAGACTCCAATGAAATGTATTAGATGTATTACCGAGCTAATACGTGTTTTTAACAGACAAAAAATCAATTATGTAGATAATCAACATGATTAACAGATCACTTCGAAAAAGGTACTTTTGAGCTTTACCACATGGTTTTGACCTTCCAATTAATGATCTGGGAATTCATACATGTAAAACTTTATTGAATCAAAGGTAAAGTAGGAATTTTAGTGATTTACTGCAGGTGTTCTGGCATTTTATATTGAACATACTCTAGTTAACGGATGTACATTAGTTAAAAAATACCATTAGATTTGTTTCTTCCAGTCTGTGTATTATACACCTGAAAGACAGTTCAATTAAAATTGAATCTACATACTATGTTACCTATATATTTTTGTTTATGAGTTCATGGGATGTGGAATGTCATTGGTTTGGGTAGCCATTATTACCTATCCTTAAGTACCCTGAAGACATTGGCTGTGAGCTGCTGCCTTGAACTGCTTCAGTCCTTGGGAGCTGGAATACCCACAGTGCTGCTCAGATGGGAGTTCCAAGACTTTGACCCAACAACAGTGGAGGAACAGCAAGTCAGAATGGTGTGTGGTTTGAAGGGGAACTTATTCACCTCTGATAACTAGAATTTATCCTGAGTAAACTTTCTAAATTTGCACATTAACATCACGTGTTTCTTGAACATCTTCCAAAATAACACAAAGCCTGGTTTGTATCAAAGATCCTTTAAACAATTGTCAGTGAAACAGGCATTAGATATCATCCAGAACCACATTCATACTGATTGGAAATTTGGTGGGAAAACTACTGTTGGACGAATGCTTCATGTATCTTTCCACAAAGTAATTGTGACACACTGGTACACAAGTGATCATTCAGGAGTTCTATGTTTGACATTTGTTGACATTTCCAAAAGTTGGTTTACACATTATTTGAAAAACACTTTTACCAGCAAACTGTACACATATCCAACTGATGAAAGATAAAAAAAAAGATTATTTGCTTCATGAGGTGTGGACATCATTGGTGAAGCTAGCTTTTATTGCCCATCTGTAATTGCCCTCAAATCAGTGCTGGTAGTGAGCCATTTTATTCAACGCAGTAGTTGGTAGTTTAAATAGAGGAGGCTTTTGCAAACACATAGAAAACGTTAGCTCAGTGCCTCTTCAGTATTTACTCAGGAACTCAGCTCAATGAGAGAAGAAGTACTGCTCTGATCTCTTAGAAAATGTGGAGCAGTACAAGAAAGGGAGCAAGGGACAATGAGACCTGAAAGTTGAGATGTAGAGGCACTAGTGAGGTAAGCAGGTAAGTTATTGGTTGGTGGGCCTTACAGTTTTAGTTTCTCGAAAATAGGGCAATAGTTTAAACTTGGACCTGTATTTAATTTTTATCATAATAAGTTAAACTGCCTAATAGAACTACAATAAATTGTTAAGTGATATTTCAAAACTTACAAACCAAAATACTTAATAAGTTGAATGTGTGCTTAGGTGAGGGAAATTTATAAAATTAAAGAGAAAGCCAACTATACGGATTGATGATATGAATCATGTTAATCAAAGTGAGACAGAAAGGGATAAAGCATACAAACATAAAAATACAATAGAAATGAGATCAGATTAAGGAAAAATGTTAATAAGATAAAACTAAAGTGGTTTATCTGAATGTGCATAACATTTGTAACAGATGAATTTATAACACAAATAGAAATAAGTATATATGATGAGAGCCGTGACAGGGATATAATTTCAACATGTCCAAGGCCGAGAACCAAATATTCAAGAGCATCTGACGCTTTGGAAAGTCAGGAAGAAAGGGAACAAAGGCAGGGCTAGGTTTTTTTTAAAGGATGAGATGGATATATCGGTGAGAAGTGATCTTGGCTCAGAAGATCAAAATATAGAATCTACTTGGGCAGTGATAAAAAAGATAACCATGGAAATAAATCACCGGCAGTAGTGCCCTATCGGCCCCTTGAGTCATTGCACTGTAGGATAGAATGTAAATCAGTCAATAATGGGGATTTGTAAGAAAAATACTGCAAAAAATGTCTGTGATTTTAATCTTCATGGAGATTGAACAAATCAAATTGGCAAAGGCAGTCTTGAGGATGAGTTCATAGAATATATATGATATATTTTCCTGACCAAAACCTTGTGGTAACCAACTAGGCAACAGGCTATATTTGACCTCATAATGTGCAAAGAAACTGGATTACTGATCTCATAGCAAAGAATCCTTGTGGGAAAAGGGTCAGAAAATTATAGAAAAACAATTACATTCAGTGTAAGGCACTCTGGTGTGAACTGAATACCTTCAACTTAAATAACAGCAATTATAATTGTTTAAGACAGCTGACTGCTGAGTACTGGAGAAACATATTATAAGATCAGCAGATTTGAACTTGAGAGCAAAGAGGTTATGATCTAACTGTTTATAACTTTAGCTAGGCTACTGCTGGAGTACTGTGCAATTCTGGTCACCACACCATATGAAGGATGAGACTGCACTAGAGAGGGTGCAGAAGAGATTTACCAGAATATTGCCTGGGCTGCAGTGATTCGGCTATGAAGAGAGATGAGACAGGCTAGGATTGCTTTCCTTAGGGCAGTGAAGGCTGGAGATCTGATTGAGGTATATAAAGTCCTGAGGGGCATAGACACGGTAGATAGGGAGAAATTTCTTCCCTCAGTTGAGAAGCTAATAGCCAGAAGACGCAGTATCTCGGTCAGGAGCAGGAGAGGAAAAGTGTGATTATGGATGTCTGAAACTCACTGCATGAAAGGGGGGTAGAGGCGGGAATCCTCAAAACATTAAAGAACTATTTAGTTGTGCACTTGCAACACAATAGTATACAAGGCTATGGGCCATGTGCTGGAAAATAGGGTTAGAATAAGTGGATGTTTGATGATCGCTGTGAACAGGATAGGACCCAGAGCTCTTTCTGTGCTGTAAAATCTCTCTGGCTCTATGTTCGATAGATAGTAGAAGACAGTTAAGGAGATAAAACTCCCAATGTAGATACATATTCCAATGAGAAAGATTCTATGCCAAGTACGGAACATCTATGGCTAATTAAGGAAGTTAAGGATGCTATCAAATTGAAAAAAAAGGCACGTAATGAGGCAAAGATTATTGGTGCATTTAAAGATTGAGAGTATTTTGGAAACCTGCAAAGAATGACTTTACAAAATGATGGAGAAATTAGGATATGAGAGTAAACTAGCAAGAATCACAAAAGCAGACAGTAAGAGCTTCTACATGGATATAAAAAAAGAGCAGTCGCAGTAAGTATTGGCCTCTTACAGGGTGAGCCTGGAAATTCAATCATGGTACACAATGGAACACCCACCTTGTGAAGACACATCTTTAAGGCGAAAGTATCTCAAGGGTTTTCTTTCCTTCGGTGCTCAGAATCAAGGATGACTCACTCCCAATCTGGTTCAAGATCTCTGAAATAGTTTATAAATCTAATGCATGATCTGCAGACTCTGCCACAGCCACATGTAGGTAGATGGTACCTGAAGGGTTAGGTAGATGGGTTTTTTTGAAGGCTTGTGTGTGCTCCCACCAATGTCTCAAGTTTACCTCTGCAAATGCCTGATGAAACCTTTTGATTGCTCAGTGCTCTCTTGATGGCCCTTGGAATTGTCAGATTTTATTGAGATGAATATTGTGTTGCTTTGAGCTGTTCTTGTGAACATTTTTGTTCTGCAAACAATGTCTTGGTAAATTAGTTCTACATTGAAAACAGTCAAAGATGTCAACCTGAGAAATGAGCAAACGTGTGCTCGTCTTAAAAATAAGAAAACAGAAAATAACATTTCTTCTTCCACTTCTTCCAGATTTTCTAATTTTTATTAAGAATGCCATATTTCTGGTTAATTATCTATCTTCATGTCCTCCTGTTAATCACCTATGTTTCTTCAATTCCCAGTGCATTTAAGTCTTTCAACACTGTATCTTTCCATCTGGTATTACAGCTTGCTCTTCTGCTTTCTGACAATCCCATCTCCATTACATGCTTCAACACATTCACACTCTCTCTCTGCAATAGATAATCATAACACTTCAATCTTTTCTGGGTCATATTCTTTGTTGCTTCACAATCTTCAATGATCCCCTGACGTACTGTTTCCTGATCTTGTCCTTTCTTATTGTCCACACATCCATCTCTACATCCACATCTCACCAGTATCCAGTCATCGTTCCTCTCTTCTTGATGTTGCTCAAGTTTCTGCACCATAAAACTTGGCTAGTCTCACAACTGATTTGCAGATCCTGCCTTTCAGTTTTACTCAAAATTTTCCATTACTTACTACTTCACTTCACTTCAATCAATTGCTTAATTTTCATTTCCAAACCTCATCTTGTGACCTTGGTTGTTTAAAACTACTCACTTTCTTCAGGTAGTCATTTATAATCTTTATACCCCTTCACTCCGATCGTTTTCCCTTGGCTCAAACTGTTCGTCCATGCTTTGGGTTTTTGTTCAACTGATCTTTGTACCCTTTTCTTCCAGGATTTTATCCCGTTCTCCAGATATTCAGTCATCTTCTCATTATTCCCACTGCACAGTTCAATGTCATCTACAGATAGCATTGACCACGGCGTATCTTGTTGCATTTGCTCAGTTAGAACATCCATGACCATTAGGAAGAGCAAGTAGTTCAACGCCAATCCTCGACAATCTGAATTAGACTTTGAAACTCTCATTCTACCCTCCGTTGCTTCTTATTATATGAATGCAATGCTTCAGATGTAGTCTCACCAATGCCCTGTATTGTTGTAACAAGGCTTCCCTACATTAATACTCCAAACCCCTTGTAACATTCCATGCACCTTACTAATTACTTCTTGTACCTACACGTTAACGTTTTTGTGAGTTTTGTATTAGGACGTTCAGAATCCTCCTTATCACAGAATTCTGCTGTATCTCTCAATTTAAATAATATTCTGCTTTTCTATTTCTAAAGAGGACATCTTCACATTTTTCCACATTATTCTCCAATTTTCAAATTTTTGCCAGTCACTTAACCTTTGCAGGTTCCATGTGTCATAATCACAACTTGGTTTCCTGATGGAAATCATTCTGTTGAAAGTTTGGTCATGGCATTTCGTCTTCTTCCTTAATCCTATTAAACAAAAACAGGTGGGTGGGCATGTTGTGACAAGGACACAAAGACTCTGTCATGGGACATAGGTAGGTTGAGTGAGTGGGGGAAAAATAAACTTGGGAGGCGAAGTCTAATTTAGCAAAATATGAGGTCATGCACTTTGGTCAGAAGAATCAAAAGTAGACTATTATTTAAATGGAGAGGGCCTCCAAAAAGTGCAGCACATAAGGATCTGGATGGTATGTAGGTGCAGCAGATAATTAAGAAGGCAAATGGAATTTAGGGTTAGTGACCACTAGATCTTTGTGGGCATTTTCTTCAAGCTCAGTGATCAGTACTGTCATTTTGTTGCTGACTACAATATCTAGGCCAATTAGTTGTGTAGGAGCCAGGACTTTGTCCAACTTAGCATTCAGAAAACCAAAGCTTCCATGTTTGATTCCTCACAGAAAACTTTGTAATCTATGGTAGTGACCTCTCCAGGTGACTGGTTCCACACAGTGACTGTATAATATTTGCAGTTATCTTTAGGTGTTTTCATTTCGAATTAAGTAACAGCTTTTGCTTACATGCCAGGAGAGATATTGTTATCTTACGCTTTTAGCATTTCACAGAGTAGAATTAAGTTTAACAATAAGAAGCTCAGTTAATAAAGAATTTCAATTGTTATGTCACATTTTTTCAATTGTATGGCATACAAAAAAAAACATCAGTGGAATTACTTTTACTCTGCTATGGCTTTATTATTTTGGAAGTTACAAGAACCTTTTTCGAGAGGTGGAGTGCTAAGGGCATCTTGTATGTAGGGTATACAAATGACAAATCATTCCTCCATTTGTTTACCAATTTCACAGACTAAGTCCAGAATTTACCCATCGAAACTATCACCTGGATCTGATTTGTGCAAAATCACGTTGCCCTATGTCACCCAAAGTTTAAAAAAAAGGAGTGAATTTTATGTTCCCTGTTGGCATATCTTAAGGTGGAGGGGGCATATTAAATGGGTGGCCAGCTTGCTGCCTTCTTGCTTGTCCAAGCTGACCCCCATATCAGGTGTTGGGTAAAGCATCAGGCAGGCCACTTACCCAGAGGCTCTGGCTAGTTAACCAGTACATATGGGCTGCATTCCAGCTCTTTGCTATTTTTCAGTCTTTGGGGAAACGAGGTTGAACAACCTGCAGTGTTCACTGCATGAACTGCTGATGGGGAAGGAAGATTTCCTCCTTTCATGGTGTTCCCCTCTACCAGGGGGCTTCAGTCCTCCCTGGTATACCTGCCTCAAATCTCCAGACATGGCTGAAGTCTGACATTCATATTCACTTCTTTTTCAGATGGCACTATTGTTTATGGGCACTGCTGGCATTATACAGCTGGTGAGCAATTGCATTGGCTGGCACCTCTTTAGGGTGGCATTTATTATCCCTGAGGGCTGAAGTTCCACTTTGATCCAATTAAGGCGACACAGTGATAGTATTGCTGCCAGGCAATAAAATTTCAATTTGGCGAAGTGCTGACTGATTCAGCTCAGGGCAGTGGGTAATTCAATTATTCCTGAAGGTATCTCTGTTTCATCTCCACTGCTACAGAAATTCTAATCCCAGAGTTTACTATTTTTAATGCTTTCTTTGCCATTTTCTGCTTCGTAAGTTTGACTCAACACAACTCTAACTCTATTGCAAGGTTTGGAGCTGGAGGAACACAGCAGGCCAGGCAGCATCAGACGGCTTGAAATAGGTATCAGTTTCGAGGTGGTCACCAGAGAAGGAGACAGAGAGGTCCAGGAAGGAGTGAGAGGTATCAGAGATGATCCGGGTGAACTTGAGGTTGGGGTGGAAGGTGTCAGTAAAGTTGACGAACTGTTCGAGCTCCTCATGGGAGCATGAGGCGGCGCCTTCCACATTAAACAGATGTTCACTTGCACATCTGCTAATGTGGTCTATTGTATCTGCTGTTCCCGATGTAGCCTCTTCTACATCAGGGAGACCAAGCGGAGGCTCGGAGACCGCTCTGTGGAGCACCAATGCTCGGTTCGTGACAAATGACAACACCTCCCAGTTGCGAACCACTTCAACTCCCCCTCCCACTCCCTGGACAACATGTCCATTCTGGGCCTCCTCCAGTGGCACAATTATGCCACTGGAAACTGGAGGGACAGCACCTCATATTCTGCCTTGGAAGCCTACAACCCAAGGTCTCAATGTGGACTTTACTTGCTTCAAAATCTCCCCACCCCCGACTTCATCCCAAGACCAGCCCTCTCTCTCTCATCCCCGCCTCCTTGGCCTGTCTGTCTTCTCTCCCACCTATTCCTCTCTCTATTTATTTCAGAGTTCCCTTCCCCTCCCCCATTTCTGAAGAAGGGTCCCGACCAGAAACATCAGCCTTCCTGCTCCTCTGCTGCTGCTTGGCCTGCTGTGTTCCTCCATCTTCACACCTTGTTATCTCAGACTCCAGCATCGGCAGTTCCTTCTATCTCTAAGTGAGGTCTAACTCTATTGCATTCTGTCTTGTACAGAAATCTTACTAATTTACACTTTTTTGTAAAGCCTGCCAGTTGTTATTCTTTTTTTATTTGCTTTGTTAACATTTTTTCTCAATTCATGCTCATTTCTAATTCCCCCCATGTCCTTTTTGGCAAATTCCTCCAATTATATTTCACAGCTCACATCTTCTGTTTGGACTGCTTTTACTGTGCAGACACTACTTGGTCTGTTCCACCATTAATGACAAAGTCTTCATTTGTCACAACTCTCTTAACGGGTAGACCACTTAGGGCTGAGATGAGGAAACATTTCTTCACTCACGGGTTGGTCCACCTCTGGAAGTTGCTACCACAGAAAGCTGTGGAGGCTGGGTCACTGAGTATATTCAAGAAAGATATTGTTTTTTTTTAGATCAAGGGTACGGAGAGAAGGTGGAAATATGGCATTGAGATAGAGGATCAGCCACGAGCATATTGAACGGAGGAGCAGGCTTGAGAGGTTGAATGACCTGCTCCTGGTCCTAATTTTTATGTTTCTGAAAAGAATGACCCAAGTATTTTAGAATGGCCTTGGTGATATTTAGTGTTTATACAACTTTAAAGTGTTTACACAGCTTGCAGGTGCTTGCACTGCCAATACTTTTATTAAAGAGGCGAATAATAAATGTACAACACTTCTGGCAATGTGTTAATGATAATGCCCCAGTAGAAGCACTTCAGAGGTAAACATGACAAAAAGAAAATAGTGGGAAAGGCCACTGCATTGAAGAAAGAGGAAAAACAGTAAATGGAAAGTCAGTAAGCCCGAGCATGAGCATGAATTGAGAAAAAATGTTAACAAAGCAAATAAAAAAAGAATAACAACTGGCAGGCTTTACAAAAATAAACAGAAAGTAGAGTAATGAGAGCATAATAGCTATTAGCTATAAAGAACAATTAAAATGCTACTAAAATTAAATAGATTGAAGCAGGAAACATATTACAAGATATGGAAGAAAAATAAAAGTAAAGAAAAAAAGTACACAATAAACCAGACCAATAATGATTCTGATATTGAAGGAGTAATTTTCAGCCAAGAATATCAAACAACTGCTATGTAGCAAGATGAAAAAATGTAACTTATAAACTAAAGGCTACATGAAAAGGCAAAGAGTAGAAACTGAACTTGCGGAAATGAAATACTGTATAGCAGCTATTTTCTGATGGGGATTTAATGTGGCACTTTTGGAATAGGTCCAGATAAAATCTTTGCCAATTAAAATGCAAGCAGTGGAAAACAATGGACATTTTCCTAAACACACAAATATTGTCATTCAAATATGCAGCTTCAAGTACAATCTGCCAATAACTCTTTCGCTGATATATGGGCATCTTGGGACTAACACAATTGAGGGTTCAGAAGTCATCACAAATCCTAACATCAAGTTTGAAGGAAATCATCAGAACATCTATGATGCTGCTCATAATTCTCCCTCAATAATCTCTATTGGCTATATAGTATACCCTTCTGCTGTTACAACCTTGCCTGTGATTCTAATACTACCAGCCTTCACATTTATTCAACTAAAGGACAAGTTACAAAAAGGGTAGGATTTTTCAAATGCTGTCCTTCCTGCTTTGGGATTAATTTTTATGCTGTGTGCCTTGGCCATCTGTTGACAAATCGGAATGATACAGATGGTTTGAAAAATTGCCAAATACAGAACTGTCTTGTACTTTATACAATGTAGAAAGTTACAAGCAATAAATATGCCACCTTAATAAATAATAATAAGTTTATTTTCCCATGAAAAAAACTGTTAAATGCATTTTATTCAGTTTCTCACCTTAATGCTAATACAAACAATTTTTTTGGAGATATTTTGTTGATAATTTTAGGTAAAGGGTCATATGAGAGACAGCTCCCCTGGAGTCTTATTTCATGGAATCAACATGTGAAATTAATGGCCTTTTATTATTTACAGCTGCACAGAAAGGATTAATAATGTTTGATCATGTTCACAGAGAGTTTTCTTTTGCTTGCCACTTTCTCATGAAAGTCAGGAAGGGAGATGTCTGAACCCTAAACAGTCTCTGTCACAGTTTGTAATCCTGTGTTAGATCATCTCGGTACATTGAGATAGTGTTGGGCATTCTGCTGCTGACGTGAAGTGCTATTGGTAAGGATGAGGTCAGATAATCAGAGCTACCGGGGAGGGTTCTTAATTGGAACCATAGGATTGGGAAATACCTTGCCCAATACTATTCTCTATTGACTTGGTTGCACCTAATCCAGCCTGTTTTCTGACTGTCAGATAAAGTTAAAATTGTCCTGATCATAGAATCGCTACAGTGCAGCTAGAGGTCATTTGGCCTATTGAGTCTGCACCAATCCTCCAAAGGGCATCGCACACTATCCTCATAACCTCACATTTACCATGGCTAATCCACTTAGCCTGCACATCCCCAGACAGTACATGGCAAGTTAGTGTGGCCAATCCACCTAACCTTTTTCTAACATTCTCTTTCAGGTCAGGATCTACAGGGTCTATTTGGTCTAGTGTGATAGAGGGAAGCCACTTGGCAGAATTCTTTTGAGGAGGTAACAATCAAGTTAGACAAAAGAGAGTCAATGGACATGATCTATTTGGATTTCCAGACAGCCACTGACAAGGTGCTGCACAGGAGGCTAAGAAATAAGGTAAGAGCTCATGGTGTTGGGGATAAGGTACTGGAAGTCTAGAGGATTGGCTGACTGACAGAAGGTAGAAGGTAGAAAGTAGGGTTAAAGGAGTCTTTTTTAGAATGGCAGCCAGTGACTCGCGGAGTTGAGCAGGGGTCTATGTTGGGACCACAACTATTCATGTTATGCATTAACGATCTGCAGATAACACAAAGACAGTGGAGGAATAAGTAGTGATGAGGAAGCAGGGAGGCTGCAGAAGAAATTGAACAAGCTAGGCAAGTGGGCAAAGTGGCAGATGGAATACAATGGGAGAACATGTCAGGTTATGTAATTTGGTAGGAAGGACAGATGCATAGACTACTTTCTAAATGGGGAAATGCTACTGAAATCTTCAGCACAAAGGGACATGGGAGTCCTAGTTCAAATTCTCTTTATGTTAACATTCAGGTTCAGTCGGTAGTTAGGAAGGGAAATGAAATGTTAGCATTCATTTCCAAAGGGCTAGAATACAAGGGCAGAGACGTACTGCTGAGGCTGTATAAGGCTCTGAACAGACTGCATTTGGAACATTGTGAAAAGTTTTGGGCCCCATATCTAAGGAAGAATGTGCTGACATTGTAGGAGGTCAAGACGAGGTTTACATGAATGATTCTGGAGATGAAGGGCTTGCCATATGAGGTGTGGTTGTGGACTGTGGGTCTGTGCTCAACGGAGTTTAGAAGGATGACAGGGGATCTGATTGAAACTTACAGAATACTGAGAGACCTGTACAGAGTTGACATGGAGAAGATGCTTCTACCATTAGCAGAGTCTAGGACCCAAGGGCACAGCATTAGAGGGAAGGGTTGGCCCTTTAGAACTGAGATGAGGAGGAATTTCTTCATTCAGAATGAACTCATTGCTGCAGGAGTATTTCAGACAGAGAGATAGGTTCTTGATTAGTAAGAGGATCAAGGGTTATGGGGAGAAGGTAGGACAGTGGGGTTGAGAAATATATCAGCCATAAACAAATGGCGGAGCTGATGGGTTGAATGGCCTAATTCTGCTCCTATACCTTATGGTCTTATGGTAGTCTAAGGAGAAGTGTTCTTGTCTTAAAGAAAATATGGTTTACTGCCTGATAGCAAGTATGTACAAGTTATATTGATGTGATAATAACTGTTAAAGAGACAACAAAGAAGACCCAAACAATCCAAAGCTGTCTCCGCACAAGTCCATATAATATCATCATATTACGTTGCACTCAATGCACTCCACAGTATTTCAAACTCCCTTATACAATATGCACAACTGTTCCCACTGTAACCAAGTGATCAGGCTATAACTCAATTCTAACTTCATGATATATTCTTGAAAATTACCAGCTACAGGAAGAATCTGGAATTCTGGATTGGCTAGTCATTATCCAATTGTACACAAATAATTATTATACTGAAAATGGATAAGGAGTTCCGTCATCACATCTGATCTATAGGGAGGAATTTTCTTTTCGTCAGACAAAGTCTGGAAGTGGTTCTAAAAGTGGAGGGACTTCTGCAAGCAGGAAGGTCAGATTTTTTTCATACATTCAGGTTCCCTCAACTCATTACCAGTGTATGCATAGGTAAACAGGCAGAATTTATAGGCAGGAAGGTCTGAAGCCCACTGGCACCTTTTAGACTTCAACATCTGGGTGTCGTATTGAAAAAATAAATCAACAGCACTTCACTTTCTCCAACTGAGGAGCATCTCTCATTCCTGGAGATTTCAGAGACCAGGTTAAAATAAAAGCTACACCACTCTTTTGCAATGACTCCCTAGAGGTTCTCCTGAAGGCTGTCCAGGAGAAAAGGGACCTATTTTTCTCCTGGTGATGGTTTTCCCTGTAAATGGCTACAGGAGGCCATCCTCATTGATGAAAGGTGGCTGGACAGAGGTAACAGTGGA
The DNA here is from genome assembly GCF_021869965.1 of Rhincodon typus. Classification (NCBI taxonomy): domain Eukaryota; kingdom Metazoa; phylum Chordata; class Chondrichthyes; order Orectolobiformes; family Rhincodontidae; genus Rhincodon; species Rhincodon typus. The sequence goes on from NC_063336.1 coordinate 35,938,097, forward strand.
TATTATTGCCTTTGGGTGGCTCAAAGAAACTAGCTACAGTGTTGCAAGAGGATGAATGACCTGCTGCACTCTGCATACACTGTCTACTCCATGCCTCATGGTCGTACGAGCATGAGTTGGCATTTTAATTTTACCACTGCAGAGGACTGCCTCACAGGAGGCTTGGTATTAGGCATCTCCAACAGATTCTTCATGTGCAATCAATGTCTCTCACTTTCATTGCACTGAACAATGTAGCACTGTCTGTATCCCAGTGGTTCTGCCTCCCACACATCTGCTATGGTTCATATTTGCAACATAAAAGGAGCTACTACACTTGGCAGCTCACACACCACCACATAACCGGCCTTTCATCATAACTAGTACATGTACGTCTGATAGCTTTTCACCAAAGACTTGCATGGGAAGAAGAGATTACAATAAAAGATGTCCTCTTGAGTTGAGACCTCTTTTGAGCTCAGCCTCATTTGTCTACCCTGATCAGGTTTGTTGACGTCAGCCAATGTGGCAGCCTTGCTTGGACAGGCTTGTTGGCCTGGTGGGGCTTCATCTCTTACAACGTTGCAACAAGCAAGATCATATGTAACTGAGACTTATCTTGAACTGGTTTATCTGGACAGGCTGCACCCCTCACAATGTGAGCATTTGTGCAAAGAAAGACCTTAGTTACGAAGAGGCCTCACTGGAGCTTGGAGGAAGAGGCCTGGTGCATGCTTCATACAGTCATGTTTGGATTTTTGTTTTTGTCTGACAAAGTTGTACCTTAATTGTTATTCCAACAGGCTGAGGTCTTATTGAGAATTCATGACATGTCAATCAAGGCAAAAGTTGCGGCGGGGGGGTGGGTTCCTGTTGGAAAGGCCAATCCCTCTGCAAGATCCCAAGAACATAATTGTCAAACTTGTTGGGAAACTGAATATTTGCCTCCTACCCAGTTAACTTCCTTTGTCCACTTTAACCACATAGGCCTGGAAAATTTCTCCCAGAGTTTCTTCAGGGTGAGGGATTTGGTCATTTAAACTCAAGGTGAATTGCTCTGAACCTTTCAGATTGTGGGACAACTTGAAAAATATCCTTAAAAAGTGCTCTCATTGACTTTAATTCATTTAAGCATTTCTCACATCATTATAGGCTTTTAGTAACCAATAACAAAACAACACTGTTTCCAATACAAGTCACAAGAGAAAACTTTGGATTTTATTTAATTAATAGGAAGCCCGTGAAACAAACATTTACCAAAAATGGTGAAATGCTCTTGTTCTTCAAAGCTGTTACATAAATGCAAGCTGTTAGCATGTGGAGATACACCTGAGATGAGTGCTATCAAATAGCATGGTCCTGTTCAATTTGGCTGCAAGATAAGACAGCATGGAATAAAAAACATCAGTCTTAAAGATAAATCCCAATAAGATGGAATCATTAGAAGGTCAGTCCAGGCACAAGCTCTATTGAGAAGATAGCCAGCTCTGAATTTATACAGAGAAGTGGACTGGCAGAGCTACAGGTCATCCAAACATAGCCCCTGATGGTAATGTGGGCAGGTTTGAGTTGATGGATTTCCACAATGGAAATTCTGACAGGATGCACTGCAATAACTCATCAAGGCTCCTTTGACAACATCCTTCAAACCCAGAACCTCTACCCCTAGAAAGATAGGGGCAGCAGACACAAGGGAATAGCATGATCTGCAAGTTCCTCTCTAAGTTCACACACCATCCTGACTTGGAGCTGAATTGCCATTCATTTACTGTTAAGTGAGTGAAAATCCTGGAACTCCATTTGTAATAGCACTGTGGATGTCCCTACATCACAAGGACCGCAGCGATTCAAGTTGTCAGTTCAAAACATCTTCTCAATGCTCTTGGGGATGGGTCAGACATATTTACTTACCAGGAATGAACGAATAAAAACCTTCTAGGGCTTTTGACTGCTCAATGATCCGGACATTGTGCTGAATGATCAACAAGAACAGGAAGTGAGGCCCACTGTGGATTCTAGGAAATCAGTATTTGGATGCTTAAATCAGCTATCCTTTTAACAATTTGATCATGGGGAAGCCTATTCTGAGGAGATGAAACTGCTGGTGCCTACCTCAAGTAGCAATCTGCTGCAATATTTACTCCTATTTGCTATATTGGAGTTGCCCATTCAGGTTTTGGTACCTACCCAGCCTATGGTGACCCCACCATGTATTGTTCTGTGAACATACCTGAGAGTTTCTGGGCTATTTTCATTCCTGTAATTAATACATGGGATTAAATAGCTGGCTAGCATCAACCAAGAGCAGTAGGCAATGAAAATATCTGACATAAAAGAAGTAAGATTTTCAGAATACAATAGAATATCCGTTATTGCCACATGTATTTATTATAAAATACAGTGAAAGGTGTGCACTGTTGCCATACATAGGCACCATTCACATTAACTTAGAATAAAATTCTAAAAAGATAACTTAAAGAGGGTCCGAGCTTCCCAGCTCACACCATGCCACTGAGAGTGTCCTGCTCCAGGCTTCCCAGCCCACACTATGCCGCCACCAGGGGCCCACTCCACGCGGAAGCGAGAATCCCATTCCAGGCTTCACAGACCAGCCGACTGGCCGACTCTGCAGTTGATGGATGTTCTGAATGATTTGGCAGACATTTTGTTAGACTTATCGGTGTCAGTCGGGTGGTTGACTATTTTGATTGCAACGAAAAGCATTTTAACGATGTGATTCACAACTGTACAGAAAATCTAACACCACAAAGTATTGGCTTGTCTGTCACTGATAGTTTTATCTGAATAAATTTCTTATGCTATTTTACAGTTACATGTTCTTTTCTGAGTTCACATACATTAAGAAATATTAAGAATTGGACAATTTTCTAAATGTTGGCCATGTTGCTGCATTTATGTAACCGCTGACAGTTACATGCCAAAGTTTCCATTTGGGGTTTTAATATTAATTTTTAATGACTACAGCAACATATATTTATCCAAATTATTTTCAAATTCATCTGATATTATTTCATCAGAAACTTCCACTTGAACATGACATTGGCAAATGCTCTTAAAAGGCTGTTGAAGTTGGATAGACTAATTTGCTGATGTGCGTATCAGGGTTGGCGGGTAGAGCAGGATGTTGGAAGAATTAGTGTTTAATATCTTATTAATTACATACAATTCTGTCCGAATTGTGAAAAGTTCATGAAAAAACAAACTCAGTACAATTTTTACAATTTAAACATTTGTAAAGAGGAGGTATTAGGCTGATCTTGACTTTGATAAGTCACCAGGGCTGGTTATTCTGCATTGGAGGATGCTGGGGTAAATAAGGTGGAACTTACAGAGGCATTGGCCATAATGTTCCAATCCTCCTTCATTAAAGGGGAAATTCCCCAGAACTGGCCCATTGGAAATGTTATCGCTTGTTCAAAAACTCTGGTTGTGTCCCTACCTTTGAGCTCGAAGGCTCAGGTTCAAGTCCGAGATAATAGGAACTGCCGATGCTGGAGAATCTGAGATAAAAAGGTGTAGAGCTGGATGAACACAGCAGGCAAAGCAGCATCAGAGGAGCAGGAAAGCTGACATTTCGGGTCTAGACCCTTCTTCAGAAATGGCTGGGAGGGGAAGGGGATTCTGAAATAAATAAGGAGAGAGGGGGAGGCGGATGGAAGATGGATAAAGGAGCAGATAGGTGGAGAGGAGACAGACAGGTCAAGGAGGTGGGGGTGGAACTAGTAAAGGTGAGTGTAGGTGGGGAGTTAGGGAGGGGATAGGTCAGTCCAGGGAGGACGGACAGGTCAAGAGGGCGGGATGAGGCTAGTAGGTAGGAGATGGGTGTGGGGCTTGAGGTGGGAGGAGGGGATAGATGGGAGAAAGGACAGGTTAGGGAGGCGGGGATGAGCCGGGCTGGTTTTGGGATGCGGTCGGGGGAGGGGAGATTTTGAAGCTTGTGACGTCCACATAGTCCACTCCTACAGCTACCTAGAGTACACCTCCTCTCACCCACCTTCCTGCAAAAATGCCATCCCCTATTCCCAATTTCTTCGCATCCGCTGCATCTGCTCCCGAGATGAGGTATTCCATTCCTGGACATCCCAGATGTCCTCCTTTTTCAAGGACCGCAACTTCCCCTCCACAGTGTCTCTTGGATTTCCTGCAACTCATCCCTCACACCCCCTCCCTGCAATAACAACCAAAACAGAATCCCCCTGGTCCTCATGTACCACCCCACCAACCTCCAGATCCAATGCATCATCCTCCGACACTTCCGACATCTGCGATCTGACCCCACCACCAAAGACATTTTTCCTTCCCCACTCTTATCTGCTTTCCGGACGGACCACTCTCTCCGGGACTCCCTTGTCTGCTCCACACTCCCCACCAGCCCTACCACCCCCGGCACTTTTCCCTGCAACCGCAGGAAGTGCTACACCTGCCCCTGCACCTCTCCCCTCACCCCACCCCCATCCCAGGCCCCAAGAAGAGCTTCCACATCAAACAGATGTTCACCTGCACATCTGCTAATGTGGCACACTGTATCCGCTGTTCCCGATGTGGCCTCCTCTACATCGGGGAAACCAAGCGGAGGCTTGGGGACCGCTTTGTGGAACACCTACGCTCGGTTCGCGACAAACGACTGCACCTCCCAGACGCGAAGCATTTCAACTCCCCCTCCCACTCCTTGGATGAGATGTCCATCCTGGGCCTCCTGCAGTGCCACAATGATGCCACCTGAAGGTTGCAGGAACAGCACCTCATATTTCGCTTGGGAACCCTGCAGCCCAATGGTATCAATGTGGACTTCACAAGCTTCAAAATCTCCCCTCCCCCGACCACATCCCAAAACCAGCCCGGCTTGTCCCCGCCTCCCTAACCTGTCTGTCCTTTCTCCCACCTATCCACTCCTCTCACCTCAAGCCCCACCCCCATCTCCTACCTACCAGCTTCATCCTGCCTCCTTGACCTGTCCGTCCTCCCTGGACTGACCGATTCCCTCCCTAACTCCCCACCTACACTCACTTTTACTGGCTCCATACCCGGCTCCTTGACTGGCTCTACACCTTTTTATCTCAGGTTCAAGTCCCATCTGTTCCAGAGGTCACAGAGTCATAGAGCTGTACAGCATGGAAACAGACCTTTTGGTCCAACTTGTCCATGCCAACCAGATATTCTAAATTAATCTAGTCCCTTTTGTCAGCATTTGGCGCATATCCCTCAAATCCTTTCATATTCATGTACCCATCCAGATGTCTTTTATATGTTGGAATTGTACCAATGTCTACTACTTCCTCTGGCAGCTCATTCCATACATGCAATGCCCTCTGCACGAAAAAGTTACCCCTCAGGTCCCTTTCATATCTTTCTCCTTTCACTTTAAACCAACGCCCTCCAGTTTTGGACTCCCCCTAGCCAGGGAAAATTCATCCTATCCATGCCCCTCATGGTTTTATAAACCTGATAAGGTCACCCCTCAGCCTCCGACACTCCAGGGAAAACAGCCCCAGTCTATTCAGTCCCTCCCTATAGCTCAAACCCTCCAACCCTGACAACATCCTTCTAAATCTTTTCTGAACCCTTTCTAGTTTAACAACATCTTTCCTATAGCAGGCAGACCAGAAGTTACTCAGTATCCCAAAAGTGGCCTAACCAATGTCTCATACAGCTCCAACATGACCTCCCAACTTTTATACTCAATGTGCTGACCAATAAGGGCAAGTGTACCAAAAACATTCTTCATTACCTCCATGCAACACCACTTTCAAGGAACTATGAATCTGCACCCTAAGGTCTCTTTGTTCAGCAACACTCCCCAGGAGCTTACCACAAAGTGTATAAGTCCTGCCCTGATTCACCTTTCCAAATTGCAGCACCTCACCTTTATCTAAATTAAACTCCATCTGCCACTCCTTGGCCCATTGGCCCATAACATGCCTGAACAAGTTGATTAAAATATTTATTTATAAGACCTTGGGGGTGGGAAACTTTTAGAAACGTTAATCTGGGATAAAATTAACAATCCCTTGGACAATTCTGCGGATTAAGTAAGGAAAGCCTGCATAGATCTGTTAATTGAAAATTGTCCTGGGATGGTTTGATTGACTTTTTAATCGGGTAAAATAGAGCACCGATAATGATTAATATGGTTGATGTGGTTCTGTTAGGCTTCCAAAAGGCATTTGATAAAATGCCATGTAACAGATTTGCCAGCAAAGCAGCAGCCTATGAAATAAAAGGGACAGCATGAATACAAAGTTGGCTAAGTGACAGATAATAGAAAGTGGTTGCTTGGTTCTCAGATTGGAGACAGATGTACAGTGGGATTTCCTAGGGGCTGGTACTAAGCCAACTGCATCCGTAGACACACAGAATGACTTAGACTTGGGTCTACAAGGCACAACTGCAAAATCTGTAGACTGAACAAAATTTGGAAGTATTACGAACTATGAGGAGAATTTTACAGAAGAAGAAGATAGTGATTTCAAGAGGACAGACAGGCTGGTTGGATAAGCAGACATGTGGCAGATTAAATTTAACATGCAGAAATGTGAGTTTGTATATTTTGGTAAGAAGAATGAAGAAAAACAATGTAAACTAAAAGGCTCAATTGTACAACAGTTGCAGGAAGAAAGAGACTTGGGGTACCTGCACATAAATTGTTGCAGGTGGAAAGGCAGGTTGAGAAAGTGGTTAAAAGGCATAAAGGATCCTGGGCTTTATAAACAGCAATATGGAACACAAAGCAAAGTGATTATGATTAAGCATAAACACTGGTTTAGCTTTAACTGCAGTATTGTATCAAATTCTGAATACAGCACATTAGGAAAGGCTTTAGAAAGGATGCAGAAAAGCATTTTGGGAAAGTTACCAGGGATGAGACTTGACAGTTATGTAGATAGACCTAGGGTTTTCCAGGGGAAGAGAATGTTGAGAAAATATATTATGGAGTCGTTTAAAAGCATGAGGGATCTAGATACAGTAGAACCTGAGGACATATGATATGATCTGCAAAAGAACCTGCAATGGCAACATGAAGTAAAACATTCTATGCAGTAATTGGTTAGGAACTGGAATGCAATGCTCAAGGGAGGCTGATTCAATTGTAACTTTCAGAAAGGAATTGCATATGCACCTGAGGAGATATTACTTGCAGGGCTATGGGGAAATAGCTGTGGCATGAGACTGCGTCAATTGTTTTTGCAGGAAATCATCATGACCACAATGGAACAAATGACCCCTTCTGTGCCATTCTATGATTCTACTCTAGTTATACCATTGTACCTTGGACATATAGTATGGGTAATAATCGAACAGAGATTGCCAGTGACTGTGCTGTATTTCAGAAGCTCTGAAAGCAACACTATCTTTGTTAGTCACACAATGACATCAACTTAAACCAGAGGAAATTGGCTTCTTTCTAAGCATCCTTTAAATATCATGAAGTCTTAGTAAATGATATCTATCTCTGTTTAAAACTCGGCAATTCTTTGCAATACCTCACCAAGCCTTCAACAATACTAGAAAGATCTAGCAATGCCACCTGAATGGCCAAATTAAGACATGTATATTGTCGGTCTCTCTGAGGCAGTGAATACATTTTCACCCATACGTTTGTACTGAAATGCAAGCAAGCAAAATAGATCACAGATGACTTCCTTTGAATAGGTTTAGAACAAAGGCTAGTTATAGTATGCAATTTATATATGAAATGGTTTCAATTGTGTATTAGCACAAATTGTAACTATTATTTGTACATGATGTGCCAGAACAGATTTGGTCAAGTAGTAGATTGATTTTGCTTTGTTTCACACTTCCTGCATTATAACTTAAGTCATTGGCAAAGGCTAGTCTAAATAGTTCCCAGCAGTTCCCAATAGCATAGTTTGGATCATTTTTTTAGGAGAAGGGGTGTTTAAACATGAACTTGCCAGACAAAATAAAACTAATTCAAAAGCTCTATTTAAGAAATAGGAGTTTCACAATAAGGCTTAAATAGAAACATTATTACATCCATTTATCTAAAAATTCAAACAAAGCAAATGAAAAGAAAATATAGTCTTGTCAGCAAAAGCTCTATAGCACAAAGTTCAAATACTGGTTATATGTTTCTCATCTATCAGTAACCTCAATACTATTTCCTTCAATAGCTAAAAGATCATTTAGAATCCCAGCCCAACTAATTGGTTTTCCCCAAGTGAGTTGCAGAACTGACTAGGTCGGAAGAACATCATTGTTTCTGTGTCCTACCAGGTAATTTAAAGGACATTATTTCAAAAACTGGACTGGACTAATTTAAAGAAATCACAGAAATTTTGGAGAGAGTATGCTTGAACATATGAAACAGTCCTCCACTTACAATATCGGTTAATCACTGTGAGTAGTTTAAACAGTTTTGTAGAAGTAAAGATCTTTAGTTGCCACAGGGGTTACTAGAAATGCTACAACGTTAGCAGCTACTTCACCCATATTAGTATTTTCCCTCCCTTTGCCTTGAGAAAGTTTCTCCAACGCGGTGGAAAATAACACCAGAGACCACAAATCTGGCAAGGGTGACAGGCACAGGCCTGGGGCTGCAAAGTTTCTTTCCACCAAAGGTTCAACTGCTTGGGTGTCAGAGGTTAAATCCAGCAGAGCGTACAGACAAGTTGGTGACCTGCTTCATTTTATTGCATTGGAGTGTCTGTTTTCAGTTTTCTTATTTCTTTCGAGTATTACAGACCTACATAACCTGTAGTTTGATTCAATGATTGATTTGATTGGATGAAGTTCTAAATATAGCTTTTAAAAAAAACAAATCTATGAAAGGATTAATAAAATGTCCAAAAGGATACTTCACTTCACCTGACGAAGAAGCAGCGCTCCGAAAGCTTGTGATTTCAAATAAACCTGTTGGACTATAATCTGTT
>NC_063336.1:35947387-36002526 GCF_021869965.1 Rhincodon typus
CAGGATGCTGCTTGGCCTGCTGTGTTCATCCAGCTCTGCACCTTGTTGTCTCGGATTCTCCAGCATCTGCAGTTCCTACTATCACTGATTCAACTTGTTCCCCTTACTCAGCAGAACATCTTTGGAAAAACTACTTTCAATGTTATATAAGTTCATAAACAGAATCACGTCACAATTCAACACTGGAAAGCATTCTAAATTAGCTACATTTTATTCAGGTTGTATTAAAGAGATTGTTCAAAAGTTGTTTTTTAACTTAGCATATGTTTATACAAACATCTACCATTAATTTCTCAGTACTCTTGGACAGAAATAGCATCTATCTGTTGGAAAAAAAACATTGAAGTCACACAGCTTAGCTGGAAACTTTAATCTCTGCTGCCAAATGCATACAATAATTGACAAACATACATCACTAGGAATGTAGGTGCAAAGTAAACCTCTTAATCAAGAAACACAGTTCAAAGGCAGACATTTCTCATAAATAATAGACCTTCTGTCTACAAAGAAATCAAAACAAATTGCATGGTTGGCTTAATTTCTTACCTTACCATACTTTTGCGCATACGATCCTGTGAGCAGAGAATGAAAAATGATGATTGTCTCATCGAGATCCCAGACAAATACTCGCTGTGAATATTAAGACAAAAAAATCAGTGAAATAATGCTTATTTTGAATTAATGTCACAAAACAATTGGGTCTAGGCCCGAAACGTCAGCCTTTCTGCTCCTATGATGCTGCTTGGCCTGCTGTGTTCATCCAGCCCTGCACCTTGTTGTCTCGGATTCTCCAGCATCTGCAGTTCCTACTATCTCTGATTTTATTTTACTGCTGATTGATTTGTATTTTTTTGTGTTTTCTGCTCTTTGACTCCCTTTGTGAAATTTATTATTGAAAATACTTCTTAAAAACATTTCCTGGAAAATGAGAGAACATATTACAATGCTGTAAAATTACAAACCAACTGAAGTTAAAAATACAGATATAGAATATAAATATCTTGCAATTTATCGTCCTTATATGACCACAATTTGCAGATCTATTTCTCCCATCAAAGCATTATTCCGATGTGTGTTTTAGAGGAGCAAATGTATATTTTAAGATCTTGAAGGTCTGTTTTAGTCAGATGACCAGATGAGCTTTTATTGAGTATTGTAACCATTTCCAGATCATAGAACCCCTACAGCGTGGAAACAGGCCATTCAGCCCAACAAGTCCACACCACCCCTCTGAAGAGCATCCCAACTAGACCCATTCCCCTATCCTTTCCCTGTAGCCCAGCATTTCCCATGTCTAATCCACCAAACTTACACACCCCTGAAAACTATGGGCAATTTAGCACGACCAATCCACCTAACCTGCACATCTTTGGACTGCGGGAGGAAACCCACGCAGACACAGGGAGAATGTGCAAACTCCATATAGACAATCGCCCGAGGGTGGAATTGAACCCGGGTTACTGACGCTGTGAGGTAGCAATGCTAACCACTGAGCCACCTGATGGAAATACCAAAGCAAAACAAATAGGAAGGACGGGATACCTTCATAGTTAGTGTTTCTTATTGTCTCATTTGAACTGGCGATCACTTAACAGCAGTATTGGATTTGACCACAGAAACAGGATTAAGTCATTCATCCTCCTCAGCCTGTTCGACAATTCAATTCAACTACACCGTAACCTTCCTAAAGCAAGGAAATATGATCCACATTTCTGCGAGTTGTCCTCATGATTTAATTCAGAATCTGCTATGATTCTAGTGAACCTACAATGCAAATACTAATCTGTCACTCTTTCGAAAACCTATTGCCTAAAACTGTCGGTGGAGTCTGTCAACTGCTTCAAACTGAAGCTTCACTTCTTCAGTTTTGCGTTTTACCCTCTATGGAAATGAAACCCAACCTTTCACTCTACTTTCTGGAAATGGTGTATCAACACATGAAGCTTTTAATGATTCATGTTGAAGCTTACTCAAGACCCTGCACTTCTCCTCAATACCTTATCTCTCATGGTTAAGAAGCCACTGTAGGTTTTCAAACATGTTCATGGTGAAATATAAATGTAGGGCCATTCTTTGTGTGATCAAAAGCTGATATCGTTTTTTATCACCCAATCTTGCCATTTGTGCTCTACTTTCTGTCCTCTTTTCTGATACATTGCACTTTGGCTTCTCTTCCAATGTTTTCAGAGAATTTAAAAGGTTGTTTTCCAGATTATTGCACCTGATCAGCTTGCTGAGTACTTTTCCTCTTTCAGTAGCTGGTAATCTATACCTTTAAGTCAGTGAATATTCTGCTCTGCAATGGTACTTTGGCCCAATTCTTCCACTCTTAGATGGATTTTACGTTTATGACATTCTTCTTTCTTCAGATATAGCCTGTTCAATATGACTGAGGTGTCACTGAAAAATATGGCACCACTGGTGGTTTCCATTTAATTTAAAACAATCATTGGATGTGAGTGTCACTGGCAAGGTCAGCATTTTGTGCCTACCCTTAATTTGCCTTCGACAATCACTTCGCATTGCATCAGGCTTTCTTCCCTAATAAACCAGATGTGTGTTTACAGCAATCGACAATAGTCACAATTAATGAGATAGGCTTTCAATTCCAGATTCATCTAGTGAATTTAAATTCCACCAATTGCTGTGGTGTGATCTGTATCCATGTTCACTGAGTTTCCAGAATCAGACCACCAACATCACCACTATGTCACCGCAACCACAAATTGCTTAGGTAGCTGCTAGACTGTACTGCTAATGACAAAATACGGACTGATGAAGGAAAGAAATGTTTTTCAAATAGATAAGTCTGTTGTTATCTAAAAATATTGTCATGTGGGAACCGGAGAAGTTAGAAAGAAGAAGTTTACAAAGAAATTGCTCTGGTTCTAGTATTAGATGCATGAGTTGGAGTTTCCAAGGTGTAGAGCTGGATGAATACAGCAGGCCGAGCAGCATCAGAGGAGCAGGAAGGCTGATGTTTCGGGCCTAGACCCTTCTTCAGAAATGGGGGAGGGAAAGGGGATTGTGAAATAAAAAGGGAGAGAGGGGGAGGCGGATAGAAGATGGATAGAGGAGAAGATAGGTGGAGAGGAGACTGTCTTCCTGCTCCTCTGATGCTGCCTGGCCTGCTGTGTTCATCCAGATCTACACCTTGGTATCTCAGATTCTCCAGCATCTGCAGTTCCTACTATCTCTGAGTTGGAGACTGCTGTCTACACTCAAGTAAACTCCAGTAACTGGGTTGATGTTAATGTATCATGCATGACAATGAAGCCTAGCTTGACAGTCACTTTCTGAACATCACTCCAACCCGATCCCAAGTACCAAGCATTGAACACTGCTATCAGAGATTGGAGATAAGGCTTGGCAAATTATTCAGTGAGCAGAGCTGCACAGGTAGAGTTCCTACCCCTGAACTGAGAGGCCCAGGTTCAAGCCCCACCTGCTCCAGAGGTGTGCCATAACATGTCTGAACAGGTTAGTTAGGAAAAATAGGTGCAGCAATCCCTACTCAATTATCTAATTTTGTTTAGTTATATGGGTGACAGAAAAGGAAAACAGTGAGTGACTGCACTTCCGTGATACCACAAATAACTACCTCGGTCTGAAACCTCGTTGCACCAAGGTTGGTGAGGGGAGTGAAAAAGTGTACCAGGGCAATAATTATAGGGAACTCAATTGTAAGGGAAATAGACAGGTGTTTCTGTGGCCGCAAACAAGTCTCCAGAATGGTATGTTGGCTCCCTGGTGCTAGGGTCAAGGATGTCTCAGAGTGGGTATTGGACATTCTGAAGGGGGAGGGTGAAGAGCCAGTGGTCATGGTACACATCAGTACAAATGACTTAGGTGAAAAAAGGAATGTGGTCCTAAAGGCAGAAAACAGGGAGCTAGGAAGAAAGTTAAGAAATTGCACCTCAAAGGTAGTGATCTCAGGATTACTACCTGTGCCCCATGCTAGTCAGAGGATAAATAACAGGATAAACTGGATGAATTATGTGGCTGCAAAGATGGTGTCGGGGGAGAGTTTCAGATTCCTGGGGCATTAGGACTGGTTCTGGGAGAGGTGGGACCTATACAAATTGGATGGGTTACACCTGGGAAGGACTGGGAATGATGTCCTAGGGGTGCGTTTGCTAGAGCAATTGGGGAGGGTTTAAACTGATATGCCAGGGAGATGGGAACCTATGTAAAGAGTCAGGGAAGAAGGCAGCAAGTACAAAAACAAAAGCTAGAAAAGGGAATAAGAAAAGTGATAGGCTGAGAAACCAAGGACAAGATTCAAGCAGGGCTATTGAGAAAAATAAGGAGGCAAACACTGTTAGAAGGACAAGCTTAAAGGCTTTGTGCCTTAATGCGCGGAGCGTCTGCAATAAAGTGGATGAACTTATTGCACAGATAGATGCAAATGGGTACAATATAATTGGGATTACAGAGACATGGCTGCAGGGTGACCAGGGATGGGAACGGAATGTCCCAGGGGATTCAGTATTTAGGAAGGACAGGCAAAAAGGAAACCGTGCTGGAGTGGCATTGCTGGTTAAAGAGGAAATTAACACAATAGTGAGAAAGGATATTAGCTCTGACAATGTGGAGTCTGTATGGGTAGAGTTGAGAAATACCAAGGGGCAAAAAACATTAATAGGTGTCATATATAGACACCCAAACTGCAGTGGTGATGTTGGGAATGGCATTAAACAGGAAATTAGAGATGCATGTGATAAAGGAATATCAGTGATCATAGGTGGTTTTAATCTGCACATACATTGGGCAAATCAAATTAGCCACAATGCTGTAGAGGAGGAATACCTGGATTGTAGACAGGATGGCTTTCTTGACCAATATGTGGAGGAACCAACTAGAGAGCAGGCCATCTTATACTGGGTGCGATGTAGTGAGAACGGAATCATCGCCAATCTGTGCGAGACCCCTTGGGGAAGAGCGACCTTAACATGGCAGAATTTTTTATCAAGGTGGAGAGTGAAGTTGATTTGGATACTAGGGTGCTGAACTTTAATAAAGGAAACTATGAGAATATAGCGTGAGTTAGCCTTGATAGATTGGGGAGAGTTACTTAAAGGGATGACAGTGGATAGGCAATGGCTAACATTCAAGGAACATATGGGGGAACTGTGACATCTGTCTGTTGCAAAGGCAAAATGGGTAAGAGGGCCAATCCATGGCTAACAAAGGAAATAAGGGATAGTATCTGATCCAAGGAAGAAGCATACAGATTGGCCATGAAAAATAATAAATCTGAGGATTGGAAGCAGTTTAGAATTCAGCAAAGAAGGACCAAGGGATTGATTAAGAAGGGAAAATAGAGTACGAAAGTAAGCTTGCAGGGATTGTGAAAGATTGACACTAAGAGTTTCTACAGGCACGTGAAGAGAAAGAGATTGGTAAAGACAAATATAGGTCCCCTACAGACAGAAATAGGAGAAAGTACAATAGGGGACAAAGAAATGGCTGAGGAACTGAATACATATTTTGGTTCTATCTTCACAAAAGAGGACACAAACTAGATATCAGAATTGTTGCAGCATGCAAGATTTTGTGAGAGGGAAGAACTGAGGGAGATCAATATTAGTAAAGAAATGGTTCTGGGAAAATTATGGGATTGAAAGCAGATAAAACCCCAGGGCCTGATAATCTACCTCCCAGAGTAGTTAAGGAAGCAGCTCTAGAAATAGTGGATGCATTAGTGGTCATCGTCCAGGATTCTATAGACTCTGGAACAGTCCCTGCAGTTTGGAGGGTAGCTAATGTTACTCCAATATTCAAAAAGGGAGGTAGAGAGAAAACAGGGAATTATAGACCAGTAAGCCTAACATCAGTAGTGGGGAAAATTCTCGAATCCATTGTCAAGGATGTTATAGCAGAGCATTTAGAAAGCAGTGGCAGAATCAGACAGAGTCAGCTTTGATTTATGAAGGGGAAATCATGCTTGACAATTCTTTTGGAATTCTATGAAGATGTAACTAATAGAGTTGATAAGAAGGAGCCACTTGATGTAGTATGTTTGGACTTTTAGAAAGTGTTTAACAAAGTCCCACATAAGAGATTAATGTGCAAAATTAAAGCTCATGGGATTGTGGTAAATGTATTGAGATGGATAGGAAACTTGTTGGCAGAGAGGAAACAAAGAATAGGAATTAATGGGTCATTTTCAACTTGGTAGGCAGTAAGTAGTGGGGTGCCACAGGGATTGGTGCTGGGACCCCAGCTATTCACAATATATATTAATGATTTGGATAAGGGGACAAAATGTAACATCTCCAAGATTGCAGATGATACCAAGTTGGGTGGGAGGGTGAACTGTGACAAGGATGCAGAGATCCTTCGGCATGATCTCCACAGGTTGGGGGAGTGGGCAAATCAATGGCAGAGGCAGTATAATTTGGATAAATGTGAGGTTATTCACTTCGGAAGCAAAAACAAGAAGGCAGATTACTACCTGAATGGCTGTAAATTGGGAGAGGGGAGTGTGCACTAGTACCTGGGCGTCCTTGTGCACCAGTCACTGATGGTAAGCATGCAGGTGCAGCAGGCGGTAAAGAAGGTAAATGTTATGTTGGCCTTCATTGAGAGAGACTTCGAGTAAAGGAGCAGGGATGTGTTGTTGCAGATATACAGGGTCTTGGTGAGGCCACAGTTGGAATATTGCATGCAGTTTTGGTCTCCTTTTCTGAGGAAGGATGCTCTTGCTCTCTTGAGAGTGCAGCGAAGGTTTACCAGGCTGATTCTGGGGATGGCGGGTCTGATGTATGAGGAGAGATTGACTAGATTGGGATTTTTTCGCTGGAGTTCAGATGAATGAGGGGGGAATCTCATAGAGACTTATAAAATTCTAACAGGACAGGACAGGATAGATGCAGGGAGGATGTTTCCAATGGTGGGTATGTCCAGAACCAGGGGTCACAGTATGAAGATTCTGGGTAGACGATTTAGGATGGAGATAAGGAGACATTTCTTCACCTAGAGAGTGGTGAGCCTGTGGAATTCATTACCACAGGAAGTATTTGATGCCAAAACACTGAAGTATTCAAGAGGCGACTAGATATAGCACTTGGGGCAAATGGGATCAAAGGTTATGGGGAGAAAACAGGATTTTAGGCTAATGAGTTGGACGATCAGCCATGATCGTGAAGAATGGCGGAGCAGGCTTGAAGGGCCGAATGGCCTCCTCCTGCTCCTAATTTTCTATGTCTCTGTGTTTCAATGTTGTCTGGGACTGTGGTCCAGGTGGCATAAGATTCCAGCTGCATGTTGAAAAATAAAAACTGACATTGTGGTAACAAACCATGTATTTAAATGCACAGGAGGTATTACCATCCAGTACTCTAAATGGTAGCAACGGAAGAAAATGGCTATTCTTTTCAGATAAAGTCCGTTCAGCAAATATTAAGGCAGCTAATTGCTTTTTCAAGTTGACATTGAAGGAGAAACTGAAAGTTTGGAGAAATAGCACTTTTACTGCTTGCAACCTTGGTTGTAAATTCCCTATTAACACCCAAGGGAAAAATCAAGCATCCTTAGCTGATCAAGTTTTGGGAGGGAGAGACGGAGGGAAAGGGAGTCACCTTTAAACTGTTGAATACCACTGCAGGGTTCTTCATTTGGAAAACAATGAACATATTTCAGGGGAATTTAAATTTGAGGGTAGAAATTGAATGGATTAACTGAAACAAAGAAATAAGACAGTTTGAAAATACTCTGAAAAAATTGCAGAGCAAAATCAATTAATGCCAATTCAGCTATACCATCTGGTTAGCTTAATAATGCATTAAGTAAATAAAAAAAAACCCTTATTATTGCACCAGTTCTTGTTTTGAAGTCAAAACTTAGTTCCTTTTTACGCATAGAAACAATTGGAAGTAAGTGCACATTAGTTCAGTGTTGGCACGGATTTGACTAATACCTTTTATACAGAAATGAATTGGTCCATATGTTAATTATCCCTGAAAGTTGCCACCCAGGTTGATAGGGTTGTTAAGAAGGCGTACGGTGTGTTAGGTTTTATTGCTAGAGGGATTGAGTTTCGGAGCCATGAGGTCATGTTGCAGCTGTACAAAACTCTGGTGCGGCCGCACTTGGAGTATTGCGTACAGTTCTGGTCGCCGCATTACAGGAAGGATGTGGAAGCATTGGAAAGGGTGCAGAGGAGATTTACCAGGATGTTGCCTGGTATGGAGGGAAGGTATTATGAGGAAAGGCTGAGGGACTTGAGGCTGTTTTCGTTAGAGAGAAGGTTAAGAGATGACTTAATAGAGACATACAAGATGATCAGAGGATTAGATAGGGTGGACAGTGAGAGCCTTTTTCCTCAGATGGTGATGGCTAGCACGAGGGGACTTAGCTTTAAATTGAGGGGTGATAGATATAGGACAGATGTCAGAGGTAGGTTCTTTACTCAGAGAGTAGTAAGGGCGTGGAATGCCCTGCCTGTAACAGTAGTAGATTCGCTAACTTCAAGGGCATTTAAATGGTCATTGGATAAACATATGGATGATAATGGAATAGTGTAGGTTAGATGGCCTTCAGATTGGTTTCACAGGTTGGCGCAACATCGAGGGCCGAAGGGCCTGTACTGTGCTGTAATGTTCTATGTTCTATGTTCTAATTACGACATACAGTGTGCAGAACACCATGTCATTTACCCAACTGCAAATTAGCTCAAATAGGCATCATTACACCAAAATGCTGGTTGATACTTTATTGTAATATTAAAGTAAGAATTTTCCCTGTGGGCTTCAGGTCAGCTGTTAGGCTCAAATAGGGTCAGATACCGATGCTGTGTGGGAACAATTATTCATCTGTGATCTTCCCTGAATTGGCCAATTGGTAGCCAGAAGATGGCTGACTGTCCATTTAAGGATGGCGGCTGGGCTTTCAAGTTCGAGGGACAATAGGAATGACAGCACTGTGTTATTACAGGTAAGTTAAAGAAAAGGCACTTCAAACTGGAAGGGTCAGCTCTCCAAATTATTAAGATATCAAATGGGCTGAATAGGCAAGTCTTTGTACTGGTGGTAGCGGTGTAAGGTACCATTCTATAAGGCAGGCTGCAGCTATAGCTCCAGGTAATGGGTTTCTAACCCTGCCCAGAGCATTGGCCGCCAGTCTGCTGCTAAGTGGCCACTTCCAAGGAGATACACAGTTCCGTAACACCTGAAGGCCAATTAGAAATTTGCAGTTGGCCTCTGACAGTAAACCCTCGACTGGTTGAATCCACTACTTACTGAATCTCCTCCTGCTCCCCCTCTCCACTTCTGGGATGCAAATCAATGATGCAATTTTCATTACCGTCCACCTTACTCACCTTGGGGGCTAAATCCCTTCCCCATGACTAGTGCATCGTTATATCATTATGTTGTAAGATCATCATCCTGATACAAATGATCAATTTGTTACTTTGTTCACCTTACTTCCTGAAAATGACACCATCCTTTGAAAGCATCCGACAGTACAACTAACTGCTACTCTTTGTGATAATGATTTCAGTGTAAACAGGTCTAAAGATAGGTAAGTACCAACAACTCCTGCACAGTTTGGATAATAATAAAATAGTAATAATGGTAAGTGCATTTAGGTAGCACTTTATCCTGTCCAAATAATGAGTGGTACAGATAAATTTAATTGCAGTTGTCTTTTCCCTAGGATGGAGATTTCAAGACTAGGGGACAGGTTTTTAAGATGAGAGGAGAGAGATTCAAAAAACACGAGGGGCAAATTTTTTCCACAGACAGTGGAATTAACTTTCTGAGGAAGTGGTGGATGAGGGTCCAATTACAACGTTTAAAAGATATTTGGATAGGAATAGGAGTGATTTGGAGGGATATGGACCAGGAGCAGGCAGGTGGGCTTCGTTTAGTTTGGGAATGTGTTTGGCATGGACTAGTTGGATTGAAGGGTCTGTTTCTGTGCTGTATGACTCTCTGACTCAGCTGGGCCAAAACATTGTCTCTGTAATGAATAGTGTGGAGAAATAGGTTGAGATTTTCTATTTCCATATAGGTTTTAAGGTCAATATAATTGTCTTCAATATTTAAATAGCTTTAAAAAATACTTCTTTGGATAAATATATCTCAGTGACTAACCATCACGTTTATAAACTAAACAAATAAAATAAACATACGATCGATGAAACCAGGTTTCATTCTGGGATCTGACTTGTCCATCAGCTGGGACCTGAGGGATGGCCAGTTAAACAGGGCAGGTGAATGTTGGGAAGGGGGAGGGTGAGCTACATTTCATTCCATGGCCATTCCAAGGAGGGGCTGCCCTCAAATATAGTCAGCAGCTTATAAGAAAGAAGACTGACCTTTTCTCCTCAGTGTACCTCTATTTTGAAGTGCCTTCTCTCACTCTATCTGTCATTAATCAGCAACTCCCTGCATTCCACCCTCCCAATTCTGGGAGCCCACACACTGTCATTAAATAGATGATGATCCCACTCCTTGCCATTAATTCAGTTTAAAAATCTGTGTTGTCAGAGATGGAACTGATCCTGACTTAGTAGACTTGACTTAGGGCTGAGAGTCTAGCCTTACCTGATAGCCTATGTCTAGAGTAGCAGGCTCTGATGTTACTGGCTAGAATTATGATGCACAATGAGACCTGTTCTTTTGTGTTTCTTGATGTAGATTTATGGTTTTGGATAATTAAAATATCAGTTTGAACAAAACGTAATCTTTGCTTAAGGCTTGCATTTTTATTTGATTCTCTCATTTGAACTTCTGTAAATGTATCCCTCTATCCCTTGATTACCCTTTCTTACCCATAACAGTAGCCACTGCACCCAACCCATTTCATCCTCCATCTAGATCCCTTCTTTGCTGAAGATATACCTTTGTGATATATCATCTACCACTACTACAGTTGCAGTTCCTGCAGCATGTTGTTTCCTCACATCTCATTTCCCAAGTTCTGAGGAAGGGTCAAAAATGTTAACTCCGATCTCTTTCCACAGATGCTGCCTGACCTGATGAGCTTTTCCAGCAATTTCTATTTTTGTTTCATTTCCTGATTCATCCCCTACTGCTGTAGATGGTATCTCCTGCTCCACCAATGCAGATACTTCCCTGATAGTGTGACTGTTAAAAGCCTAGCTCTGCTGTCAGTCCACCTATCATTGTTGTTGTAAATATGTGTGCCATGAGAATTTGCCTTTAAGGACTATGTATTCAATGTTGTGACTCTGCCTGGCAGTGAGTTTACTGTGGGTCTGCAAGCTGGACATAACGAAATGTTTTGCTGAAGGATCGATTTCATAAATTATAAGATGTTTTTCTGTTTTGAATAAACTAATTCATGAAGCTAATCAATCCCTGATGTGTAAATGATTATTAGACCATTACCATCAATAAAGGATTATGAAGAGTTTTGGAAAACATCATACTGATGGCAATTTCTGTGCTTGAACAGAAAATGAGCAAGTTAATCTACAGGTAGAAGACATGGGTGATAGTCTTCAATCATGCTAATGTGGCTGAGGGAGCCCTGGATATCTTTGTTCCCTACCCAGTGCCAGAAAGTGCTGAAAACACAGCTTGCTGGTAAGCAGACAGGTCCTTATAAAGAGACTGGTTTAATTCATTTGAGAAAGAAGACAAGTGATGATGTGTGTCGAATTGACAGCAAGCAAGGAACGGTCAAAGTCATATTGTAAGAACGGCAACAAAATTCCCTAGTTTAAATTGGTACACAGCAGTCCTCTTAGCAGAATTTAAAATGAGTTATGGTTTTTAGATTCGGATGGGTCTGATGCAGAAAAACAAGTCAATGAGATTGCCTAGCAATTGGCAATGATGGTTTACACACAGATTTAATGTGTCAAGGTTAACAGCAGGAGAGCCAAAAGTTCTCCAGAACTCTGTTCATATCCACTCTAATTCATGTAATTTAGAGAGAAGACGACAGAATCTACAGACCATTTCATGAGCAGATAGAAGAAAAAGGGCTCATTCTGTAATTTTTAAAATAGAGGGCTAGCATAGAAAGTTATTGCATTAGTGATTGCATTCACTTCCATCGATGTTTTCCAGAAAGATTTGCGAGACAAACTAAAATCTTATAGTGTCAAAGAGCTACTGAAGCATGGAGGTAAAGACAAAGTGATCCTTGCAGGTCAACAAGCTCACAAGCTTTGAATACAAACTTGATGGCTGACACAATCACTAGAACACCAAGACACAGAAAGACATGTGGAAGGTGTAGTCTTCCAAGGAAATCCTCAGGTTTCAATCAAATTTGCAAGGCATGTGGCAGAGAAGGCCATTAGCAGAGGCAATGCACTTGAGCAAAAAACTGATACAGCTACAAAGAGCTGTGCATTGACCCATATAGACCTTGCAAAAGGAATATCTTCCAACTACAATAAGGGCCATCTGGTATCCGATCAGAGGTATATACATGATCTGATTTGACAAACCAGAATCTGACAACGTAAATGATGGGAAAAAAAGTTGTGAATACATTTCACACTCAATTTCATGGAAGACAGAAATGTCTGAAATGTTTGCAAAAAAAGATCAACTTCTCTGTGCTCCACAAACTGCAAATTATTATTGCCCAAGATTGATGCAGGTACAAGAGTCCTGCTAATTATAAAAAATAATGTACTCACAGGTTTTGGGAAGCCACAACAAAACCTACAAATGTAAAAGTTTCATCATACAACAGTTCATGTGCAGGATCGATAGTGCTAGAGTGCAAATGCAATCAATCTGTCTGGATGCTGCAGCACCTGACAAGTGAAACTGAAGAAGTATTCCCGTTGTATCACAAAACCTGTCAATGAAAGAATTCCAGAATTGGGTGACTAGATTTTCTTGGTTCCCCACTTTGATCTGGGTTTCTCCCGTGGTTCGTGACTCCTGTGTGGAAGCTCAGTCATCACATAAGTTACAGACAAAGACTGAAAGATTTCTAGTTACTAATGATGTCATGGGATAGAGGGTAAGTGCAGGAAAATGTTCAAGGGCAGAATAGCCTACTTCTGCTTCCATAAAACTGTAAATGGGAATAAGCAAGATTTGGATCTCATCTGCCATTTTTAAAGAGCTCCTGAGCTAGTCCAACTTGGCAAAACTGGGCTGAAATTTTGTACAACTGCTCACTAGTAAAAGCTATTTTCTTTACTTCTGATGTCAGACATCCATTACAATCTTTAACCTGCAATGCCACAATAACTTTTTTCTTTATTATAAAAAAACCCCTGCACCCCTGCTGTCTTGTGGAGTTCACTCATCACGACAAGTGCCAGGTCTGATAAATGGAATTGAGAAAACACAATGTTTCTGTGTACACATTATGCAAAGTAAAGGATAGCCAGGAGGAAGTCAGATAGTCACTACCACTGACAGGTTCTGCCCATTCTTACTCTAAACACCTATTCAAACCAGTTTCATGCATCCATTTACCTGTATGTCAGGTAACTGGTGGGGAGCTTAAGGAACAGGATGGGAAAAGATGATGATGGTGGTCCTAGTAGAGATTTTGGGCAGATTAACTTCTCTTTTTATGTTGTATTATTCTTGTCATAATCTAGTAAAGCAAGGTTTTAGAATCACAGAATCTCTAAAGTGTGGAAACAGGCCATTTGGCCCATCAAGTCCACACCAACACTCTGAACAGCACCCAGACCCACCCCATCCCTATAACACTGCATTTCCCAATGCTAACCCACTTGGCCTGCACATCCTTGGACACTGTAGGCAATTTAGCATGGCTAATTCACCTAAACCCCACATCTTTGGACTGTGGGAGGAGACCTAGGGGAAACCCACACAGCCATGGGAAGAATGTACGAACTCCACACAGACAGTTGCCCTTGGAATTGAGCTCGGGTCCCTGGCACTGTGAGGCAGCAGTGCCAACCACTGAATCACCATGCCATCCTGAAGTGATGCTGCTGTTTCACTTCTGGCTAACCAGTCATATATATGTAACACTGTGAATTTTAGTTGCGCAATATGATGCAGCATTTTTGTAAAGAAGGCCAGCATTTAATGCTCATCCCTAATTGTTCTCAAGAAGGTGCTGGTGAGCTACCTTCCCAAACCACTGCAGTTGAAATGGTGCAGGTACACCCACAATACTTTCAGAAAGGGAAGGGATTTTAAATCAGTGACAATGTCAGGATGGTGTCTATGGCCTGGACAGAAACCTGAAGTTGGTTGTGTTCCCAACAGGCTACTGCTCTTGCTCTTCGAGGTGATAGAGATGACAAGTTGGGAAGATTTGTAATATCAAAGCAGAACAATGGTCAGTAGGTTAATACTGCTAACTGTAATTTTACTTATTGTTTTTTCCTTTTCAATGTTTTTGAAATTTTGAAGGAAGCAATACACCCCAAAATGTCTACTTGTTAAATCTGGATTGGCTTTAACAATCAATTAAGAATTTGTCATGATTTTTTACTTTATTGTTGGACCTCATTCTTTTTCCTGACACAATTGGAGAAAACTTCACCAGCACAAAGATGGCAGTAGAGGGGAGTGGAGGGGTTTAAAAAATTGCTAACCTGACATCAATCCAACACACCTCTATCTGTCATGATTCTTATGGTAGCAGCTTGGGCAGTTCTGGTCTCTTGCTCTCAGGAGGGACTCTGAACAGTGCAGTTGGGAGCCTGATTTTAATTTAACACCAACAGGCCAATATTTCCTCCCCTCTTGTCAGGTCAATCCCCTCCCTGCTTTAACCCTGTGATTTCTCAAATTCCGCTTTCAATCCTGATCAATTCAGTGCTTTCGCTTTAAGATCCTGCCCTTCTCCCGCAACCAGTCGACAACCACCCTGCTCTTTCCAAGACTTCCTTGAAATCTACTCTCAGTCATTAAGGCACTGCATCATGCTGAGATACAGCTCCATTACTGGCCTTTAGCTGTCTTGCAGAAAGAATCTGTCTATATCTGTGAATTTGTACAGGGGGTTACTCAATCGTGGCATGATAGTTAAGCCTAATTCTGTCCTCACAAAATGTTCGTACATGCAACTTTTCTTATTGAAGTTCTGTTCCTCTTCCTGGCCTATACGTGGTTCAACCGACTGTTGTGTTCCTAAAGCTTTCCTACCTGACAGCAACTAATAGAAATGGAAACAAGTATCTCTGTGTTATAAATTGTCCAGTTACCACACTAGACAGAGCATTTACCAAAGATTTACCAACTCCTTGTGAGATCTCTTTTTAATTTGTATAAGCGCTGAGTGGAGTGGGGGAATGAAAGAATCACTGTAATAGCAATGCAGAGAATGTCCTTTATAACAAGCAATGCTTTCTCTGACACATTTCTGTCGAATGTAACATCCAGCTCTTTATGATAGCAACTCATAATTGAAAACAAATTGAACTTTCAACAAATTGTAGTTTTCAATGTTGAAATTAGTGCTTTAGGCTCTGTTTATTTTTGGACTGTAAATTTATTGAACAGTTCACAGTTTCAGAAATGTAACTGCGTGGTGTACAATGAAACTTTTATCAGAAATTCTCAGTTCTGTTACAACCCGCTCCTAACAATTTCAAAGATAACAAGGTCTAGAGCTGGATGAACACAGCAGGCCAAGCAGCATCAGAGGAGCAGGAAGGCTGATGTTTCGGGCCTAGACCCTTCTTCAGAAATGCCCTTCTTCCTAGACCCTGGACCCTTCTTCCAGCTCTAGACCTTGTTATCTCAGATTCTCCAGCATCTGCAGTTCCTACTATCTCCCTCACAATTTCAACTTGATTCTTCCGCTGTTCCACCACTCCTAAACCCAGAAAGGAATAGGAGGGAATACATAGTCTGAAAACTAACTGCCTGCTGAAACCATCATTGTGTTGCACTATCATTATCACCAGGAATAAAATCACCTCACACCAATCTCGGCTGAAAATTATTTTATGAATCAGGTTTTTGAAAGAATGTTTCTCTGTAGTTCTACATAATGAGGCTTGCCTTTCAACCTTTATTGCAAAATACATGTAATTTTAAGCTTTCATCAATTAAAGTCAGGGCATACCTCCAAGTCGTTGTCAGGAGGTGGTGATGGATTATTCTTCCTTCCCCTTCCCCGTGACTTTGACCCTGAACTCCTACACGTTCGCTCATCCAGGTCTTTGACTGGTGTTGATGGGCTCTGCACTGTATCAAACTCCCCTGTAAAGGCAACCATTCAGATTAAAGCTATCATCTTGAGTTTTTCTGCATACAAGGTATGAGCATTTACCACAAGTTCACACTGCTGTAGAAGCAAAGTGATTTCTGATGATTGTACAACATTCAGCTTGACAGCGGTTCAGCAGCTGAATAATTATGTATAAAGAAAATACACCAGGCACAGTAAAAACAGTTCGACAATTTATTTAACTGTTGCCACAGCCAGAACTATTAAGGTTCGATGATGTGGAAGCTTTTGTTTTTTTTTTAATTCAGTTACTATACATGTTTGGATGGACTATCTGAGAATCTGGTAGAAAACTGGACTGAATATTCAACTGTTACATGAGCACTAATGAACGTGTGAGGAAGCTGGAGAATATCAGGACTGAAATCTATGGCCTTTTTGGTGCTGTTGTACTTTAATTCTGCTGAAGACCAGTGCAAGTATAGTAATTGTGCCAGTTGTTGTTCACTTAGTTAGAACTCCTTCCTTTTAGTCAATGCCTACACACTCCAGAAACTTGATGAGAAAAATCTAGGCTCACACTCTGATACTAGGGTAATGCTGCACTGTTGGAGGTGTCATCTTTTTTATGAGATTTAAAACTCAGGCTCTGCCTGCCCTCATGGGTGGAAGTAAAAGATCAGCAACATTTTAGACAGTGATGAGGCGAGGCTTCTTCGACATTCTTGTTAATATTTTTCTCGCAGCCAACATCGCATTAAAAAAAAAGAGATTTGTTGAATGTTTTCACTTTTGCGTAATTCCCTTGTCAGGCCTTGGTGTGCACAAATTAACTATTGTGTTTCCAATAATGACTATACTTTACCACTACTTAATTACCTGTAAGATGTTACCGGTGCCCTCAGTCATGAAAGGTGCTATATAAATACAACTCTTTCATTTCTTTATAGGCTGGGAAACAGCCTTTCCTATAAATTTCCTCTTTTTCTCCAACAATTTGGTTCCTTGCAATGTGGGAGTTTCTCCAGGAGGGGTTCTCCATGAGTTTCTATGTTGGTAATTGGCCTGTATATTGACTATAGAACTAGCTCATGGGTTTAGAGAAAGTGTGCCCATTTGAGAATCAGTGAGAAATTTTGATTATCTGTCTAATTGTATTTGTGTGTGTGTGTGTGTGTGTGCGTGTGTGTGTGTGAGAGAGAGAGAGAGAGAGAGACAGAGAGCGAGAGAGATTTCACATTTGCCCGCAACATTAAGTGGACAATCTGATCCTACCTACTTAAGCTGATCTTTCATATCTATGGATTTTCAGGCTCTTCCGGTCTTAAGTGGCTTACCCTAGTCTGCCTTCAGAACTCCGTCATGCAAATGCTTGCTTTTATAAAGTGGGAGCGACATTAAGCTTGCAAAGTTAAAAAGAATGAGGAACAAATCTTAGAATTTTGCCTGTAGGATGAGACTGATGGCTTTGCGTTTGAACTCAAGCACATTAGAAAGTGAGTGAGCTGTGGGAGGTAAAAGAACAAGGGCATTATGAAACTACAGCACAGCTTGGGGTAAGCCTTACTTGCATTCTCGATCATGTTTTCACCATTAATGATATCCAGCAATCAAACTGATTCACGTGTCTGAAACTGAAAGGGCATCACCCTAGGTTGGTTTGTACCCTCTTGTTTTGACGAATTCTGTGCTGCAAACGGAGCAGTAGTGTTGAGATGTAAAATATTTCAAGATAACATAAGAGTGATTCCTGCATACCAGTGTGGGAGTAGATCATGTAACTAAGTTATGTTTAAATGATTTTCTGTGCGAATCTCTTTTAAGACATCAGTGTGTCAAGAGCTTTAGTTAAAAGTTGCAGTTCGAATGTGTGGCATGCATGGTAAGGGATGGAAGAGCTATAAGATTGTCTGAGGGCTTTGCATGGATCAGCAGTAAATGCATAACAGGCAGTGGACAACACTCTGTGGAATGCTGACTTGTAGCAACTATTTGGTATATGGCACTGTTGAATAGCCTTATCTCAGCAACTTTGTTAAAGTAACTATCACTGCAAACCCCCACCCCAGCATTTGTTTCCAGGTTTTGCAGGATTAGTGCTTGGACTGTTCAATCACTTGCCTAGATACTCCATCTGCTGCCTCCATTTTTTTGACTTCCACAGTCAGGCGCTAACTTTTGCTGCAGCTGTTGAAGTATGTGTAGCAGCCCCAGAAATTCTACACCCGCCTCCCTCCACCAAGTTCTGCAAGTTCTCAGCTGTCGCCATATTCAATGATGGTGCATGACTAATTACGCAGACCTCAGGAGTTTCATCCGAAATGGCCATGGTCGAGTGCCTAACTCTTATAGACCATCCTCTCAGCTTTAGTGGCACTGGTGGAAAATCCATCCCTAACTCTAAAACTAAATTGTAAACCCTAGCTGGAACCAGAAAAATATATTAAAGTCTGTGAGGAATGCAGTTTCACTCCAACCAGTGCACACAGTTCTACTCTTATACTCAGTTCATTGGACTCCTTTTACGAATAAAAATATTAACACGTTACACCCACACCCAAGTGGGTTACATATGTTCTGAGGATCTCCATATAGCCATAGGCTAATCTAAGTTTCCAAACGAAAATATAGTTCTTAACTCCAATAAAATGTCTAGCTGAAAAAAGTAAAGTAAAACTGACAAGATCCAGCAGATGTGCTCAGAGATGTTGTTAAATGATTAAAATAAACTTATATTTACATTAGTCCAGCAGCATCTCTGCCCACTGACACACCTCCCCACCCACCCTTACCCAAGAACTAATATTTAGGAACTCTTTTGTACTTAAGACCTCAATCTGATTAGTTTACGGCTTGTACAAAGAGCATCAGCTGCAGCTGTGAACCTCCAACATTTAATGTTGTCCAATTATAAAATTCAATTAAAAGACAAGCAGAGCAATAATGTAATATTGTGGACAAAACTGAAGTACTGAGAACATTAGTCATAATATGAACACGTGCACATGCGCACAGATCTCTTTGGGAACTCTCGCAAAACTTGGAAGTTCAATTATTTTTTTAAAAATGCATTTTTGGTGTGCATTTCTAAGTAAGGATTCACGCTCAAGATGGATAATGTTAGTCGGGTATCTATGGCAGTGGGAGCAACTGAAGACCACACAGGCCAGGAATCCCACATAATTACCCATGTTTAGTGAGTGTAACTGAAGGGTGTTACAGAAAAATGTTAACAGGAAACAGAACAGGTTTTAAAGCACTTATTGTTATGTCTCAATAATGAAAAACAGTCTAACTCGCTGGAATGGAAAAAGAAAATGTCTGTGATTGAAGAAGAATGATAAGCTTCCTTAATCAAAAATCTGTAAGGTTGCCAAAGACAACTGGAAAAAAAAGACTTTAGATTCAAGAATGTTCCAGTTTCTCAAGGAAGCTTTGATATCAAAGTTCAAATACCTGCAATTAAAACAGTCAAACTCTGGAATAATGGAGTATGCCTTTTTCACACTGACATTAATGGAAAGTATTAGCTTCATTTTAAAAGCAGTACGGAGCCTTCAAAAGATATTAAACCACAACAAGCACATATACTGGTTTGAGCTGTTTACAATACATTTTAGCTGTACAAAGGAATTGTAAAACAAAATAATTCATTAAAACCTAAAAAAAATATACTTTAGCTTCTCCTGTCCATTCTGAATTATGAACAACACATGCTTCAAACAGTTTGCTTTGTGTGTTTGCTATTTACTAATTTGGAAACCTGCTTCTGTTTAACTCGGCCTGGGCTGTATTCACTTTATGGCTAAACCTCAACATCACACACCATATAATAAAATGTTGAACTATACAAATCTATCAACAGCATTGGTTATTGTCCTCTGAGCTTTGCTCTCCACTTGGACCAAAGACAACTTGCTATGTTACACCCACACAAACCAACTGCGACTAGTGTGTGTATGCGTCTGCGTGCCTTTTGTACTTATGGTTCAGTCCCAACTGGAACTCATTTAACAAAATCTCCAAATCTGAGGCACCAGCCTTTCCTCTGTCAATCTAACTGCATAAATATATGTTTCTGCTTTAGAGGAGCAAGTGCAGTAGTCAGCACTAAAGGGTTTGTTTTGACAAGTGTAAACCAAGCTGCTGGACTTTTTTATTTTTCCCTACCTCCTAATCAACACTTTCAAAATAGTACCTTGAACCTTGCACAGAGTACAATGACAAAAAATCCATACAACTGCAAACCCCAACATTTCACTCCCCCCATCCCATCCCCTGCCTCACACAAATCATAAGTAAATTAAATGCAGTTAAATTCAGTTGTTCGGATCTTATATTAGTTAAGTATTGAATATGTTGCCTTAACTTTGTAGCTCTGTAGAATAGCTTAAAGGCACTTGTACTCAAAGATATAAAATGGAGTATGTTAATGTATTAACTTAAACCAGGCACTTTTTCTTTTGGTAAAAACATGACAGTACTTGATCTTTCAAAAACAAACAAATAGAGCATAAAAGAAAAGGAAGTTATTTACCTCCAGGAAGATCTGTGGCTGGTTGACCAGTGATAGTGGAAGGATCTTGTAGCTGATAAGTTGTTGACGCTGAAGAGGTACCATCAACAGTATCATTTGAGGTCATATATGTGCCATATGTTGAAGTGGGATAATACTGTGCATACTGGTTTTGGCCGAACGCTGTATAGGAAGGGTAATCCTAAAATGGCAAAAATCAGGTTTAAGTATTATCTCCTGTATAGCACTAATTATTTGGTTACACTGTTTAGTCAATGCAATAGTCATAAAAATGATTATAAACAAAATGCATATGGCAGAATAAAATCACACTCTTCCCAGGGGTAATAAATACATGATGTTTGCAAACAACTGAGGTAACATTTTGGATGTACATCGATAAACTGAGAGGGTGTGGAATGGGCCTGAAAGATCCAATACAGGAATAACCCTGGTATCTACCTGACAAAGTAGAATATTGCCCCGGGCAGGTATATCATGTCCAAATAATGGCAGGGCAGATTCAATCTGACCAATTACTACTCCATCAGCCTGCTCTCAGGTATCTGCAAAGTGATGGAAGGGGTTGTCAACAGTGCTGCCATGACATCCACAGCATCACAGAATCACTACAGAGCAGAAGCAGGCCTTTTGGCCCATCAAGTCCACACTGACCCTCCAAAGAGCATCCCACCCAGACCCAACCCTGTATCCTATCCCTGTAATCCTGCATTTCTAATGTCTAATCCACCTAACCTACATATCCCTGGGCACTATGGGCAATTTCCCATGGCCAACCCACCTAACCTGCACATCTTTGGACTGTGGCCAGAAACCAGAGCATGCAGACACAGGGAGAATGTGCAAGTTCCATACAGACAGTCGCCTGAGGGTGGAATCAAACCTGGCGCTGTGAGGCAGCCGTGCTGACCACTGAGCCATCGTGCCACCCTTGAAAAAGTTCTGAACTAATCTGCTCATAGATGCATTCCACCATTTGGCCTTTATTCAAGCATGGGCGAAAGAGCTGGAGTTCTGGAGTTGAGCTGAGAGTGACTGGCCTTGATAGCAAGGAAATATTTGTTTGAGTGTAGCATGAGGAACCCTAGGAAAACTGATGTCAATGCGAATCAGGATTTCCACAGGCTAGGGTGGTGCTGAGCACAAAGAAAGGTGTTTGTGGTTACTGGAAATCAATCATCAACCCCAGGACATCACTGTAGGAGTTCCTAAGGACCATATCCTAGTCCCAGTCATATCAGTGGCTTCATCAATGATCTTCCTTCCATCATAAAGTCAGAAGTGGGGATCTTTACAATGATTTTGTGTCACCATGTGTGGGAAAATGAGATTAGGCTGGGTGACTGTTTTTTTTGCTGGTGCAAATGCAAAGGGCCAATTGGCCTCATTCTGCATGGAAAAACTTTTACAATTTCTTAGCTGATGACTGCACAATATTCTGAAGCATTCACAGCTTCTTCAATACTGAAGCAGCCCGTGCCTAGATGAAGCAAGATGTTGTCAACATTAAGGCCAGGATGACACATGTCAAGTAACATTTGTGCCATATAAGTGCCAGGAAAGATAATCTCCATTGAGGCAATTTAACCACAATCAAACATGGATTTAATGGGCTAAATGGTCTCTTCTTATATTGTAAATGACTCTCTGTGCTGGGTTTTTCAGGCTACCACAGTCCAAATACACCTTTCATAAAAATGTCAGGGTGGAACCCACCCACAATTGCGAAGTTTGCTCCATGACAGTTGAATGCTGCGAGTATTGTCAATGGCTTTAAGGCAAGACTTCCATACCTTTCATGGGAGGTTGTCCAGCCCAAAGACAGTTGCTAGCCTATCAGAAGTTCAGTAGCTCTTTAGTTCCAGCAGACAGTATCAGAATGAACTAGTGACCACTACTGGCTGTTACAGGCAGTCCCATAGTGCCGACGTATCTAGTTAATTCTGCAAATTTTTTTTTCTTTATTTCTTTATTCTTTTTTCTTTATTCAGTGTTGCTGGCTAGGCAGCATTTACTGCCCATCCCTATTTGCCCAGAGGGCAGTTAAGAGTCGACCACATTGCTGTGGGTCTGGAGTCACATGTAAGCCAGACCAGGTAAGGATGGCAGTTTCCTTCCTGAAAGGATGTTAGTGAACCAGGTGGGTTTTTCTGACAATCAGCAGTGGATTCACGGTCATCATTAGATTCTTAATTCTAGATATTTATCAAATTCAAATTCCACGATCTGCCGTGATGGGATTCAAACCCAGGTCCCCAGAATGTTATGTGGGGGTCTCTGGATTAACAGTCCAGCGATAATACCACTAGGCCATCACCTGCCCAGGAGGAATTGGGGGCCTTCGTGAGGTGTTGGCGGTCTGAGTTCGAGAAAACTACTGAGCATTCTACCTAGCTTGTGCCTCCCCCAGCCATTGCATAATACACAGTAGGGGTGGGAAGAGTACCTTTAGTGACTAATAATTGGCCACTTTAATAGTTCAACAGTTCCCAGAATGGGTGGGCTGTCCAATACATCCATCATCTCCTTGTGGAATTTCAGACAGGTAGGGAGTTGGCAGGAATGCCAGCTACTGAATTTTAGACAGCCCACCATCTTCAAATCCATTGGTTGAGAGTGAAAAACAGTCCTATGATTGTATGATGTTCAATGACATTACCATCTCTGAATCCCCACCACCTACCTACAGCACATGGACTGCAGCGGTTCAAGAAGGCTGCTCACCACTACCTTCTCAAGGGGAACTAGGAATGAACAATAAATGCTGGCCAGCCAGTGACGCCCATGTCCCACATTCCACAAGTGAAAAAATTAAAAATTGCTGGGGTTTACTGGTGATCAGAAACTTAACTGGACTAACTAGAGAAATACTGTTGTTAGGAGCAGGTCAGAATTTGGATATCTTGATCAGCATGACATCCACAAATATTAGCTCTCTCCACCAATGTCATTCAGTAGCGGTAGTGTGTACCATTTACAAGATGCACTTTAGAAATTCACCAAAGATCCTTACATAGCACCTACTGGACCCAAGGCCACAACATCTAGAAGGACAAGGGTTGCAGACACATGGGAACACCATCATCTGCAAGTTTTCCTCCAAGCCACTCACCATCCAGACTTGGAAATGTATTGCCTGTTCCTGCAGTGTCACTGGGTCAAAATTCTGGAACTCCCTCCATAATGGCATTGTGGATCTATTTACAGTGAATGAACTTCAGCAGTTCAAGAAGGCAGCTCACCACCAACTTTTCAAGAGCAACTAGAGATGTGCAATAAATGCCAGTGACGCCCAATCCCTTAAATGAAAAAACTTCTTAAGTAATTTACTCATCTGACTCCCCAAGCTCTTCCCACCAGCTGCAAGGCACAAGTCAGAAATATGCATCACCTTTTGCCAGGTGAGTGCAGCCCGAACACCACCTGAGAAATTCATTACCACCTGGGATAAAGCAACAGCTTGATTGATAATCCAGGTACTGCCTTAAATCTTCATTACTTCCAGCACTGATGCACAGTGATAGAATGGGTACCATAACAATATGCATTGCAGA
The DNA here is from genome assembly GCF_021869965.1 of Rhincodon typus. Classification (NCBI taxonomy): domain Eukaryota; kingdom Metazoa; phylum Chordata; class Chondrichthyes; order Orectolobiformes; family Rhincodontidae; genus Rhincodon; species Rhincodon typus. Next base: position 35,971,589 of record NC_063336.1, read on the forward strand.
AACTTGCTAAGCCTCCCAGGACAGCCCAAGACCTTTACTACCCATGACCTTTACCACCTTGAAGAACAAGGCTAGCAGGAAGATCAGAGGACCAGCAACTCCAAAGTTCCTTCCCTGATTCGGAATTATATTGTTGTTCATTCATTGGAACTGGGTCAAAGTCCTGGAACTCTCACCCTATCAGCACTGTAAGAGTGCTTTCATCTCATGGTTTGCAATGATTCACCACCATGTTCTTAAGGACAATTAAGGAAGGATGCTGGCCTTGCCAGAGATGCCTAGACTCCTGTGAATGTATTAAAAGTTTGTCAGTTTTTGTACTTCTGATTTTTATATCTCTTGGAACCTTTTCGGAAGATACATGCACATGCATTTGACAATGATCAGGCTCCTCCATGACATCAATGGTTAAAAAGGCCAAACTCCCAGCTATAAATGGTCACTTTAACTCAGGACAGAAGGACCAAAGCTTACCTCAGTATCTGTCATTATATCAGAACTGAAGGGATTAGTGAAAAATTAGAAGATAAACAGAACACTAGATATACTAATTAATAATATTCAAAACAATTAAACCCAATCGTACACTCTTCTAATGAGAATTAGGAAATATGATTAGGAGATCGGTGGACCACACAAAAATTGGATGGTGAATCGTGATGACGATTATTACACGAATGGACAGTGAAGACGATGACTATTGGCTGTCAGGAGATATTGATAGTTTGGCTGAGTGAGAAAATAAGTAGCAAATAGAATTCAATCCAAAGAAATGTGAGGTTATGCATTTCAGAAAGACAAAACAAAAGCAACAGAATACACAATGAACAGGAGAGTATTGAGAGAGGTAGGGGAAGAAGAACTTGGAGCACATGGAGTGCATGTCCACTGGACCCTGATGATGTCAGGACAGGTAGATAAAGAAGATAGATTGGATACTTTTCTTCATTGGGTGATACAAGAGCAGGGATGTAATGCTGGAACTATATAAGACGCTGGTTAGTTACTAATGTAAGACCGCTGTTTAAGAAGGGAGGTAGGCAGAACATTGGAAGCTATTGGCCATTTAGCCTGACCTCAGTTATTGGTTAGATTTTAGAATCCATTATTAAGGATGAGATTGAGAAGTATTTGGAAGTACATGGTAAAATATGGCAAAGTTCACACGGCTTTGTCAAGGGGAGGTCAAGCCTGACAAATCTATTAGAATTCTTTGAAGAGATAATGAGGCAAGTCAGACAAAAGAAAGCCAGTGGATGTAAAGTATCTGGATTTCCAGAAGGCCTTTGACACAGAAAGCTGCTAAATAAGGTAAGAGCAAATGGTGTTAGGGGCAAGATACTGGCATCGATAGAGGATTGGTTGACTGGCAGAAGGCAAAGAGTAAGGATAAAGGGATCTTTTTCAGGATGGCAACCTGTGACTAGTGGAGTTCTGCAGGGTCTGCATTGGGACCACAACTATTCACATTATACATTAACAATCTAGACAAAGGAACTGAGGGCATTGTTGCTAACTTGGCAGATGACACAAAGATAGGTGGAGGGCCAGCTTGTGTTGAAAAGGCAGGGAGGCTGCAGAAGAACTTGGATAGGTAAGGAGAGTGGGCAAAGAAGTGGCAGTTGGAATACAATGTAGGAAAAATGTGAGGCCATGCACTTTGGTAGGAAGATTAGAGACATGGTCTATTTTCTAAGGGGGGAAAGGACTTCAGAAATCTAAACCACAAAAGTACTTTGGAGTCCTAGTTCAGGATTTTCTTTGGATTAACATGCAGGCTTAGGAATATTGTGAGTAGTTTTGGGCCTTGTATCAAATGAAGGATGTGCTAGCCTTGGAGGGGGTCCAGTTGAGGTTTACAAGAATGATTCTAGGGATGAAGGGCTTGTCATACGGGGAACGGTTGAGGTCTGTACTCTATGTAGATTAGAAGGGTGAGGAGGGATCTGATTTAAACTTGCAGAATACTGAGAGGCCTGGATAGAGTGGATGTGGAGAAGATGATTCCATTGGTAGGAAAAACTAGGACCCACAGGCACAGCTTCAGAGTGAAGGGATGATGCTTTAGAGCTGAGGTGAGGAGGAATTTCTTCAGCCAGAGGGTGGTTAATCTGTGGAACTTGTTGTGGCAGAGGACTTTGGAGGACAAGTCATTGAGTGTATTTAAAACGGAGATGGATAGGTTCTTGATTGGTAACGGGATCAGGGTTTGAGTTACATATCAGCCATAATCGAACAGCAGTGCAGACTCAATGGGCCAAATGACCTAATGCTGCTCCAATATGTTAAGGTCTTACGGTCACAGGAAGGACAGGGGAGATTTACAAGAGTGTCTCCATCGCTTAAAAATTGCAAGCATGAGAAAAGATTGGATGGGCTCGGACTGTTTTCCTTAGAACAGGAGAGGCTGAGAGGTGGCTTATTCAAGGTGCACCAAATAATAAAGGGTTTGGATAGAGTGGAAAGGGAAGACCTGTTTCCCCTTGAGCAGAGGTAAACTACCTCCATTCTGCATCAGTTGCCCTGGACCCCAGAGACTGCCAGGGATTGTTTGGTAGCAGATATTAAGGCAGTGATAATAAATCTACTATGGAAAACATTGGATGGTGGCAAGTCTACTCATGGGCTATTCAAGAAAGTAGGGAAACTGTAATCAGTCAATCAAGTAGTTATCATTGGTAAACTGCTGAAATCTATTGTTAAGGAAGCAGAAGCAGGATATTTAGAAGTTTTTAATACAATCAAGTACAGTTAGCATTTTGAAAGGGAAAGCATGTTAGATAAATTTATTATAAATAGTTGTTTTTAGTAAGGAACTTGAGTATTGCTGAAAAATAACACATTTTATCAAATCTTTTCAACTTGCACTCATAATGCCAATTTGAAGGAATACCAGTTCAAGTGGAAAATCGACATTCATAAAGTAGCCAATTCCACTGCTGGTAAAATTTAAGGCACAATGGGAACCAATAATTGGCCACATAAAGACCACAACTGGCCCAAAGGTTGGTGGATGGGTTTGACATTACTCTGTTGCTGGTGAAATATGTGCAGAAGTGGGTAGGCGATGGAAATGTGAGCCTGCCATTTCACCAAACTTTATGTTACCCCTGCCAGTCTGCTCTCTCGGAGAGGGGTGAGCGTGGGATGTGTGCATGCAGTGTAAAATTCCAGGTGGAGAATTGGTATAAGTTAGCAAATTTTAAATAATGGTGTGCCATGGAGATCAATGCTTGCGTCTCAAAAATTCATGATCCAGTCAATATTAATGACTTGGAAAAAGAGACAGTGCATTGTAGCCAAGTTCACTGACAATACAAAGGCAGATGGGAAAGCAAGTTAGGAGCAAATTGGGAGCCTCGGCATAAGTAATGAATTCAGCTTTGGAAAACAGGTTGTGGTCACAATGGAGTCAAAGAAATGGGTGGGAGTAAAGATCAATTAAAATTCAATCAAAGAATTATGCAATTTAAATAAATTCAAAATTCACTTTCAAATCTAGTTAAATAAGATTTGAAAACACCTTCTTTTAAAGTTGCAACATTTCTTTTGAGCTATTTACTTTGAGAAACTGAAGCATAATTTGTAAATCCTGGAAAGAGATTTGCGTTAGCGACTCTCAGACAATGGTAGCAATGGGAATGTTATAATTCATCAGAGATAGCAAGAACGGCAGATGCTGGAGTCAGAGGTTGGTGCTGAAGGGACACAGCAGGCCAGGCAGCATCAGAGGAGCAGGAAAGTTGATACTTTGGTCCCAAAACATCAACTTTCCTGCTCCACACTGTTATTATTCATCAATCATCTCCAGATTTGAGGAAATAAATTTGATGGCAATCCTTTTTCTGATTGTTACCCACTGCTCCCTTTTGGGACTGCATTTGTACAAACATATGTATATGGTGCTGAGGAGGTTGCGAGCAGGCTGAACTATGTTATCTAAGGCTAGCAAGTTCACAACTGACATAAATGTGTAGTCATGGAAGCCGTACAACACCCATGGTTCAGGAACAAGTGCATTTTCTGTCACCAGGGAAAGAGAATAGAATTGGGATTTATACCTGATGGGAACTGTTGAAGCTTGTTGAATTGGAAACAGAGTTGCTGCTTGCATAAATACCAGGAGATGGCGTGAAACTAGATCCTGAAGTCAAAAGAAACAGTACATTTAGAAATTTCATATGTCTCAAAATAAGCATCACAGTAAAAATTGCAGATGCAGATGACAAAAATAAAGCACATGTATTATAACTGGTGCTAGATGCAATCCTTGACTGCAGTAAGGTATTCACTATTTCCAATGACAGCAATAAACTAACATTTGTCATTAAGCCATTGCTGTGATAAGTAAACAGATTACAAAAGGAACGTAAGATGCAGTCAAATTGATACATGACAAAGATGACAAGACCGGAAGAACTGTGGATGTTGTAAATCAGGAACAAAAACAAAGTTGTTGGAAAAGCTCAGCAAGTCTGGCAGCATCTGTGAAGGAAAAAACAGTTAACGTTTCGGGTCCGGTGACCCTTCCTCAGAAGATGATAAGATGATGGTCTGGTTTAATCAGAACAATGGTGTGGGGAATAAAGGATAAATTAGACAGCAACTTCCAGTATCTGCACATATGTAGAAGACTACAAGTCAAGAAGCTGTTCGCTTAGTTTCCCAGTTCCTTCACTACAGTGGTAATTTGCTGGAAAATTCTGTATTCAAACATGTGCAACATTGTGATATTGCTCTAGTTAACCCAACAGATACCCACAACACATGCTAGAAAATGTTATGGCTCATCCATTCAAGTGACAAGCAATGATCCCTGTAAAATTACATTGTGGGGAAAGCCAGCTTTTTCAATGCGTATTACTTTTAAAAATTTTAAATGGCTCTGGCCACATGGTACTTAGTTGAGAACAACCTTTAGGGCTGCTGTGCTTAGCTGAAATATTTGTGATAAAGTGCCTCACTGGCACAGAAAATTAACTTTTAATAATGTGGAAGCTCATTACATTTACTTATTTTTGATTTTTCTATAGTCAAGAGATTTAACTACTGTTTTAAATTTTTCAGTTTGCAATTAAAACCTTGTTGATCTACATTTGAGATGTGGAACTACAATAGCTGCTCTTTTTGTCATACAACTGTTGAACAGTTTAGGTGTGCCAGAGAATAAACATTGCGGAAAAAGTCCCATCAGATTGCATTAGACGGAAATCCAAAGTTTTTAAGATGAACAGTTGGAAATCTTGGGATTTCTGCTTTGGGGGGTTTCCATTGCGCTTCTGAAGATACTGACAATGTTTTTAAAAAGGAATACTTTTTTTTTCTTCTATTAACACGTTTACAACTAAACCTTATGTTTATCTCTGCATTTACACCATTTTAAACTTGAGTAAAATACGATTTTGTGGAAAATAGGTTTGTAATTGAGAAACTTGACAAATTGATCACATAAAACATTCTTCAGAATGTCCTTGCAGTAGCTCTTGCATTGTTGCTGCTCCTATATTTTGGGGGTCAGTTAGCTCAGTTGGCTGGAAAGTTGGTGTGCAATGAAGATGGATGCCAACATCGTTGGATCAATTCCAGCACTGTCTGAGGTTGTCATGCAAGATTCTCCTTCTGAACTTCTCTCCTTGCCTGAGGTCTAGTGATCTTCAAGTTAGACCAGTCATCTCTCTCTAATGAGAGAACAACCCTATAGTCTGGTAGGACTATGGCAACTTTACATTGTTATGTAAATGAAATTTCCAGTGAATTTACAGCAGGAACCTGAAGCAACTCCAAGGAAGTTCCAGCTCAAATTTGACCATGTTGAAAGTTCACACAGACAGCGAAATATGCTTTTAGCTAGATATTCTACTGATAATTGGAATTGAACACAGTAATGCATCTGAAAGTACTTAGTTTAGAAATTTTGAAGGGAAGAGATAATGTTGTCGAAGATCTTCATTTTGCACTCATCAGGACTAATGCAAGAATGCCAAATTTCAAACAATCACAACAATTTATATGACAGAAGAAAATGAGTGCTGATTAGTTGGAAAATTGACCTGAAGTCAATACTGGAAATGGCATCACTGTTGGAGGCACCACATGTCTTCGAGGGAATGTTGGGAATTTTAGCTGATTCAGGATGATTCACTAAGTGCTGCTTAATTGCTGAATCAGATTTAAAAATAGACCTTTTGATTTGGGTTTTTGTTTATTCATTCACAGAAAGAGGGCTTTGCTGGCTAGGCCAGCATTTATTGCCCAGAGTTAACTACATTGCTGTGGGTCTGGGTTGCATGTAGGCCAGACCAGGTAAGTATGGCATTTTCCTTCCCTAAAGGACTCTAGTGAACCAGATATGTTTTTCCAAACAATCAATGATGGGTTCATGGTCATCATTTGACTCTTAGTTCCAGATTTCTTTTTCCCATTGAATTCAAATTCCACCATCTGCTGTTCAGTTCTGAGGAAGGATCACCAGACCCGAAACGGTAACGCTGTTTTTTCCTTCACAGATGCTACCAGACCTGCTGAGCTTTTCCAGCAACTTTGTTTTTGTCCACCATCTGCTGTGGCAGGATTCGAACCTAGTCACCCAGAACATTACTTGGGTCTCTGGAGTAACACTTCAATACTATTAGGCTGTCACCTCCCCCATATATTGTCTGGGCATAGCCTGTATTCTAAATATTAAAAACAGCTTGAGGAAGATGATGTCTGATTCAATCAGGCAATCATTGGGACGTACAGCCTCTATAGCTAGCATTACAATAGCACTGAAATTCATACATGTCATTGCTCACTTGTGTGGTAGGTAGAACATCCTATTGGACTGGCGGCAATAACGTCTTAGTAGATAATGTCACTTGCATTGCCATTGAACAGTAGCAACATGGCACACTTAATCTATTCTTCACATTTTTCAAATGCCTTTTTCATTTAATTTGAGGTAGACCAGAACTTCTCATGTCCAAAAATGGTGGTCCTTAGTCTATTTGTGAGTTTGCGCAACATGCACTGAACAATGATCTGATCAGGACAGTCATAACTTTGATGGACTCTAATCTACATCGAGCTTGGCCACCCCCATTCTTAACACTGAAAGATGGATGAGTTCAGGTTGGATGCTCGGTTTACATCCTGCCTGGTCTTAAACTCCATCAAAATCAATTGGGCATAAAATTGGGCAATGGACCCAAACCTTGCCATTGCCTATATGAGGCTTGCGTTCAATCTATAATTAGCTTTGTTATGCTCCTGAGATTTTAGAGCACGTATAAATGTTAAGGCTTTGGATGTAGCACAAAACTATATGTTACTGAGCAAACATTAATGATATCCATTTTTAAATTTGTTAATGTAAAGACAAAAGAATGATTTAAAATAGTTTGAAGAACAGAAGTGCAGCATTGCTAAAAAAAGATATTTTACCATCGCTTTTTGTTTTGTACTCAGCAGGACATTTTGCAAGAATACAAATTCAAGGGAAAACAACATTTAGACTGATGTAAGGGGAGTGCTGATGGATTGGCAACAGGAACTCTGATTGGGAGAGGTTTTGCCATTGCAAACGCAACAATTAATGCCGAATGCTGATGAAACTTGCTGTTTCAAACTGCTACTATACAGTAGCAACACAAGTGGTGTTTTCCATTACCAAAATGCTGCCTTCAAGCCAAAAAATATTTTATGAGACAAATTAGTAATGTGCGATATGAATTTCACTGCTGGTGTGATGCTAGCAACAAGGCCATGCATCCTAAAGACTTGCGGATTGTGTCAAACAGCATGTCCCTTTGGCTGCTTGCAATAGGCAAGGTATTGCCCATTCCCAACTAGCATATGCTGCGAAACTTGTAACACCGTATATAACATTCGATGTCATTCTGCAATTGGACAATATTAGTTGAATAATATAGTTGAACGTGTGAGGAATTACGCTGACAGCAAGTTTAAAATTGTCAATCAGTCTCGCAGTGTGGTGCACTTGCATGTATAAGAAGCTACATATGTTCATGCACAGAGCCCTGTTTGTCGCAGACAAAAATAAATTGTACATGCAGTATCAACAAAAACAAAATCTGAGGAAGGGTCACTAGACCCAAAATGTTAACTCAGTTTTCTCCTTCACAGATGCTGTCAGACCTGCTGAGCTTTTCCAGCAACTTTGTTTTGTTCCTGATTTACAGCATCCGCAGTTCTTTCGGTTTTTATTTTGTACATGCAGTATGCCTGTTTTAACTCAACAGAATAGGTGACAGCCACTGCTGGCCAATTTGTCAAACAGAAATGCCCTGACCAAACAGAGTCTACCTAACAGAGTTTAAAAGTTAAACAAAGCTTGGCAGTTAACTGTCAATCATCACTTAGCTGGTGTATTCTCCACAGAAATGCTTGTCCATTTGCCAACCAATCAACACTCTACTCTTCTGCAGTACAAATATTGGTTTCTCCTCAAATGTCCCGATGTGTGCAAGATAAAAATTTCAATCCAGTCTTTTTTTTAGCAAAACTCAAAGAATTGATTTTGTTGGCTCTCTCTTTATCCTGGGAACTGTAAAGAAGGAGTGTGCCCAAATCATAATAAACTGACTGAGTTTCAACATGACTGAGTCACAGCCTTAACCTCCTGGGGATCTGTAGCTGAGAGACACAAGCTCTGCTGGGTGAAGGAATAAAATGTCTGTCACATACTTTTTAAATTTGCTCAGTTCTCTGGAACCTAGCACAATGCCTCCTGGCAGAACAATAAAGGGAGCAAAGGTCCAGGAAACCTGTTATTTTCTTGACCTCTGCAGTCAAGGATTTTCCGGGCCAATGGTCAGGTACATCAGCTTCACTGTAGTTTGAAGAAATATCCACAGAGTTTTAAATGTTTTCTGATTGTAATATTTAGATTGAAGTATTTCAAAGTTATCAGACTTGTGCAGCAGCTTTGTAAATGTAAGATTATTTCAAGTCTTTGCATAATTGTTTTGAAAGCTTGAAATACTCGTTAAGAATTAACATTTCGCCATCCAGAATAAGAATAGGATCACAAAAATCAAAACTGAACTGGTTGGTAGGCAGACAGAGGGGAGAGAACGATACCGCACTAACCTTGCATCTGATAGGAATATGCTGTCTGGCCTGGTTGGGGTGCAGCAAATCCTGGACTGTAGCTAAGGCATCCTGTTTGCAATGCAGACTGTGCTTGCGGAAGTCCTCCTTCTGTCTTAATTCCTGATAAGAGTTCACACAAACTGGTTTAAATTTGACATTTTCCAACATTGCTTCTGAATTGAAGCTTAAATCTCTTTGGTTTGCATTTAGACAACTGACTAAACAAAATAACCGCTGTACTAATAATTAATCTGATATAGTCTCATAGAAGTGCCTTACCATAAGCGGGCAATCCATAGTGCTGGCCTGTTTGAGAATACGCAGCATAGACTGCTGGCTGCTGCATTCCTGAATACTGGGTTTGTCCAGCATAAGCTGTCATTGACTGTACTGCTGGTGTGGAAAGAATGTGTGGGTATGGCCTATGGAGAAGAGAAAGCTAAGTCAAGCTGCGCATTACAAAGAGAGAAAAGACAAGCTTATACCCACATTACAGAGCCAAACAGTGACATTGAGTCTTTTTTTCCCCTCTGGAAAATTTCTACGGTATTATGGGTGATGTCAGTTATTTGGGAAAAGCATCATTGCCAATCTTATAATTCCAGCATATAAAGGGGATGCAAGCTTTAGCGGGAGAGGGTCTGTGAGGTCAAAGTGGCGCTGGTGAGATCAAAGTGCAGGCTTTGGTGAGTGTTGGGTTTTGCTGAGAAGTGTGAGCAGCATAAAAGTAATGCAAGGTAAGGTCTTTCCTTTTCTTTTAATCTAATTGTTACTAGGTGGGTAGAAGTAGCAGTTAGTGTAGTGGTCTACTCCTCCTGTGAGACTTGCGACATCAGGTGGAAATGAAATGTCCCTGGCAACAATGTCACATGGATCAGCTGGACTCAGTAAGGAGCTTGCAGGAGGCTGGAAGTTTTATAGGTAAGAGTTTCAGGGATGTGGTCACAACAAAGGTTCAGCCGGTAGATAGGTGACTGCCAAGAGGGGCTGGCAGGCAGAATGGGAGTCCCCTATGGCTATTTCCCTCTCACATAGGTACACCATGTTGGATATTGTTGTGGCAGGGGGGTTGCCACTTGGGGAAAGTATCAGCAACAGACAGATCAGTGGTACCATGATATCCTGTGGGAGATAGAGCAACAGATATGTCAGCAGACTATAGAAAGAGGGTTATTGTAGTGGATGATTTTAAGTTGCCCAATATAGATTGGGAACATTATCATGTCAGGGGCTTAAATGGGAGTGAATTTGTTAGGTGTATCCAGGTGGGTTTCTTGAAACAACATGGAGATTGCCCAACTGGGAAAGGGGCCACACTGGACCTTGTTACTGGGGAATGAGCCCGGCCAGGTTATTGCAGTTTCAGTGCGGGTGCATTTTGGGAACAGTGATCATAATTCCATAAGTTTTAAGATAGCTATGGATAAGGGTAAGGCTGATCCTTGGGTGAAAGCACTAAATTGGGTGAAGGCTAATTATAACAGTGTTTGGTAGGAACTGGAGAAATTAGATTGGGGCGGCTGTTTCGGGGAAATTCATATCTGACATGTGGGAGTCTTCTAAAGGCCGAGTGTGATCAGCGTTCAGGACCAGCACGTTCCTGAGAGAATGAAAGATAAGAATGGCAAGATTCGGGAACCCTGGATAACAAAAGATATTGGAAGTTTAGTTGACAAGAAAAAGGAAAAGTATGTAAGATTTAGGAAACGGAAATAAAACAAGGCCCTTGGGGAATATAAAGGAAGCAGGAAAGAACTTAAACAAGGAATTAAGAGGGATAAAAGTGACCATGAAATGTTCTCTGGGGAATAAGATTAGGGAGAATCCCAAGGAATTTTATATATATATTATAGGATGACAGTGGCTAGGGAAAACGTAGGTCCACTCAAGAACAAAGGAGGGAATTTATGCATGCAGTTAGTGGATCCTTAATGAGTACTTCACATCGGTATTCACCGAGGAGAAAAACATGGATGATGGTAAGATTAGGGAGGGGTATGTTGATATTCTGGGGCATGTCAATAGTAAGGAAAAAGTTTTGGGTGTCTGGAAAAACATTAAGGTAGATAAGTCCCCAAGACCTGATGGGATCTATCCCAGGATATTAAGCGGGGTGCAGGACGGCCTTGTCAGAGATCTTTGTATCCCTTCTAGCCACAGGTGAGGTTCCGGAAGAGTGAACAATAGCCCATGCTGAACGTTTATTTAAGAGAAAACAGGGATATTCCAGGAAATTATAGGTCAATGAGCCCTATGGTGGGGAAATTATTGGAGAAGAATCTTAGAGACAAGATTTACTTGCTTTTGGGAAAAAATAGACTTATCAGGGATAGCCAGCACGCATTGTTTGGGGGAGGTCTTATTTGACAAATTTAATCAAGTTTTCTGAGGAAGTGACAAAATAATTGATGAGGGTAAGGCCATCTATAATGACTTTACTGAAGGTTTTGACAAGGTCCCTCATGGAAGGCTGGTCCAGAAGATTAAATGGGATCCATGGTGAATTAGTGAGTCGGATACAAAATTGGTTTGGTCATAGAAGACACAGGGAAGTTGTGGAGGGGTATTTTTCTGACTGGAGGTCTGTGACAAGTGGTGTTCTGCAAGCATCTGTGCTGGGACCTCTGTTGTTTGTAATATATATATAATGATTTGGATGAAAATGTAGATGGCTTGATTAGTAAGTTTGCAGATGACATGAAAATTGGTGCAGTTGTGAATAGTGAGGAAGGTTGCCAAAGGATACAGCAGGATATAGATCAGTTAGAATGTTACATGGAGAAATAGCAGATAGAGATGAATCCAGACAAGTGTGAGGTGATGTATTTTGGGAGGTCAAATGCAAGAAGAAAGTAAACAATAGCTGGCAGGACCCTTAGGAGCACTGACATACAGAGGGATCGTGGGGTGCAAGTCCATAGCTCCCTGCAACTGTAAATGCAAATGGATAAGGTGGTAAAGAAGGCATACGGTGTGCTTGCCTTCATCAATTGGGGTATTGAGTATAAAGGTTGGCAAGTCATGCTGCAGCTGTGTAATACTTTAGTTAGACCACATTCGGAGTATCATGTGTAGTTCTGATCACCACACTAAAGAAAGGATGTGGAGGCTTTGGACAGAGTGCAAAAAAAAAATGCCTTGTTTAGAGTGTATTAGCTATAAGGAGAGGTTGAATAAACTTGTATTATTTTCACTGGAGCTTTGGAGGCTTAGGAATGATTTGATAGAAATATATAAAAACATGAGAAGCATGAATAGGGTGGAAAGTTGAAGACTTTTCTCCAGAGTGGAAACATAAAATACAAGGGGGCATGGATTTAAGGTGAGAGGGGGAAAGTTTAAGGGGGATGTGTGAGGCATTTTTTGTTTACACAGAGACAGATAGGTGTCTGGAATGTGCTGCCAGAGGAGATAGTAGAAGCAGATATGTTAGCAATGTTTAAGAGGTACTTAACCTGACACAGGAACAGGCAAGGAATAGAAGGACAGACCACGCGCAGGCAGATGGGATTAGTTTAGAATGGCATCATGGTTGGCGCAGACATGGTGGGCTGAAAGGTCTGTTCTGTGCTCTACTGTTCTATGTTCTCAAAATACGGCATTGTCTTGTGTGACGACATTACCAGAAATAACAAAGAAGATGTGGTTTCCTTGAGAAAATACGATAATAGAATCCAGGCATATACACAATTTGGTTTCCATGTAAATCCATGTATGAATAAAGACTAGGAAAATATTCCATTTGAACGACAAACTTTTTTTGTACTTACTTGGAAGGATAGAGCTGTGGTGAGTATTGGTGTATTCCTCTTGGACTGTAGCCACTACTTGTTATTACTACAGGAAAAAGAAAAGACAAGTGAAACATTAAATGACAAGCAGAACAAATGCATTTTGATTTTGTGGCACAAACTCAAGTAAAGCAGGTGTGAGATGACAGAATAAACTTTAATAGTTAGGCATCTGCAGAATTAAATGCATGATGCATGAAAAATAAAATTTAACATGGTTAAAGGAATTGCAACAAATACAGATTAAGACGTCTGCAAAAATGTCGGTTGGAATATAAAAATACTTAATTTTGTGTAGTACTGATTGTGTGCATTAGTCCTGCCATATTGCTGCAGTTGGAATTCAGAAGATACAAGTGGAATATGGATTGGAGGCCTAAATAGTGACCTGCGAGAGTCTAAGTTCAAAGGTTTATAAAGTTTAAGTTAGCTCTCATACTGTATGTTATAACCAGTGAAAATTAAACTTCTGAGAGGTACAGTAGGAAACTTTCAAGAAATGTAAAGCTCAGTCTTCACTGCGGGATGGGGTAGCTGAGGCTGGAAACAAATTGATTCAATCACGTCATCCCACTCCCCTGCCCCTACCACAGTATAAAGCCAAGGAGATTTTATCAGTGGGATCTCAATGAACTGATCCAACACTGACTTGCACCCTAAGCCTGACTGGAATCATTATGTGCTTGGAGGGCAGTTTTGGGATTCTGGTGACAGGAGGTTGCTGCCAGGAACATTCTCAGGACCAGGGCCCAGGGATGGTGTCTGGGGGAGGGGAAGGTCCAGATGCATTTGTGATTACAGAAGAGGAGGGCCCAGGGTGGAGAGGTTCAGAATTAGCTCATGTATCACGGAGGACTTCTGCTGCTCCACCCCTCCACACAAGGAACCTAAGTGGGATTGGATGTTATCATCGTGCCTGGATATATTTACATATAAATGAGCCCACTCAATGCTGAATATTAACCTCACAACTCCATCAATTCACCACATTACTTCTTCCATCTGTGTGTAATATTTTGATTGTGGATTCTGATAAATTTTGTTTGGTTACTTAGATTTTCAATGCTTAGATGCAAACTTAATTGATAAAAATAAAACCATATGTGTTTCAAGGTTAAGTTTCCCCCTTTGAATAATTTGAAGATTGCATAACTGAAAGAAAATGACCCAGAAAAAGTTTAAACTATCTCTGACCAATTAAATGATAGTGAACCAGGTCAGTAATGTTCCTAGCTGAATAGATTGAAGAACTGTGGTATTTATAATACCATTCAGTAATAACAAATGACTGCTAAAGTAGATCCATATGAGCCTGACTCTAAATGTCTCCACTTGTTCTTTTTCCAATTTAGATAAGGTAAGAACTCACAGGAATGGAATGAACTATTCCAATGTGGGATTTTCTATCCACTCTTTCTTTTTTTTGTGCATATAGAAATAAAAACATGACGATATGTTTGAACTAAAGTTGCCTTTTATTTCCAGCTCTGCTTCTGACTGAACAGGAAACACTTGCACTTTCTTGCTCAAGATTCATGACAGAATTTGCAAATGTTTCATTCCACCCAGACGAAACAAGGAAACATAAACTTCAAATGTTTCATTTCCTTTGGAGGAATAAGGAAATTTAATCGATCAAATCTAATCGAACCACAAAATTAAAAGTTGACGACAAATAGAAACAACAGCATTGGCATCAAAGAGCATATATCTATGTCCTCCTACATTTGAAAAAGATAATCTTGCCTTGATCAGTTTGTTTCCAAACAAAATCAAAATAACATGGTAGAGTTTCTGCTAGGTTGCGACATGATTTCAAAATAGGCCAAAACAATGCAAAAGATCATGTTGGAAGACAGGACTGCTACCAAAAAAATTTAACATCATTCTATACTCAACAGCATTTGATTGCATTTATTTGCCATGATCTGTGTTCCAAAGCGTTCAATGTGAGTTTCAAAGTATTCAATTTACACTTGACATCTAGTAATGATCTACAGAAATCAATGGCAGTGAAATGAAATCACACAATGCACATGCAAGTGAAATCAGTGGAAATCAACACACAAGGGATTAAGTTGAAGCAAAAGCTTTCTCAACCAGAAGTGATCAAGAGAATGAAAAGCTCAAGGATTAAAACTATTCTGAGTCCCAGGTGTAGGAGTGGGATTGTTTAACATCGACAAATCACTGTAGTGTTTATTATAGCATCATTACTATTAGCTACGCCCTGCCAAAGGAAGGATATTAGTAAATTGGAGAGGGTTCAGAAAAAATTTACCAAGATGTTGCTACGAATGGAATTTTGAATTATAAAGATATGCTGTGACTTTTTTCACTGGAGTGTAGGAGTTTGAGGGGTGACCTTATAGAGTTTTATAAAATCATGAGGGGCATAGATAAGGTGAATAGCAAAGGTCTTTTCCCTAGGGTGGAAGTGTTCAAAACTAGGGGGCTTATTTTTAAGGTGGGAGGAGAAAGAATTAAAAAGGACATGAGGGGCATCTTTTTTTTTACAGAAAGTGGTTCATGTATGGAATGGACTGCCAGAAAAAAGTGGTGGATGCAGGTACAGTTACAATGTTTGAAAGACATTTGGACAAGTACATGAATAGGAAAGTTTTGGAGGGATATGGGCCAAATGTGGGCAGCTGTGACTAGCTTAGTTTGGGAACATGTTCGGCATGGACTAATTGGACCAAAGAGTCTGTTTCCATGCTGCATGACTCTATTATAATGACTATAATTCGTTCTTATAACAAAATAGAGTATTTTTTATTGCTCATATATCCTTGGAGAAATGCTGATCAAAACTGGATGTTGTTCCAGTTACGACAGGCAAGGGACCCATGATGGTTGATAGTGTGAAAAGGAGAAAGCAAGGAAAGTGGCTTTTGGGAGGTCCATGGGCTGGGAGGTGAAGGTTGGGAGTTCGCAGAGAAGGTACAGCAGACCTAAGGCTAGGGGAGTGGGAAAGGAGAAAAGCAGTGCTCTGACATGGGTGAGGCAACGGGGAGTTGCCAAGGGGGTTTCCCAAAATGGTGTGGTGGGGGTGGAGGGAGGATGCTGAGGTGGAGTCTGAGTGGTGAATTGGGAGGGGGGAGGAAGGGAGAGCTATGGGAGAGACCCAAGATGGGGGCAGGTGGGGGGCGATTGCAGGTTTAGTCTCAAGACAGGAGAGGGAAAGGGTGATTGCAGTGCCAAGACAGGAGAGTGGGTATGGTCCTGCGATTGCAGGAGTAATGTTGAACTCAGACTCAGGGTTGTGGGGAGTGGTGGGTCAGGCACACAGGTCTGTGCAGCCATGTTTTCTGGTAGGCCCAAAGAAAGTTAGACGGTCTGAACTTTTGACAGGGAAAGAGGGTTTGGTGGCAAATGGGATTGATGGGGTGAACTGCAAAAGTGTGGTTCTGAGATGCACTTTAGGTGGTAGTGGTTTACTTAAAAAAAATTAATTTACAAGATTTTTTTTGAGCTTTTCTCATCTTGCTCCTTTAGGTGTAAACCTTGCTAGATGTCTAGCTTTCTTCAGCAGTAGCACATCCTGGATGGTTGGCAGGACCACATCCTTCACTTCTGCTAGCAGCCTGTCGAGTTCATCGTTGCTCTGAGGGGTGAGTGGCAGGAGCAGTGTGTGTCTTCGTTGCTATCCTGGATCACATTTTGTGGCCAGCTCCAAGGCGTCAGGCACTCGAGAACAGTGTCCATGTAAATGGGGGACATTAGGAAAGGACTTTCAGGTTGTTAACCCAGCAAAAAGTGAAGGAATGGCGACAGAGTTCCAAGTCAGAGTGGTGTGTGGGTTGGAAAGGGAACTAGCAGATGATAGTGACCCTATATATCTGTTGATCCTGTCCTTCTAGGTGGTAGTGGTCATGGGTTTAGAAGGTGCTATCAAAGGTACCTGGCAAGTTGGTGAGTTGCCAGTTTTCATTTCACTCGCCCAACATTGCCCTATTTACATTGTTATGACGTTGACAATTTGTTTATCACCTTTCCTATCTGCACTTCTTTGGCACAGTGTCTTTTTTTTAAAACACAGAGTTGGTCACACAGAGGTTAGTGCACAGGGTTGGACAGTGTGTTTGGAGATGCTGCACAATGATCAGAAAAATGGGTAGCCTGCCAGAAATATGGATGGGGATGAGTGAAACTCTTGGGAAAATTTTTTAAAATAAATTGTTGTTAAGTCTTTATTTTGTGGTGATACTGAATGAGTTAATGAGCACTTGTGGAAAACTATTCCCCAGCTGTTTTTCGAATGTATTCTGTCTGCCCAGAAACTATGTCAGGAGAATATACAAAGGTCTCTTAGTTGACTGCAGGGTTCTGAATTGGGGACCAAAACACATTGCAACGATTGATTCCCAGTTGATAAGCAGAGTTGACGACATTTTTATTGTCTCCCACAACTCTTCTAGACGCTTGCGTGCAGTTGG
This sequence comes from Rhincodon typus, assembly GCF_021869965.1. Taxonomy (NCBI): domain Eukaryota; kingdom Metazoa; phylum Chordata; class Chondrichthyes; order Orectolobiformes; family Rhincodontidae; genus Rhincodon; species Rhincodon typus. The sequence continues at coordinate 35,988,912 of NC_063336.1, forward strand.
AAACCTGCAGGTGTGAAATGTACATGTGTTTCATCAGTCAATTATAATGACAGAGATCCATCTCGCCCAGCTGGCTGTGTTGCTCCTTCAGTGCTGGTGATCACTCATGATCGCGTCTGAACACTTTTCCAGCATTCCTGAATGCTTCCACAAAACCACGATACCTTTTTAACATGTTTCAACACTTCATTTCTCCTGAAGGTAGATGCTAATTCAGGGTTATCTTCTGCGAACAGGATTATTTCAAATTACTACACAGTATATCCACTGCTGTTGTGAGCATTTTAGAGCATGATCAAAAGCTCAACGTTTTTCTGGTAGAGATGCCCATAGAGCAGACTGTGGTTCCAGATTAAGCACTCTGATGAGCTTCTGCTAACTGAGTACTTTTGTGTGCCAGAAATAGAAAGATACACGACCTAGCTTTTTGAAGAAAAAGGAATTTGTGCATATGTTGCACCTTTTACATTAAAAGGGGACCTGGACACTGTCAATATTCCTGCTGCAACTCCATACAACACACTGACCAATCAGAAACTACCTGCCTGGTCTCAGAATTAAGACTGACAGTTACCTGTTCCTCCTGCATTTCCATGCCAATGATGCCCAACCAATCACAGAATCCCTACAGTGTGGAAGCAGGCCATTCGGCCCATCGAGTCCACACTGAACTTCTGGACAGCATCCCACTGAGACCCAACCCTTGACTCTATCCCTGTAACCCTGCATTGCCTATAGCTAACTGACCTAACCTGCACATCCATGGACATTGTGGGTGATTTAGCATGGCCAATCCACCTAACATGCACATCTTCGGACTGTGGAAAGAAACCGGAGGAAACCCATACAGACACGGGGAGAACATACAAACTCCACACAGACAGTCACCTGAGGCTGGAATCAAACCCAGGTCCCTCAGTGCTAAGCACTGAGCCACCTAGCCACCGCACTCTCTTCTTGTACTGTTTAAAATGGTGGTCCTTTTCTGAGATCTGTTTCCTGTGTCCCAGATCTGATGACTGTATGATAAAAAAGCTTCAACTTCTTGTTTCTTTTTTGCAATGCTTAAGTTCTTACTTACCAAACAAAGTTATTTTCTGTTCTGTTTAACATTGTGTTACTCAGATGGTAAAGATATAGTCTAATTAAAGAACACATATTTTTGTGATAAATCCATTTCTAGCTATATTTATAAAACTCCACCAAGTTACCATACTTAAGTATGTCAAAGAATATAAAATACTATTTGATTGGTACATGCAAGATTTTATGTTCAGTCCTAAATATGAGTCAGGGTGCAGTTTGCGTCTGGATTGCTAATTTCACCAGAGTGGAAACTTTATCCCAATATATGTGACTATACCGCTCCCGCATATGCTAACTTAAAAGACTGCCAATTCTTCACAGCACTTCTCATTTACAACCCTGTACGTGTCATTCAGTCATAATCCCACAGATGGTAGCCAAACACAGACGCCAAATGTCTCAACCTGCGATTTCACTGATACTGAACAGGATTATTAATACTTGTACGATGAGTACGTTGTTATAAGAAAGTAGCATACATTGTTATCACCACCACTTCTTGATCAATAAGAATAAGGTTAAGAAAGATGCATCTTGGATATATATTTTCCAAACTAACATATAAAAAATACTGACACTGGTGTGTAACAATTACACAAGAGAATACTTTATACAACCATTTTCTTCTTTACAAATAGTGTTTCTTTTGTTCGGTCAACAGATGTGAATGCCATATCTTCAGCATTTATTGCCCAGCTCTAGTGACCATTGAGAAGATGGTAGTGAGTTACCTCTTGATCTACTGCAGTACATGTGGTGTAGATAAACCCACTATGCTATATGGAAGGGAGATTCAGGACTTTTATCCAGTTATAGCAATGATTCGTGTCAGGATAGCGTGTATTTTGCAAGGGTCTTGGAGTTTGCAGTGTTTGCATGTGTTTGCTGCCCTTGCCCTTTTAGATGATAGAGAACATGAGTTGGAAAGGTGGTGTTAAAGCACGATGCATCTTTTAGATGGTATATAATACTACCACAGTGCCCTATCAGAGGTGGAGGGAATGAAGGTTTGAGGTGCTAGATGGAATGCTCATCAAACAGCTTTGGCCTGTGTGCTGTTCAGCATATTGTATCGTGTTGCAGCTGCATTCATTAAACAGTTGGAGAGTATTTTATCAACCTTTCAACTTGTAAATTTTGGGGAATGGGCAAATTTTGGGGAATCAGGAATTGAATCATTCACTGCAGAAATCCCAACCTCTGACCTGCTCTTATAGCCATAGTATTTATAAAGCAGACCCAATTCAGTTTCCCCCAGGTAGAGGCAGCAGCTCATGGTAAAGTTCATGAACAGAAAAGAAGACTAGACTCTCTCTTGTTAGAGATGGTCATTGCCTGGCATGTATATGGCATGAATGTTGCCTACCCATTTATCAATCCCAGGATTGAAAATTGTCCAACTCTTGTTTTATGTGAGCATGAACTATTTCAGCATTGCTTGGCACTGAAGACTACACTAACATCCGCGAACAGCACCACTTCTGAACCATCTTGGCCTACAACACTGTTAAGGTGGATTTACTCAACAAATATGCCTTCCCAACCAATTTCACTTTTAACAGGAGTTGATCCATGAGAGATGGGAGAGGCGTGGTGCAGTGTGGCTAACCTTATATTCTATAGTAACCTCTCCTATATTTCAAGTGCTCTTTGAATGAAGTAGCTCTGCCTGAAATTCCAATTTTCCCTTGATTTTCCAACTTTCTATATCCCCAGCTTCTTAACACATGGACGACACAAATTATTTGATGACATGAAGAGAAAAGCCACCCTATTAACAACAATCACAACCTACGAACCTATTTTTTATTCACTAAAAATAGCCATTGGAATCAAGCCCACTGTCAATGTGGCAGGCAGAAGAAATGTTAGCCCAATATAACAAGGACCACAAATAACTTTGATATAATTAAGATGCATTAGCACACAAACAAAAAATTCTTAACAAGCAGAACTTTTGATCTTCAAACTCTGTCAATTCCTGGCTGAACTATGCCGAGATGTCTTCATTCAAAACTTCTGTGAAGCCAGCTGAAGGCCATCTCAGGAAGAGCAGCAAACAACTTTCAAATTAGCTACAATATTAAAATTCACTGTAAGCACTAAAAGGTGTGATTTTTCACTGCTGTGTCTTCTTTCATAAAATGGCACTGCCACGTGAATATTTACATTCTGTTACGATGTGGCTGCAATTTCTGCAGTGTCACAAACTGTCTCTCAGACTAATCAAGCAACAGCTTCACAGAGTCAAACTCATGGGATTACGTTTTACAGACTCTGTCCCAGACATCACCATCACTATCCCTTTAAATGTCCTGTCCCACCAGTAGTACAAACCGACCAGTCGTGGTGGCGCAGTGATATATAGTTGGGACAGAATTGCTTCTGGACAGTATGAAGCCTCATGGCACCAAGTCAAACCATTTTGAAGGAAACCTCCTGCTGATCATCACCTACTGTACTCCTTAGCTGATGACTCAGTCTCTTCTATTTTGAACACCACATTATGAGAAGCACTAAAGGCGGCAAGAGCACAGAGTGTTCTCTGGGTGGGGGAATTCAATGTCCAACATTAGAAGTGATTCAGTCACATTATTACTGATAAAAATGGCCCAGTCCTGAAGGACTGATTTGCTAGACATTGTCTGTGGCAGGTGGAGAGGAAACCGACAAAAGGAAAAACCTGCAGGAAAAACCTGTCCTCACCAACCTATATGTTACAAATTCATTTTCCATATCCACATCGCCCACCTTCAATTCTCACTCCGTTTATTACTGATGTTCAGTGGCAGTGTACAATCTACAAATTGCAATGCAGTAACTCACCAAGACACCTCTGACAGTATCATCCCAAACTAATGACCTCTACCACATAAAAGGACAAAAACAACAGAGTTACACACTACTCTGATTTGGAACTATATTACTATTCTTCTACTGTAGCTGGGTCCAACTCCTGGAACTCTCTCCCTAACAGCAATGTGGGCATTTCCACAGCCCAATAATTAAAAAGGTGGTTCCCTAAGGGCTTTTGGTTGTTCCCTGAGCTCTGTCTACAAATAGGCTATGATACAAACACTACAGCATCCTACATTGCTAAGTATAAGGGACTAATGCTGATGTGCTACACTAAGACCTTGACCATAGCTGTCTGCCCTTTAAATGGGATACCATTTATACAGCAGTGTAAGAAATGATAGTGTTACATTTCTATGGGGCAGGGGTCTGCACCAAATGATATCAGAGAGAATGTGAATACAAAGTTCTCTGATATTCGTCTGTCTGCTGCCCCTTTTTCTGGCACCTTTGGGTGCAAACACTGAAATAGATCGGTGGAATGCTCTTTGGGAGAATAATAAGGGCAATATTCTTTTAACCATACATCAGGTGCTGAACACTGTATCCATAATTCTAGCCCATTAGTAATCAAGCAGCACAAAAAGGAACAGTTCCATTTATTCACCTCCAGAATACATACACATCCAAATAAGATGCATTGCATTCTTAAAATAGAAAGTATCACTACAATTTCAAGTACACTCTATGAAATAGACCAGCCTTCTAAGATGCTAATTTAATTGGTCTAAAATCTCAAATAAAACTGTTTATGCTGCCGTCTTACTGTCAGAATTAAATCTTTAACTCCACAGATCAGGTGCAAGGTAGATATTGTTAAGACATGCCCCTGGAGCAGGTGGGAGGTGAGGCCAGGCAGAAAGTCTCAAATGTAGAGACACTATCTTAGGGGATGCAGTGGTAATGTCTCTGGACTAGTAATTCAGAACTCCATGCATGGATTCTGGGGTCGAATCCCACCACGGCACATGATGAAATTTGAATTCTTTATAAACAGCTGGCCTTCATGGCAACTGTGCAGTCATTGTCAATTGTTGTAAAAATCCATCTAGTTCACCAATGTAAGGATCTGCTGTCCTTACCCGGTCTGGCTTATATGTGACTTCAGATCCATAGCAATGTGGTTATCTCTTAACTGCCTTTTGGGCAAATAGGATGGGCTAAATGCTGGTCTAGCCAGTGACACCTGCAGCCTAAGAATGACCAGAAAGACTGTGCCACAAACATCCAATCAGATACAATATAAACTGTCCTAAAGTGTGTAGTAGCACCAATGATTGAGCATCTGGGAGAGTTTCATAACCACTTAAACCAGAACAGAGACAAAAACCCTATGTACCCCAATAAGACATTGCAGATGTAAATGGGACTACTCTGTTGAACTTAAATTGGAGATCAAGGGCAGAATTTTATTTTTTAGATTTGGACTATCAGAGTCCGATATAGATGACGACCCTGGACAGTGTTGGAAACAGTCAAATGACATGGGTTTGCCTTGACTGGTCAACTATGGGCCAGAGGGCATGCTCATTGTCTAATTAAGCATGATGGATGGGCTTTCAGTGCTGGAGGGTCAGTAGGAAGCCTTCCAACATAGAAAGAGCAGCAGCCTGTTGTTGTAGGTAAGGGTATCATCCTCTCAGCACGTTTACAAGATTTGAACTTAAACATGGGCACAGTCGCTGCAGCTGTGGTCAGATAGGTAGGAGGCGTGATGCTCAGAGAGTAATCCTGGAGAAAGCATCCGCCCCTCCCCCCATTTGCTGCCGATAAACTACTTCCAGGCAGCTGCTCTGTTACGGGGCCCCTCAGGCGGACTAGAAAATTCTAGTTGGCTTCTGATCCATTACCTTAATTGACTTTTTAATTACATTAACTAGCTGCTCACTTCTTGTCAGTGGGTAACTATTCTGCCTCAATCTTGCTGTCCTAAAAATGGCACATCTGCTAGTGGTCTGAAATTCGCCAGTCATCCACCTCTATTTCTGCTCCTATACTGGAGTGAAAATCCTGCCCTAAGCTTCTATATATACATAATCTGTGAGGCTTAACTGCAGCCTTGCTGCTAAACTTGCACCAAATTAATCAAGGTTCAAATTAAAGGTTTGGGTATTAGACGGCAAGATTCAATTCAATCTTCTTCACAAACTGGGAGTAAGTCAGACCCCCAACTGGATTGCTTCCAAAATAATAGTAGTAAAGTTTTCTCCCAACCACTTGACAGGACTAAAATAGATATATAATGCACACTGACTGTACATTAGTAAATCAATCGCATCAGAAAAAGACCAGACTGGGCAAGGACACAGAGTTTCTTTATTATACCATCTGCTATTCATTCACCATTCTGAGGATTAAAGTGGCACATTATAGAACACAGGAATTACTCTCTCCTAATCCATCATATCTGTACTTCAAAGAATTTAGAGTATTGTACTTTACTTCGTTATATATTAAGAATATTTTTATAGCATGTGTATTTGACTGATAACTGCTGTTGTAGAAATTCTCATGCACAGTTACAGTGTATTTCACAAAGTGTATCAAATACCCCTAGGCCAGAAGCTTTAGAATAAAAGGGTGCCAATTTAAGACTGAAATGAGGAATAAATTTTCTCTCAGAGTGTTCAATGTCTTTGGAATTCCTTGCCACAGAGAGCTTTGGGGGCACAGTCCTTGTACATACTTAAGGCTGAGATAGATAAATTCATGATCAGTATGGGAATCAAGGTTTATTGGGAAAATGCAGGAAAGCTGATATGAGGAATGTCAGATCAGCCACAATCATACTGAATGGTGGAGCAGGCTCAAGGGGCCAAAGGGCCTACTCCTGTTCCTTATTTTTATGGTCTTAAGGTTTTCACAAAGTTGAACGATAGGAGCCTACAGTCTCTTCTCTGCCTTCGGTTGTATGCTGAAAGGCAGATCTGACCCACAGCACCACAACCTCCACCACGGCTAAGGCAGGGAGTTAGGCCCCGAGTCCACCCTAATTAGAATGGAAATTGAATACCATGCTACTGGCCTCAATTTGATCCAAATCTACAGTCCAGAAAAACTGAGCCAACCAGACCCCCATAGAATTTGAGTAGCTATAGGAACTGAACATCCAGGGGTAATCATTATTTTGGAAGGACAGACAAAAAGGAAAAGGATATGGAGTAGTGTTATTAGTAAAGGAAAAGAATGCAATAGTAAAGAAGGATGTTGGTATGGAAAATCATGATATGGAATCAATATGGGTGGAGATAAGAAACACCAAGGGGCAGCATATATTGCCAGGGGTTGTTTGTAGGCCTCCAGCAGTAAATGGTGGCTGGGGAAGGCAGTAAACAAGAAATTGAAGATGCATGCAATAAGGGTACAAATGATGATTTTAATTTACATATAAATGGAATAAATCAAATTAGGAATGATATTGTGGTGGAGGATTTCCTGGAGTGTGTATGTGATGATGAGAAAGGATGGATTAGTAACGTTGGCGTGCAGAGTCCCTTGTGGAAGAACAACCAAAATATAATAGAATTCTTCATTCAGTGGGGATAGCGAAGTTGTTGAATCCGAAATTAAGGCCCTGAATCCAAAAAAAGGTAACTACAAGGGTACGAACCACGCATTGGCAAGGATGGACTGGGGAACCTTACTGCAAGTGTTGATGGTGAATAGACAATGGCTAATCTTAAAAGAATGTGTGATAACAAGGTGTAGAGCTGGATGAACACAGCAGGCCAGGCAGCATCAGAGGAGCAGGAAAGCTGACGTTTCGGGTCTGGACCCTTCTTCTGCTTTCCTGCTCCTCTGATGCTGCCTGGCTTGCTGTGTTCATCCACCTCTACACCTTGTTATTTCAGACTCCAGCATCGGCAGTTCCTACTATCTCTTAAAAGAATGTGTGTATGAATTACAATTACTCATTCATTTCTGCTGCAAAAATAAGAGTGGAAAGGGTGCTTAATCATAGCTTGCAAAATAAACGGATAGTATTAGGTCCAAAGAGGATGCATATAAAATTGCCAGAAAAAAGCAGCAACCTTGAGGATTAGGTGCATTGTAGAATTCAGAAAAAGGGGGCAAAAATCTGATTAAGCGGTTGAAATCGAATATGAGAGTAAAATTAGTAGAATAGATAAGGGAATATCAGAGCATGTAGTGTATATGGATTTTCAGAAGGCATTTGATAAAGTCCTCATAAGAAGTTAGTGGGCAAAATTAAAGCACAGGGGATGGGGTAATACATTGGTATGGATTGAGAATGGTTGGCAGACACAAGACAGAGGGGAGGAATGAACAGGTCTTTTTCCAGGTGACACATTGTGACTAGTGGGGTACCACAAGGCTCATACTTGGGCTCCAGCTATTGATGATATATATAAATTACCTCAATGAAAGAACCAAATACAACTTTTCCAAGTTTGCTGACAACACAAAAGTGGCTGGGACTGTGAGCTGGGATTAAGGAAGCTGCAAGGAGAATTAGACACGTTTGAGAATTGGTAAATGATAGATGCAATACAACATGGCGAAATTTGAAGTTATACGTTTTAGTGGGAAAAACAGGAGGATGTTCATTTAAATAGAGATTTAATTGGGAAGTGTGAATGTACAAAGGAATTTGTGTGTCCTTGTACATCAGCCAACAGAAATAGACATGCAGGTGTAGCAAGCCATTGGGAAGGCAAATGGCATGTTGGCCCTGAATTTGAGTTCAAAAGCAGGGATATCTTACTGCAGGAATACAGGGCCTTGGTGAGATCAAACCTGGAATACTGTGTGCGATTTTGGCCTTTGAAAGGATATCACAGAATCCCTAAAGTGTGGAAGGAGACCACTTGGCCCATCGAGTTTGCACGTTTCTCCGAACAGCATCCCACACAAATCCATCCCCCTACCCTAATTTGTAACCCTAAACTTACCCTGGCTAATCAACATCGCCTGCACATCCCTGGACACTATGGGACGATTTAGCATGGCCAATCCACCCAAACTGTACAACTTTGGACTGTGGGAGGAAACCGGAGCACCCGGAAGAAACCTATGCAAATACGAGTAGAGCATGCAAACTCCACATTCTGCGGGAGGAATCAAACTCAGGTCCCTGGCGCTGTGAGGCAGCAGTGTTAACCCACGAGCCACCACACCATCCTGATCATTTGACTGGGTCTGTTTTCAATAGAATTTAGAAGAATGAGAGCGGATCTGATTGAAATGTATAAAATTCTGATTCGCTGGACTGACTAGATGCAAGGATGTGTTTTCTCTGATTGGATAATCTAGAACCAGGGATCCAGTCTCAGGATACGGAGCAGACCAGTTTGGATGGAAACTGGTGGTAGAGCTGGATCTTTCCATCACATGGCTGATCAGGAATCTCTCCCACTTGACACAATTTAACATTGAAAAATTTTCTATGTTTGCTACTCATTATACTACAGTCATATGAAACTGTAAATGATATGAGAATGTTATTTTACTTCAACTGTTGCAGTCTATACAGTGCAGACGTGCTTTTTTCTGTTGAGGTTTAGTACCACTGAATGGTGGTTAAGGGTCAGCTATATTGCTCTAGGTCTGAAGTCACGTACAGGCTGTACCATACAACTACCTCTGATTCCCTCCTCTGAAGAATATTAATGAACAAAATGTGTTTTTATGACAATCTTGCAACTTCATGATTATTATTATTGAGATTAGCATCTTGCTCCATTGTTATAAATTGATTGAATTGAAATTCCCCAAAATCTTGGGAGAGATTTGAATGTAAGTTATTAAGGCATCAGAACAGATTACTACAGTTCTGAGGAAGGGTCACCGGACCCGAAACGTTAACTCTGTTTTCTCCTCCACAGATGCTGCCAGATCTGCTGAGCTTTTCCAGCAACTTTGTTTTTGAACAGATTACTAATGTTACTAGTAACATTACCACTGTGCTGCCATCCACCTAAAACCATTTTTCAATTTACTTGTAGGCTGATTCTTGAGGAAACCTTGAGATTTCCCAGCTCTGGGCTTTCTACCCTCTCATATGACTAGGGTCTACCTTCTCATATGACTAGGTTAGGATTGGAAGTTGGGAATTTTCCTGACTATGCAACTGGGGACACTCCAAAGTTTTTTGGTGTTCCAGGCAAACAATGGCTATGAACTCCTCCCTACCAACTCTTACATTCAATGTGGAGAAAAATGAAGATTTTAGAATGAAATCTTACCATTATTCACTTGGTCATGTAAAGGCTAATTGCGCACCCTTTAAAGCCTGGAGCCCTCAGCAACTGCCCAGTTCAATTAAATGGTCAAGCCAGCCCTGTGTGTGATTGCATTCCCATTGTGGTATGCTCGATGTTTGTCCTGAGAAGGTGGGCATTGGATGGAGACACGTTCACTGCCTCCAGAGGCAAGTCATTGATAGAAGTGGGAGCAGGCATAAAAGATAGAGAGATACTGATTGGGCCTGCTTTTGAGACTCAGCTCCATGGTTGAGAACATTGATAACTTGAACGAATAAATAGAGCAACATAGATCATTTAAATTATTAATCTCCTTCCCCCAAAATTCCTATATCATTCCACAGTGTTCATGTTTTGCCCTGTTGTACCATGTTGCATTTCCTTCAAATTCCCACAAATCTGTCAAAATAAAGAAGAGGGAGTCGAACAAAATATCGAAAAATCACTTCCCCCAGAGGGTCATAAGCGTCTCAAAACAATTATAACATTTAAAATCCATGTGAAAAAATCATCAGTCTTTTTGAGAAGTCATTAAACTGTCAAAGGCAACCTGGCAACACTTTATTTCATTTTGCGTCCAGGTTCTGCTGATTCTGACTGTAGGTGACACTGATACACCTCAGATTATAGCATTTTGTGATGAACTTTAAGCAGGCAACACTCCTACTGCCTCCAAGTCACAGTTCCTGACCTCATGATTTACATCAGGAGCCTTCCTAATCATGGCCACTCTATGAAAATCACGGTATCTCAACTTGCTATCCTTGAAATGATACTGACAACAATAAGTAGCAGGCATCAGGGTTCCCATCTGCACCTCTCCTGTGCTGGTGAAATTAGCTGGTGCAGGGAAAGGGAGGCAGGACTTACAGATCCAGGACATGGTCACCATTCCTTCTCAACTCAGCCTCCATTTTGATCCTGATTAGGGCCATGGAAATCCACCTCTAGGATTATATTCCTGGAGCATTTAATTTAGCCAGATGACTTTATACTAGGTTATTTCAACCCGACTTTAATCACTGGGCAGCCAAACACCCCTGCCCACCCTTCCTACAAGAATGGAATTGGGAATTTTTGAACACCGGGTCGCGGATGGAAAGCTGTGTCTGGTGATGAAATTTGTAGAAGTGCAGTCCTACTGCAAGCAATTGCACAGAGGCAAATGTTCCAAGATTAATTGACATTAACGTGATATCTTCAGTGAGAGAAGCCACAAGAGTGAACGCCATGGGTAATGAAAATTCCATGGTGGTATAGTAACAAGTGCTTTTCTGTGACACAGTGGAAGTGTGACATAGGGATTCAAATATAGATAACAAGATAATGCACTATGAAATTATAACTAAGTAATTACCTGGAATTTCTGTTCCATTCTCCAGTAAAAGGGCAAACGGACTGACAGTCCAAACTACCACTCATCCCCTATTTCCAACTAGTTGCGTAGTTTCTTGGGGGTTCCACTAATTTCCTGTTTACATTATGGCAGAAGACCAGGCGACCCTGTGGTATATTCTAAAACACTCAAGTCACATGACTATTCTTAGTTTGAAAAAAAGTGCAGAACTTACTGAATAAGTCAAAAGTTCTGATGAATATTTTACAGGTAAGTTACTGACACAATACCATGATGGGGGAGGATGGGCTGGGGTTGGGGTGGTCAATACGACACACTACAGCTCAGCTATCAGACAGAGGGTTGATATTAGGGCTGTAATTTTTCATCATGATATGGTATGTCTGAACTAAGCTAGCATTTTGATAGATGACAAATTGACTTGGGCAACTGTTAGTTGTCCATGGTGTCCACCAGAAATGGGAATTAAACAGCTTAAACATGCAAATTGAATGCAAAATTCAGATATAAATGAGTGAAGATTGAGCTGTTTTGTATAGTTGCACTGGGCATTCAGCAATCTAAGCAACAAGCCTTGAAAATGCAGGCAGGCCAATTTATATAAGTGCCAATCCCCAGCCAAGGTAAATACAGCAGGGGTGGGGCCGTTGGCAGCAGGAATAAAGGATTAATCTTTGTATCTGACTGTAAAATTAGCAAATGAATTGGTTGAAGGTGATCAGGCAGCAGTGTGCAAATCCCATGTAACATAGGAAAAGGTCAAAAGATAAAGAAAGGTGCCTTCAAGGTGCCTGCTCAAAAAAAAAGGCATGCTACTCAGCAACTATTTTATTTTGATCTTTCTGGACAGCGACTCCTGAGACCACAGAATAACTCTGAACTACTGAGTACACATTCAATGTCTCTCAGAATTACCAGACTCCAGGCTTGATCTTCCAGCATTGGAGTCAGCTGACTTACAGTCCTCTCTGTCCACTGAGCTGCAGTGGGGTGTCTGTTTGGCATCCGCAGCTTGCTGGCAGCATGTTAGTTAGACCCAAAGCAGGATATATCTTGGGCTTCAGGCCAGCATGGACAGGAGGTCTCACTCTGTCAAATTTGCCCCTGTTTTGGGTGTAAGACAAATTCCTCAGCCATTATTAGTCTACTCTAAAGCTACACTGTACAGAAAAACAAAAACAGAGAGCTGCTCAGCTGCAGCACATAAATCAGAACACTTGACAGTGGACTGTGTTTATGAGCACATTCTTGATGTTTTACTGTTTGACAAACATAGTTATGCTTTTCTTTTAATGAAACAGAAATTCTCGCAAAGGCAATGTTAAAAGTCCTGAAACAACTTTAAACCTCTTTCCTCATATTACTTAATAGGAGGTAAATAAGATTACTTGCAATCTCAAGGTATTATGAAATGTCTACAGGCGCAAAAAAGCAGAGTAAAATGCATTGACAAACATTATTTGTACTGTCTCAACATGAGCTTCAATTAACTATTGCATATGACGCCGATTAACTTCTGACCCAGTGCTCAAAATGATGTATTACTTTACCCCACATTTTTTTCCTTTATCCCTTCCTTTCCTCAATGCTGATGCATGGTGTTGGTTGCCCTGTAGTTGTGGTGGCAAGCCTAGGCAATAAGACCCTATGATGGGAAATACAGATATGCCCAATCTTGTCCTCACCATATTCCCATGTGTGCTTAACAGCAGGAGTAAAGGGATTCCAAACAAGAGCACAAACCTAAATTTTCTACTTCATTGCATTACATTAAATTGAGATCTGCTGTAGAACCTTCACATAAGACACACTGTATGACCTGAAATCTGGTGTAGATCAACAACTGAACCTGAGATCTTCCAGGGGTTTGGCTTATTGCTACATGAGACAGTGATTTAGCCACAACACCTATTAAGGTATTAGGCAAGTTGTATTAACACATCATAGAAAGGCAATCTAGATATGAGCTCTGCCTTCACGACCAGAATTCCAAGCTGAACCAAGCATGTCTTTAGGAGCACAGCAGGCCAGGCAGCATCAGAGGAGCAGGAAAGTTGACGTTTCGGGTCGGGACCCTTCTTCAGAAATGGGG
>NC_063336.1:36012526-36068928 GCF_021869965.1 Rhincodon typus
ATAGGAGCAGAGAGGCTGACGTTTCGGGCCTAGGCCTGCTGTGTTCATCCAGCCCTGCACCTTGTTGTCTCGGTATGTAAGAAAAATACTTTCTCATGCACCAAGTGGTTAGGGTATGCAATGCCCTGCTCAGAAATTTGGTAGAGACAGTTTCAATTCAGGCATTCAAGAGGGAACTGGATGATTATTTGGATAGAAATGGCATGCAGGGAGATGGAAAAAAGGCAGGAGATTGGAACCAGGGAGAAACCAATATGGACATGCTGGGCTGAATGGCCTCCTTCTGCACTGTAACAATTCTATAATTCCGTGCTTGGGTCTATGCATTCGTCAGATATTCTGGCATTTACTCATTTCCACAAGTCATAGGAGAATAACATTTCCTATCTCTGTGATTTCAGGTGGTTAGTGTCATCATAAAAAAGGTAATTGTTAACCCAGGGCATAAAATGATCCAGTTTCAACTCTTTACAAGTAGCTGGTGTTCTGAATTAGTTAAAATCTTGCCCAAATATGGCAGACCCTGAGTTTCAAGTTCCAATTAATTTGAAATTCAGTATGTTTTCTGGAAGCTGTCTTTCTGTTTCCAAGCAAGGTAATGGTTGTTGGGATAAAACCAGAATCTCAGGTTAATAATCAGATACACTTTACTTAAAATACCATGTTATCATGGTCCTGCCAAAATTACTAATGGAGGAGGTTAAGTGTCAGAACAGCAGGATACAGGATCAGGAGCAATCTCCTTCATCCTTCTCCATCATCTAATCAGATTACGGACCTCAATTCTGATTTCCTGCTTGATTCCCCAATCCCTCGATTCCCTCAAGTTCAAATGTCTATCAATCCAAATGTGAGTGTGTTCAATGACTGACATTCCACTGACTGCTGAGGTAGAAGATTTCAAAGATTCACAAGTCTTTAAGAGAAAACAACTTCTCCTCATCTCAGTCTAAAATTATCTACCTTTTTACCCCGAGAATATGACCCCTCATTCTAGACCCTCCTGGTAGGCAAAGCAACTTCTCAGCATCTACCCTCAAGAATCCTATATGTTTCAATGCAATCATCCCTTCTCAACTCCAGACAGTATTGGCCTAAATTGTTCAGTCTCTCATCATCAGACAACCCTCTCATTCCTGGGATCAATCTAGTGAAACATTGTTGTACTATCTCCAATGTATATCCTTAGATAAGTAGATGAAACCTGCAGAGCTGCCCAGATGTGAAAACACAGTAAGTCTCCACTTCCAATCTACTACTATCCATAACTTCTTTTGTCAGTCATGGGTTCGTGATATTTATACTTCTCAATGGAATGCATTTTCTTCAATGGTTTCAAATGTTTTGAAGTTTCTCATTGCTTATTAACTGTCACCTTTTAGTCTGTTTTCCCAATCAACCTGATCAAGACATATGTAATTGGGTTTATTCCAAAAGATTTGTGTTATATAACAAACTTAACAGGACATTTTAGCGCAGAAGGAGCACTAAGCTCCATAAGATCCTTCGCAATGAGACTACTAATTTCCCTTTCTCATTACATAGCCCAAGATTTAAAGTAGCCTTAACGCTAGTTGGTTCCATGATATATAATTCCAGGAAATCTATCGCAATGTATTCCATAAACCCCTCTGCTAGGATATATTTATCAAGTTGATTTACCAAACCACTGCAAAAATTAAGGAGTAAATATTACTAATGAGGCAGAACTTGGCACATTAACTATCTATTCTGCCCAATGGTGACCCTCTCACCTGATTCTGGTCCCATCTTACCATGCGTCATTTCCAGAATAACCCGCCACTCCGCAAATGTCCCAGAATTCAACGGGATCCCTTGTACTCATGCCATCATGCATCCTGACAGGCACTGCCAGTCTGGAGCTGCCCTGCATGGTTCTTGACATTTGCCCCAGACATGGCAGACAGGGGGAAATTGGTACCCACTTTGCAGGCACAATGTGGAGGTCCTGCTGGGCAGAGTGGTGCAGAGGCAGGGCTTAGTTTTCCTCAGGACCAGCAGTTGAGTCCACGGCACCAGATCATGCCAGCCTGGTCTGAGATTGCTACCCGAATTTGTCCAGTTTTAGCTGGAGGAATGCCCAGCACTGTAGGATGAATGTCAATGCCCTTCTCCTTTCTGCCAGTGTAAGTGGCACCATCTTCTCTCTCTGATACCACACTCTCACTCTATCTCTGCTGTTGTACACACCTCCCACAAAGCTCATGCTTTACCACCCACATTAATATCTGCAACATCTTCCCTTTCTCGCTATTACCCCTCCCAACACCCGACACCAATGACCCTGCATGCCCTCTGCACTGCCTACCCATTTGCTCAGCACACCTCACCACCTTCACCAAAACTAACAACTCTGCCATCCACTCCATCTCTCATTCCAGGAGGAAATCAGCCCAAATAGGGCAGAATGACAGATGACAGGTGGTGGGATGTCTGGCATTTGGGTCTGCATGCCTTATGTGGACAGTATACTGACTCAGACTGGCCTAAGTAGCTGACTGACCATGTCCAAGCCTCTGTACTGGAATTGAAAGCTGCCTTTGACTGTGACTTGAACCCCTGCTCCAGGGCTATTACCATTGACTTCACTGATGCCTGCAGACAGCAACGATAAGCTTCCTAACTTTGTGTCTGCTCTAAATGGCAAGGTAAGGCTAATGTAATATGAGCCAACAAGGTGCAGGGCTGGATGAACACAGCAGGCCAAGCAGCATCATAGGAGCAGAAAGGCTGACGTTTCGGGCCTAGACCCTTCTTCAGAAATGGGGGAGGGGAAGGTGGTTCTGAAATAAATAGGGAGAGAGGGGGAGGCAGATAGAAGATGGATAGAGGAGAGGATAGGTGGAGAGGAGACAAACAGGTCGAAGAGGCGGGGATGGAGCCAGTAAAGGTGAGTGTAGGTAGGGAGTTAGGGAGGGGATAGGTCAGTCCAGGGAGGACGGACAGGTCAAGGGGGCGGGATGAGGTTAGTCGGTAGGAGATGGGGGTGCGGCTTGAGGTCGGAGGAGGGGATAGGTGCGAGGAAGTAGCTCTGCCTGAGGGGGCAAAGCACAAAGGAGCACTGCGAGGATGCTGTGAGCATTGAGATAGCTCTCACTCACTCTGAGCGATATGACAGTGAGTGAAGGGCCCGGAGATGCAGCCTGATCCAGTCCTTGAGCTGGGTCGTGTGTCCCTGAGTGCACAGTGTCCTTGCTGCAGTGTTACAGCACTGAAGTGCAGACGTGTCCTGCAAGCGGATCAGGGATGTGCCATGAGGGTTTTCAGAGGCTGGCACATGTTGGATGGCAATGTCTGTGAAGATGGGGCGTGTGTGGCCACTACTCACAGACTGTGCCCTGAGGTACAGGTACCCAGTCTCCAACATGGAGGTCATTAGGAGCAAGCAGCAATTTGAATTCGCCAGGTACCCCGTCTGGTTTCATGAGACAACAAGATGTAGAGCTGGATGAACACAGCAGGCCAAGCAGCATCAGAGGAGCAGGAAGGCTGACGTTTCGGGCCTAGACCCTTCTTCAGAAATGGGGGAGGGGAAGGTGGTTCTGAAATAAATAGGGAGAGAGGGGGAGGTGGATAGAAGATGGATAGAGGAGAAGATAGGTGGAGAGGAGACAGACAGGTCAAAGAGGCGGGGATGGAGCCAGTGAAGGTGAGTGTAGGTGGGGAGTTAGGGAGGGGATAGGTCAGTCCAGGGAAGATGGACAGGTCAAGGGGGCGGGATGAGGCTAGTAGGTAGGAGATGGGGGTGGGACTTGAGGTGGGAGGAGGGGATAGGTGGGAGGAAGGACAGATTAGGGAGGCAGGGACAAGCTGGGCTGGTTTTGGGATGCGGTAGGGGAAGGGGAGATTTTGAAGCTTGTGAAGTCCACATTGATACCACTGGGCTGCAGGGTTCCCAAGCGGAATATGAGTTGCTGCTCCTGTAACCTTCGGGTGGCATCGTTGTGGCACTGCAGGAGGCCCAGGATGGACATGTCATCTGAGGAATGGGAGGGGGGGTTGAAATGGTTCGCGACTGGGAGGTGCAGTTGTTTAGTGTGAACCGAGCATAGGTGTTCCGCAAAGTGGTCCCCAAGCTTCCACTTGGTTTCCCCGATGTAGAGGAGGCCACAACGGGAACAGCGGATACAATATACCACATTAGCAGATGTGCAGGTGAACATCTGCTTGATGTGGAAAGTCTTCTTGGGGCCTGGGAGGGGGGTGAGGGGGTAGGTGTAGGGGCAGGTGTAGCACTTCCTGCGGTTGCAGGAAAAAGTGCCGGGTGTGTTGGGGCTGGAGGGGAGTGTGGAGCGGACAAGGGAGTCCCGGAGAGAGTGGTCCCTCCGGAAAGCAGATAAGAGTGGGGAGGGAAAAAATGTCTTTGGTGGTGGGGTCGGATTGCAGATGGCGGAAGTGTCGGAGGATGATGCGTTGGATCCGGAGGTTGGTGGGGTGGTATGTGAGGACTAGGGGGATTCTGTTTTGTTGTTATTGCGGGGAGGGGGTGTGAGGGATGAGTTGCGGGAAATGCGGGAGACACGGTCGAGGGCATTCTCGACCACTGAGCGGGGGAGGCCTGGTTTCATGTTGAGTTTTCTCGACATCTAGCTTATTTGCTGAGTTATTTTAAGATAGAAAACTGAATATGAGTGATAGTGGGAACTGCAGATGCTGGAGAATCTGAGATAATAAGGTGTAGAGCTGGATGAACACAGCAGGCCAAGCAGCATCATAGGAGCAGGAAGGCTGACATTTCGGGCCTAGACCCTTCATCAGAAATGGGGGAGGGGAAGGGGGTTCTGAAATAAATAGGGAGCGAGGGGGAGGCGGATAGAAGATGGATAGAGGAGAAGATAGGTGGAGAGGAAACAGACAGGTCAAAGAGGCGGGGATGGAGCCAGTAAAGGTGAGTGTAGGTGGGGAGTTAGGGAGAGGATAGGTCAGTCCAGGGAGGACGGACAGGTCAAGGGGGCGGGATGAGGTTAGTAGGTAGGAGATGGGGGTGCGGCTTGAGGTGGGAGGAGGGGATAGGTGGGAGGAAGAACAGGTTAGGGAGGCGGGGACAAGCTGGGCTGGTTTTGGGATGCGGTAGGGGGAGGGGAGATTTATGAGTGAGTTGAGTTGGCCTGTCAACTTGATGCTGAACAAGCAATAACCTGGTCAATTGGCAACTTGCCACTGCCCAGTGAGAAACTCACCATGCTGCTTGTAAAAAGCATAAAGGATGGGACTAGATGCTCTCAACATTGAGATCAGCCTAGCAGGAATTCCCACCTCATTCTGCCACAAATGTTGCCATATCCCACGTCATTCAGACCCCTATATGATTCCACCCTACCTCTTGAAGTACAGCCTTTGAAGATTGAGGCTACTTCATTTTCAAAACCTGATCATATAAAATACCAAATTTTAACATTTATTTTGTTTACTGTACTGCACTTAACCCTTGATGGTGCTACTGTAACACCACAGACAACATTTCCCGTCAAATTGCAATATCTTAACAAAAAAGGCAAATGCTGCAGCTTTGTTGCAAGTCCAATCTGCCACTCTCTGAAAACCAGATTCAAAATGTTCTTATGCATGGAACAGTTTTTCAGCATCCCAGTCAGTGTTTGAGTGTTAAAAGCAATCCTTCTAGATTGTGAAAGAACAAGCAGGTTTTTGGCTGCAAACTATCTTAAAACGTTACTTGTGGGCAGCCAAGATGAGGTAGGATCCAGCTTCTGTTCATCCCTGTCCTGATCACTCCCAGCCCATCCGAGGGCCATGGCCAGAAGCATAACATTCACCCTTAATTTTTGAGTGATTTGCTGAGGATGGACTCTGGGCGCTCACAGCTCACCAATATTCTGAAAATGAAGCCTATTTATTCTGGGCTGACCTATTCCACCACATGCATTATTGTCTACATTCGATTAGTGAGCAACCTGGAGCCAATTTTCACCTCTCATCTCTGATTAATGTCAATGCTTAAAATTCAAAAGCCACGCAGATAGAAAATGCAATTTCCATAAACGCTGACTCAATATAAGTTGTGGTAACATCTTGGAAGTAATTTACTTGCAAAATACACATCATAAAATATAATGTTGGATAAGTTTTTATTGCAGAAGTTCTCAGTTAAAATATGGGATTATTTTCAATCCAGTTTTGTGTCACTCTAAAGATCTGTGCATCCTATGAAGACAACGTTACAATGTGCAATTTATTGGTCAATCTTCAGTAACTAAACAGTGCTACTGACAAACTGGGACTGGTTAGCTTGGCTAGAGTGTTATTTTGAATAATGTCAACAGCATGGTCTCAATTCCCATTTTGCTGAGGTAGACTTGGGGCCTGCCACCTTGTCTTGCCCCTGAGAGTTGTAGACAACAGCAAAAAAAAACTAAGAAAACACATGAGGATGACAGACCCACTGACTGTTGTCAAGTATAATGACCTCAAGCAGCAACTTGTTTGGCTACTCTGGGGAATACACTGGAATGTATGAAATATTGGCCCGAACATGCCCCTGATTACATTGTTGAAATTAGAAAAAGTTTGAGGATTGGCGAGCAAGAGTATAATTCTTTTTACTCTATAGTATTCCAACAAAGGCAGGTATAGCCCCACTTTTCTGACAGTTTTATAGTCATTCACATCATTCAAATGCACAACAGTATTCAAGTTAAACACACTCCTGGTTTTTCTCAAAACATGTTAATCAGGTTCTCTGGTTCTTGGCAACTGCATGATGTCACTATTATTGCAGCTCAAGCCGTACATTACAGAATAAAAGTGGCCACCACAAAGGAACGAGTACTTGATTAAAAAGCAAATGAGTGCAAATACTGGAAAACTTGAAATAAAAACAGAAAATGCTGGAACTCAGCAGGTCAAGCTGCAACTGTGGAGGGGATGGCAGAATGAGCATTTCAGACAGATTAATAAAAAAATCCCAAGAACTGTGGATGCTGGAAGTCTGAAACAAAAACAGAAATTGCTGTAGAAACTCCGAAGATCTGGCAGCATCTGTGGAGAGAAAGCACAGTTAACATTTAGGTGCCCATTCTGATGAAGGGTCACTGGACACTAGACCCAAAACATTGACTCTGCTTTCTCTCCATAGATGCTGCCAGACCTGCTGAGTTTCTCCAGCAATTTCTGGTTTTGTTTCATGTTGATAAACTGATTAAAAAGTTATTGACAATCAATCGTTATCTCATTTTTCTCTTTCCATAGCTACTGCCTGACCTTAACTCTGCATCATCGGGTCTTTTGGTGTCACTAAAAGAAAAATAATGTTAAAAGGAATCAAATACTTGTTGTGATCTAACTGGATTTATGAGATATCCTGAGAACAGCGATTCGGCTTTTGTTGTAAAGAATGGATGTATATGCGTCTGAATTTAATTAAGAAAGTAGAAATAATGATTTTAAAATGCTTCATCATTTAAGAGCGGACTTGAACACTACAATCATCAGCAAACATCCCCACTTTTTTCTCTCGTTATGATGATTAACTGTAGGCTCTGATGAAAGGTTACTGACCTGAAATGCTAGATCTGGGGGTAATGTATGAAGCCTGCAAGAATGGGAAATATGGTGGGCAGGGATCTGAATTAAGCTGGAGACTTCCTGATGGTGGGTTGAGATGCAGAGATTAAATCAGTGGTGTGCCATGCCTCATGTCTTCCTGTTTTCTACTTATAACACACTCGGATACCATGAGTACTCAGTGAAAGACATCTTTAAAAATGGCACCTGCTATCACAATGAAGTCAGTTGTATGATCAGGATCTCATGGTGTCTGCTGCACATTCATTCAAAAGATGGCGTGCGCTACTCAGCTTGGTGCAGCTGTGTCTGAGGTCAACGGTTTTCCATGTCGAATTGTGCGGCATGGGGAAGGGGAGCAGGAGAATGCCAGCTTGCATCGAGGCTTGTGGTTGACAAGGGGAAATCGGTGTTGAGGATTGGAGCTTTGGGGAGTGTCACATGATTCAAAGAAGGATTTAGGGTGGGTTTGGAGCATGGAAGTGTGGAAGACAGAGGGGCTTCACATCCAATTGTAGTTGGAACAGTCCTACATTGTAAGAAAATGCAGGACCAAATGATGGTGACAGTCCTGTCCCCAAGTGGATCAAACTCAGTGTGTTAGCTGGCAGAATCTTTACAAGGTTTGTGTTCACCTACAATATTTTTAATCTTCACTGATCTCGGATAATGTCCTTTATAACGTACTGAAAGCCTGCAGCTTTGGCTATATCCCACAGAGTGACGTGTACAACACTGGACACTGACATGAACACTCATGAAGACTGAATGCAAAACTTATCCTGACGTCTTCAATGCATGCAAACAATGAGACATACCACGACATTTAGCTCTCTGACTAAGCTAGTTTCAACAAATAATGACGGCGCGCACACATGAATGAAGTGAAACTAATGTAATGTCAAATGCTTAGAAGGGAACCCCAGTCACTTTTGTGCTCGGAATAAGTCTTATGTCAATAGCAATGATTGGGCAAGAAAATTGTGGCAGTTTAGAAGAGGCTCCCTGTTGGACCAACTTACAGGCCACTTGTACTTGCTGAACTGCCAGCTGGTGGCAACTTTCACCACTGAAAACTTTCACCACTGAAAACTTTCACCACTGAAAAGCTTCCTCGTCCATCAGATGAGTGTATGTGTCTCCTGGTCACACCGCCTGCTTTGATTGTTACCGAACGAGACCCAGCAAAAGCATGAGAGTAAAAGTAACACACACTTCTTGTTTTGCCATTGGGAATGGCACACCACAGATACGATTCTGCCCCTTGTTTCTCTCTCCACAGCAGCTGCTTGATTTACTGAGTACTTCCAACATATTTTGTTTTCAGAACACTGACTTAAATTTCTTGCAAAATGGGGCTGTGAACAATTCATCAGGAATTTCAATTTCAGTTTCAATTCTAAGCAAAGCTCATAAACATGCTGTTACTATCAAGTTCCATGGTAATTCTGAATTACAATCATTTTATTACATGTTCAAATTTTCAGAGAACATGGAAAACAGAAGCACTGCACTCATGATCCACACTAACACGCACATGCACTGTACCATAATCTGCCATACTTGTTGCAGAGGCAGGGGTGCTGCAACCTAGTAACCAGTCTGCAGTGTTTAAAATAGTCATGGTGTCTCCTGAAGGGGGAAAGTCAGAATCACATTTAGTTTAAGATTTCAGTAACATTTTATTCCTTATCATGATACTAATACATTTCATCATGCAAATTGCAAGCATACAAAAAAGTGATTGAATATATTAAATGAGCACATTTACAGGTAATGTAAATGTCAATTCCCTGCAGTAGAGCACTGCGGTGGAGTTACAACTATTTTTGTTTTGGCATAATGAATCACCCAGTAAGAGCACAGACCATCACTGCAGGTGACAGTAAAACAACTATGAATCATTAGTTCATCAGGTCTACTAAGTGGCAAATATTCAAGAAAAATAAGTGACAGATAAATCATTAACAGAAAACGGGAGGTGGTGATGTAGCAGCAATGTCACTAGACTAGTAATCCATAACCCAGAGCTAATGTTCTGAAGACATGGGTTCAAATACCACCACGGCAGATAGGTGAAATCTGAATTCACCTCCAAAAAATTTAGTTTAATGGTGACCACGTTAATTGTCATAAAAAATGTATCAGATTCACTGATGTCCTCCAGGAAAGGAATTCTGCCACTCTTATCTGGCCTACATGTGACTGCAGACCCACAACAACGCAGTTGACTCTAAATGGCCCTCTAGGCAATTAAGGATGCCAGCCTAACCAGCAACATCCGCGTCCCATGAATGAATAAAACAAGATTTGAGATATTGCAACGCAGATATACTGAGCATATTTGCTTACTGTAAGCCCCAGTATCCCTACCCTGCGCATTCATTAGTGTAAGAGGTTTAATTTAGCTAAATAAATAACTACATGTAGTTCAGCTAAGCCACAGAAATTATGTAAACCACATCTAAATAAGGTATCAAAGAAACTGGATGCTTCCCCTCGGTACCACCACCTGTTGGTTTTTCTTGGCCTTGCTGCATCTTAGTGAATCCAACAAATATCTTTGGAACTATTTTTTGTTGCCTCTGGCAATTTGGCAAATAAAATGATAGGCGATGTGTGGAGAGTGAATTGCGAGGGTCGATCAGAACCAACAGTTTGAAAAATCACTGAAGTCCAAACCTAATTCTAACACCAGCTGGTTGGTTAATATTTAATTTCTTACAAAAATAAATAATGATTAATAACAAGTCTGCATAAAATAAAATCACGGTTAAGTAAGAATGCTCATTAAGCAATCTCCTATTTACTAGCTTGCAAGGCTGAATTATCCTCTTTCCCATGTTATCCTAGTTCAGTTCACCCTAGGTATCTATAAGATACAAATCATTGCTGTATGTTTACAGTGCAGTCAGAACAGGCTAATACAGATGAATTTACTGCACACTAGGCTTATTTTGAAGAGTGGGTGCAAAAATGATTTACATATACACTAATAGATGCAACTAGTTAATAGTATATTATCAGCAACAGCAATGACTAGTGGGATATTTATTGCCTCATTCATTACATTAAAACAGGAAATTAGAACGACCCCTCAGGTCAAAGGCAAACAAATGTTAAAGAAAAAGGAAAAAGTAATTAAAACTCATAAATCACAGTTCTGCAAACCCCGTCACACGTACTGCAATATATTCTCCTCCTCAAGAAAAAAGAGGGATCATTTGAGAATAAAATCAGGAAATGGCAGCAGGATTGATTTACAATGACACTGGAGATTACATAATTTATGGAAAAACTCTCAGTTTTGGAGTTTTCCCAAATCCAGTAGCTAAACTTATTATGGTCTATGGACTTTCCCCACACAATCCAAATAAAGAGAAACTAAAGTCTACAGAGAAACAGAAATAGGTGTGTCAGCATTTGAGAAAGAGAAAGCCGCAATTAATTTATTTAAAAATATATTCATGTGCTAAATAGATAATGCAGTGACTATTTATACACACAGAATGTGAAAATCAATGGGAAAAAAGAGCAATTTTATTTCTACATGATAGATCATTCAAATCAATGGAACTTTACCAATAAAAAGAATTAAGTAGTATTCTAATCAGAGTTTGAAGAATGTCAAATTAAATGTGCAAAATGAACACTGTAAGGATCAGATGAACATCAGATGAATCAAAATGTTGTACTCATTGTTGCTTTCTGTCTCAGTCCATGTACATTTGGAATTATTTTTGTCTTCAGTAGATAGATTCTTTTCACATATGCAAACCATTCACTTCTTATGCTATCGTCCTTTCATCTAAAAATACAGGATTGGAAGTTGTCATTACCAGCCAATCAAACTTGTGGTAAGGTGAACTGAAAAAGCCAGCAATTAGTTGATCAGAAGTCCCCTGTGACCAGTGTTAATTGTGCATTGTTAGGAAATTTAGATGTAGAAATTAATAGCTAAGTATATAGAAGAGGTAACACATAGTAGCAAGTAACTGGATAGGTTGAGACATACCTCCTTAAAAATTGAGACCTGTTTAAAAGTTTACAAAAAAGGACAGGGCTACGAAGAAAATGTATAAAACAGGAAGTCCTTTACCCCACAGAGACAGGATTGTGGTAAACAGACAGAGAGGAAATCTGTTTAAAATCATGAAAATCATGCATAATGTTGCAAGAAACTAATCACTATAAATACCGTGGAGAACTGAAACAAAAATAGGCATGATTATTATGAAATGTGCAACATGGAAGAACTGATTAACCTTAGAAAGAACACGGCTGCAGCAGAATGTGCTGACCATAGACTTTTCTGATTTCACATAGAATTACATAGGAATAGTTTCAGGTGACTTGCAGTCACATGTTAATCAGGATCCCAGAGTACTTAAGGTTAAACCTTATAAATGTGTGGGACAAACTACAACTGGGGAGACAGTCTCTTCATGAGCCCTGTGTACATACTTGTATAATAAACAGTTGTCTTGTTTGGACCCTCAGCCGTCTGGCTCTATGTCATTCAGACATTACAACATACATAATCAAAGGTTATTGTGGAAAAGAATAGCTCATGGTGTAGGGGATAAATATATTGGCATGGACAGAAGTTGGGCTAGTTAATAGGAAACAGAAAATAGGCATAAAAGGATGGATGTGGGGAAATTGAGAACTGGCGTCACTTAAAAAAAAATGGATTTGCCCATTTAAGACTGAGACAAGGAGAAAAAAAAAATTATCTGAGCGTCTCGAGTCTTTGGAACACCCTTTGTTAAAAGCAGGAGGAAGCAAAGTCATGTATACTTTTAAGGCAAAGGTAGGTAGATTCTTGATAAAGGGTGAAAGGTATCCAGAAGGCTGGAACGTGAAATAATCAGATCTGCCATAATCTCATTGAATGGCATTGAGGGGCTGAGCAGCCTACTCCTGCTCCTAAGTTGTATGTTTGTCTTGTCCTCAGGCAACAGAAAATCAGATGAGCTGATGGTTTTTGAAAGTTGTAGTTTTAAAGGCAACACTTTTGCTTGTTTCTTAAAGAAGCTGCTAAAGTCAACTCAAACAGTAATTTTCTGCAAAAAACATAACAATTTTGAGGCATGCCCAGCAATTTCTTTATTTGAAGGACAATTTGTTTAAGACTGCTTGAAGAGTTGCCAGAGTTTTTTTGTGCATTAAACTCTTTGCTCCTAGTTAATATCTTAAGTGGCTTTGTTTAGCCTTCACTGTCAGAATCACCAGTGTTTCGAAGTAATGAAGGGAGCAGGTTTGAAACGGTGGTAAATGAAAGAATTATAGTCAGATTCCTGCACGTAGGACGCAGTTACAATAATAGACAGCAGGGACACTTGGCCTGATTGTGCCAACTGATAATGCTCATTTATGTTCCGTACCTTTGAAACGAGTTTCCAGTTTGTTCACATGCTGCCAGTGGAGGTCACTTTGTTACTATACAGTAAACAGACAGTGGGAGAGAGTGCCTCTACTATTAAATCAGCATTCCCTTAATTCACTCAATCTCCACCTGCCTCTGGTCTGCTGTGGGATCAAGGTCAGGAACAGATCCAATAATGAGTCAGTTTGTTGATTGCATCTAAAATGCACTGCTCCTTGGCATTACTGTAGGTATGAGTTGGATAGATTTCAGTTCACAAATTTGCATATTGCATCTGGGTTAGATTTATTGGATCCTGTAATTTTGTATTGAAGTCAGACTTGAAATACTTATAACCATTCCAGGATACATTTATTTTTGGCTTGAAAGACAGTACACTCCAAAAATTCAGAAAACTCACTGAGTGAAAGTGAAAAGGTATGTTTCTTTTCTGGAAAATGTTCTTGGCCCTTTGGAAAATTAATCTTGTTTCTTCAGCATTCATATTTACCTTTGGTAAGTTCTGAATGCGCTTTGGTTGCAAGCAGCACTTTTGTGTACTTTAGGTTGTGCCTTCTGCATGAATGGCATGGAATGCTGGGTATATTTACAGCTTAACTCATGAAGTCCTTTTCACAGATCAGAGGGCCTTTAGGGCTGCTTATGGTCTGTCGGGCTTTGAACACTTTTGTACATTATTACACTTCAAAAATACTTAATGGCTGCAAAACCACTTAGGGCATTCAGAGATTGTGAAAGGTGTTAAAAAAATGTACTCTATTATTTTGTCAGTTTTCAAGGTTGACATACATGCATCATTGACAATCTTAAACAGACAGCTGAAATTAACGTAGTGTAACATTTACAGAAGGGCAATTACTGTTGGTTTAATATAAATGAGTTCAGCAAAATTCATTCTCTGTGTTTATTATTGTGAGTGCAACTGACGTTGCAAGTTATTCCTCAATAGTGCAGGGCTTTTGAAAAACAGTTGTAAAAGTCATTTGAAATTATATCAAACTGTACAGCTAAAGAGACCCTTTGGACGTTGTGAGGTTCCTTCATTCTCTCTCCAATTAGCATTGCACAAATATCATTACTAATGAACCCATCTTAGAAACATAATTTTATGATAAGTTGTTATTGTTCACCCTCACTCTTGAGATGTCTCCTCATACCATGATGAATTATTTCTTGATGACAAACTAAGGGCTGTGTTTTCATGGGCCTGATTGGTACCAAATGGGCTAGAACAAAAAGGATGACTGTGCGGCCAATCAGCCAATTGACAGCATTGTGTGCTCATTGAGAATCTGTTTCCAGCAAGTCTTTTACATTTTTAGGGAGGCGGATGAACTCTAAGAGCTGTTGGGTTTTGCGCCAACTTCATGGCGATGTGGAGCACCAAGGGTTGGAGATGGGCTGGGGTTAAAGGTAAAAAAAAAAATGGTTTTGTCTTTTCAAAGTTCATCATGAAAGCCTTTAGCATGATGTGTATTTGTGTTTATTAAGATAGGTCGTGACACAGCCATGATTGGAAGCTGTAACCATTTATTAAATACTATGCTTGCCAAGTCGTTAATTTTGCAAATTGACAAGATGTCACATAAAAGATCAATATTTTAAATGTGGAAAAGGTTCCTGATGAATTAATAAAATTAATCTCATGGCTAAAAGGCTAGAGTATATTTCTCACTACTGAAAGGGTAGCCTAATATGATAACAATGTACAGTATTTAATCTTTTCCCATTACATTCAGGTTTGCACCTCAGAGATCAGCTGAGATGTCAGTTCAGAGGTCACTTTGTTTTGTTGGGAGTTTTATGGACTCTTACCTGCAATTGAACTGCCTAAGCATTTTGTAGATGTTTGACTCTATTTACGTAGCTGATCTGAACAGTCTGTTTGAAGACTTGGGGGATTTTATGGGGCCCGAGCTGAAATCCAACTGCCAAACCATTGTAAAAGTGGACTGCACAGCTGGTTTAAAGTTTGTATACTACAAGAGATTTTTGTGCTATTGTTAAAGTTTGGCTTATTATGTTCATAAAGTGGGCAATGGTTATGGGAACAAATTGCAGGGGTTGGTGTGGGGATGTGTTAAGTGAATCAGAAGGTTTACATTTCTATAAATTATGTGAGATTCCTGATGCAGCTCAATCTTCATTGCTGACTCAATGTGAATAAATAGGGGCCAGATTTGTTTTGGGAATGGAAATGGGGCTTTTAGCTTGCCTGGCCCAACATCATCCCTTTAATCTATTGTGCAGCCAATTAGACATGGCTGCTGGAAAATCAGGCTCCCCAATAGACTGGTGACGTAGGCAGGATTGTGATTGTGGGATTAGTCCCAAGACCACAATTCCCGCCACAGAGATGCAAATTTGGCCTGAAGTATTGTGTATGTACTGTTTCATAATATAAATAAATATCAATGACAACAAATTTGGATGAAGCAAAATTCGAGAAGCCCAAAAACACATGGACAGCATTGTGCCAGGCCCAATCATCTCCAGCTGTTTCATCGATGACCTTCTGTCTATCGTGAGGTCTGAACTGGGAATGTTAACTAATGATTGCACAATATTCTGCACAAATCACGACTCTTCGGATACAAAAGCAGTTTGAGTTCATATGCAAGATCTGGATAACATCTAGCTTTGGGCTGATAAGTGGCAAGTAACTTTGCATCACACAAGTGTCAGGCAATCACTATTGCCAACAAGAGGCAATCTAACCTTCTCTCCTTGACATTCAATGGCATTACCATTACTGAGTCCCTATAATCAACATTTTGGGGTCATCATTGACCAGAAACTTAACTGGATGAATATCTAGTTCATGGTCCATGTATTCCAATTAGAACTTTTAGTTTTAGGAATTAAAGTTTAACAGTGGAAAATGGGTTAAATATAACCAAAGCACCTTGATGTTTTAAAAATCTCAGGTCATGTTACTTTAGAAGGATAACAGCTATGAAGGTAAGATGACTACAATGCTGGGCTTTAGTGATTGACCCAACATCTAAGACAATTGACAGTCCAGAAGTTTACGTGTGTTTGTTTAATAGGGTCAGAACAGAAGCTATGGAGCTAGAAAAGCATCAGGTGGCTTACTTAGCTGAAGAAATGGTGTCTGCAAAGCTTGTGGTAATGGCAGCCCAGAGGGAGATAGGGCCAAATTAGCTAAAAGTTTTTACTAAACCCTAAAAGCCAAGTTAAAGACAGCCTGGAGCAGGCTACTTTGTCATGGAGATGGCTGGAGATTTCGAAGTTCCTCTGCTTTTTCAAGTTATCTAGATATGTGTTTATTGGGTGTTGCAGTTTTGGATCTGACAGAGTTCTGAGGCAAGGAAGCGAGTTCAGGCAGTATACATGCAGCTGTGACTCCAGACAGTTAGGCCAGGAAGTGTTCTTGTAAGTCATTGTTAGTTCAATAACGGAGAGTGGGGTAAAGGAAGTCAACAGGCAGCATTTGCTTTACTCAGCTGAGAAAGGGTGGAGCTTGGTGAAATTCCACAGCAGCTTGGTGAAGCTAGTGGTTTGATAAAAGCTGAAATTGTGTCAGACTCTTGGGAGCAATCTCAGGAGTCCTGGGGAATACCGTCTTGGGAAAAGGTGCTGAAATACCTAGATGTGAGCAGTTGTTGAGACAGTGCAAGTTGGAGAGGCTTTATATGTGGCTGTTTCGAAGGCTACAAATTCTAAAGAGAAGAATTGGAATCCCTTGCAAAGAAGATTCAATTTGGGGATTTTTTTTTCATCTGCATTGTTTCGCTAACATCTGGCCAGAATCTGTCTTAATTGCATCAACTGTTTAAAGTTTAGCCAGTGTGGGGGGAGATGGATGTTCAACCATAGTTTGTTAATCCATATTTTCTTATTTTATTTCTGAGTGTAAGAATCTAAGTTGTACATACAGTGTATATGAATTCAAACTGAGCATTTATAACTATCTTACATGTTCAGTATAGATTTTTAGCCATGATTGCTTCTGTGTGCTTTGTTGAAGTTCGTTTATTGAAGACATTTTTTTGGAAATTTCAATTCAACCTAAGAATCCTGCAACTTATTCTTTAAGCCTTGGTTCTTCCACACATTTTATCCTTTAAAAGATTACAGTCAATCAATTCAGATCATAGCCAAGCTTGTCCACTTTCTCATAACATCATATAAATACTGTAGCGACAAGAGTACACCAGAAGCTGGAAATTTTGCAGCAAGTAACTCATTGTCTGACCTCCCCAAAACCTGCCAACAATCTACATGGCATGTCAGGAGAGTGATGGAATCAGGCTCTCTGAAAGTTGTTAGATCAGATAGCATTGGTAGTCAATCCCAGCAGTCAAACCCCAAGGATGTAGATGCAGTGCTACAAGAAGTGCACCACTGACCTCCCAGGAATAGTCAAACTACTAAATGCATTTTTAAATGTCACATCCCACTGATTGCATGACTAGATCAATGTACCATTGTTCATTGCCTACTGTTGCAAGCCTTTTGTTCATTTTGGAAGTCTGGATTTGATATCAACTATTCAAATATGATAAGCCACATCACCCATATTACACTACATCAGTGACAGCCTTACTTCCCTCTTGCATTACCAGGCAGTATAACACTGGGGGCAGCAGGACTTGGGAGATATTGTGCCTGCAAGTCCTTACCCCTATGGAGGAGACACTCCTCTCCATCACTAAAGCGACAAAGGCTGAGGGGTAGTTAATGAGATGCCTCCTGCACATCCCTCACATGGATACTAACACCTTAGCCTTGGACAGTGAGAGAGCACAATCAGGTGAGCACCTCTTTGTGATAGCTCCACAGCTGGGCAAGGAGAAATTCCCCAAGCTGCTGGTTCTCGGAGGGTTGCTGGGGACCAGCACCAGCTCAGCCCCAGGCAGGAGAGGACCCTGTAGTATTGACTATCAGGGATGTCACTACACACAGACAGACAAGAGTAGCGGACAGGACATTTGGGAGGCAATGGCCCTCACTGCCCAGAGAGTCATGTGACTATCTGGCTGCCTCCATGGACAGGTTGGTGACTGCCAGGGAAAGCCAGGTCCAACACCCTCAGGATCTGCTGGAGAGGTGCACACATCAGCAACAAATTGCCCCAACCACTGGCCCTCAGGACTGAAGTCATGGCGATAGGGGGAGGGGAACCTGCTGCACATTGCAGTGTCTCTTCCTTACAAGGATACAGGAGGCATCCAGCCAGAGGAGGGACTACACACAGGTCCCTTATGGGTCTCCTCTCAGGACAGTCCTGAGCTGGTTGCGCCCCTTCACCTCCAACCCTTGGAAATTTACTCTGAGGACGTGACACTGGCATCTTGTTAGAACACCCCTCAGCATATCTGGTCGATCGAGGCAAGATGTTTCTTAGGTTGCCCAATCAAACCTTCAGGGCCAACATGCTCCACTGGCAGGCTCCCTTCATCCCAGCTTTGGAGCTATGGATGACATTATGACATAGTGGGAGACAGAGGAAGAAGAGTTATTGAGGGCTTTTTTAGTGGCATGTTTGACAAAGGACTCTACTTTATTTGGTACATTTCTAAGAATTGCACTGTTTTGAACTTATTCCTGATTGTTGTCTATTTGTGTTAGAATGATGCATAACTTAATGGCCGCACGAGAAGTTTGTGCTGAGAACCTACTGCAGCTTGGGGAAACAAGAGGCATTTAGGGGGCAACAGGTGCTGTTGTCACCATCGTCCCTCATCCTGCAATATCCCTGTTATTTCCCTGGCCTACGCGTACAAAGGTACTGCTGTGAATGTAGATGGTCAGCGATGCCTGTGGCAGGAGGCAGCCCAGCAATCAGGGAGCCGATACATTGCTAGGGATCACACAAGTCTCTGTGCTGGACAGTGGGTGTGTGTAATGTCTCCTTTAAAGGTCCTCACATCTGTCAGTGTTGGAGCCCCCTCCTTTACAGGGCTTCACTTCCTGCACCCACTCCAAGTGTAATCGAAACTATTTTCTTCCCCACTGTGCACTTTTGATTTCCAGCATGATTCAAAGTAACAATAAGTGCACTTTGGCCAGTGGCTTGCAGCCTCTGCCCTTATGTGTCATTGACCTGTGAAGAGCTGTCAACCCTGTCAAAATGTGTTTTTATGAATTAAATTGTTTTTCTCCACAGAATGTAGAGTGCAACATAGAACATTAAGTAATAGCATGTTCTGTCCCCTGTGTGTATGGGTACCAGATGAGTTAGTGGGTGGGTAAAGCAGGAAGGTGTAGTCGTGGAAATATGCACTGAATCTATATAGGGCTATGAGGGGCCATAGAGGAAGAGTAGAGGAGCATGGTGTATCCTACAGGGTATAATGGAGGGCCTTAACTGGCACTGACCATCTTTTATTTGATTTCAGAAAGGTTGGTAAGAAGGCACCTCCATGAAGGCACTGGGACAGCGTGGTGGCTCAGCGGTTAGCACTGCTGCCTCACAGCGCCAGGGACCTGGGTTCGATTCCACCCTTGGGCGACTGTCTGTGTGGGTTTCCTTCCACAGTCCAAAGATGTGCAGGCTAGGTGGATTAGCCATGCTAAGTTGCCTGTAGTGTTCAGGGATGTGTAGAATAGGTGGGTTATAGGGGGATGGATTTGGGTGGGTACTCTGAGGTCGGTGTGGATTTGTTGGGCCAAAGGGCCTGTTTCCACACTGTAGGGATTCTATTCTATGGTATGAAGCCCCTCTCTCAGTTACCTTACCATCCATTGTAGGATGGTGTTGCTCTCAAGCTGCATCGCAAGGCTTCTGATTGGCTCTCTAGCTTCAAAAGCAAAACCACCGTATTGGCTTATTATTACTATTTGGATTGGGAAGCTGTATCTGTGAAAACATCAAAGGGCGACTCTTCCTATTCAGATCGGGTTTAAGACGCGGGAACAGTCCTGACGCTGTTTTCCTACTCACAGAGGGAAAATCCAGCTCCTGGTCTTATCACAAGCTGCATGGCTTTTAGTGGAACTGAAGATAGATGGCTTTGGAGGATGACCATGAGCAACTCTGGGCCTAGATGAATAACTCGAGACAGTCTGGCAACAGTCTGAATTAGCTGACTGAAAGGGAGCAGCAATGTGGGATGGCAAGTACTGCATTTCAGAGACGGACCAGCGCATTCATGCACCTTTGCACATCCCCCACTTCCCACAGCAGTGTCTCAGTCGTATTGACTGATTCCTGAACTGCTGTGACACCCTGCAAGTTTCTATGAGAACTGATATCTGCATCCATGATGGCAGCAATCTAAGCTTCTGATGCTGCATCCAGACATTCAGTGGCTTACGCCTGTGCTGTAAT
Source organism: Rhincodon typus (assembly GCF_021869965.1). Lineage (NCBI taxonomy): Eukaryota > Metazoa > Chordata > Chondrichthyes > Orectolobiformes > Rhincodontidae > Rhincodon > Rhincodon typus. Next base: position 36,032,755 of record NC_063336.1, read on the forward strand.
GAAAGCCGAGTCATTGGCTATTAGATGGTAAGGTTGTGGGGAGTGTTGCTGAATAAAGAGACCTTGGAGTGCAGGTTCATGGTTCCTTGACAGTAGAGTCACTGGTGGATAGGATAGTAAAGAAGGCATTTGGTATGCTTGCTTTTATTGGTCAGTGCATTGAGTATAGGAGTTGGGAGGTCGTGTTGCAGCTGTACAGGACATTGGTTCAGCTACTTTTCCAGTATTGCGTGCAATTCTGGTCTCCCTCCTTTGGGAAGGATGTTGTGAAACTTGAAAGGGTTCAGAAAAGATTTACAGGAATGTTGCCAGGGTTAGAGGGTTTGAGCTATAATGACCTCCACAACGCATCTCACCTTTTAAGTTGTGCAGGTTAACTATAACTGATGCTAGCATGTCACATTTTGAGCCACCAGCTGAGCTGTGTAGTCACTCAGCATGATGGTTACTGTTGACTGTACCCAACTATCATAATGGGAATATCATAATAGTGCACCACAAACACTGCCTCTGTTTGTGGAACCTGACCAATTCAGCTTCTCTTCTCTCTTAACCAGCAATGATGATCCACAATTTTCTGGAGTTCAATGTATGGGAGACAAAAGCCATCTTCCTTTCCATTCTGCCATCAAATTCCAGCATTAATTCCATGTCCTTTACCTAACTTTGAACAAAATGAGAGTTTCAAGCCTGCTCTTGACAGCAGAGGATCCATTTTGGTCGCTGTCTAATAAAGGGACATTGGGTGAACTGTAGAGGTGACTGGCCCTCTCAAAAGGCTGCCAGCTAGATCTTTAGCTCTTTTTGTCCCGTTCCTCTGATTGTGGTGCTTTATCTATCTCCTTTGCTTTTATCCCACCATTGGCAGCTGTGATGTCAGTAATCTAGAACACACGATCGGGACTTGCCTTCCCAAACCGCTGTGGCTTTCTACCTCAGTCTCCTCTTTTAAAGTTCACTTTAAAACCCACTTGTTTGACTATTTTGCCGCCCTTCGCATTATTTCCTTCAGCCCAAGGTACATTTTTAACTGAAAGATTGAAAGGTTATCAGTGGTAGACAGGAATGTGGATTTGATATTAAAATATGTTTTGCCGTGATCTTACTTAAGAGTGGAGCAGACTCAAAGAGCTGAATAGTCTGCTCCAGCTCTTGATTTGTCCATAGGTTGGGAATCCTTTCTCCGAAAACCACAGGACTAACTGCTTTTCGGATGAAGGATACTTTTGGTTTTCAGGATACACTTACCTTACTATCTAAGATCTTTTACAAATCATCTCACAACTAAAAGCGAATTATTTATTTAACTCTTGGATTTGTTGTACTTTAGTCTTTTGGGGAATGGGTTCACTTTATCTTTATCAAAAACCTGATGGTATCTGTAAGCAATTTCCCATTAACTCTGAATTTATTATTCTTCATCAAAAACAAAGTTGCTGGAAAAGCTCAGCAGGTCTGGCAGCATTTGTGGAGGAGAAAACAGAGTTAACGTCTCGGGTCCGGTGACCCTTCCTCAGGACTGATGGTGGCTGGGAAAACATCAGTTTATATGCCGAAAATAGGGAGGTGGGTGGGGTAGGGAGTAAACGATAGGATAGAGCCCAAAGAGAGAGAAAGACAGTTGGACAGTCAAAGGAGTTGCTAACAATCAGGCTGGGAGGGTAAATAGTTGTTAATGGGGACTGTTAGTGACTAACAACAGGGGGTGTGTAGTGGCAGGCTATGTGGTCACAAGGCCTGGTGTGTGTGGTAGGGGGCTGGGACATGGGAGAGTTTAGGCCCTAAAATTATTGAACTCAATATTGAGTCCGGAGGGCTGTAGGGTCCCCAAGCGGAAAATGAGGTGTTGTTGCTCCAGCTTGCGTTGGGCTTCACTGGAACACTGTAGCAAGCCGGAGACAGAGATGTTGGCCAGGGAGCAAGGTGGTGCATTGAAGTGACAGGCAACAGGTAGTTCAGGGTCTTTTTTGCGAGTAGAACGTAGATGTTCTGCGAAGCGGTCACCAAGTCTACACTTTGTTTCCCCAACGTAGAGGAAACCACATTGTGAGCAGCGGATGCAGTAGACTTGATTCTGTCTAGACTAGTCTACTGCATTCGCTGCTCATAATGTGGTCTCCTCTACATTGGGGAAACGTTAACTCTGTTTTCTCCTCTACAGATGCTGCCAGACCTGCTGAGCTTTTCCAGCAACTTTGTTTTTGTTCCTGATTTACAGCATCCGCAGTTCTTTTGGTTTTTATTGTTCTTCATCTCCGTTTGCTGCTACACTTACCACTTTAGGTCCATTTGGGTCTGTTCAAGCCCTTTGGAAAAAAGTCTTTGCTTGTTCCAAAGGGACCTGAAGTCCCATTGGGGAAAAAAACTTTTTTAGATCTGTTTGGGGCAAGCAGAATCTTTTTTCAGCATGTCTACAGATCTACAGATTGGGGGTGGCACGGTGGCTCAGTGGTTAGCATTACTGCCTCACAGCGCCAGGCACCCACATGTGATTCCACCCTCAGGTGACAGCCTGTGTGGAGTTTGCACATTCTCCCTGTGTCTGCATGGGTTTCCTCTGGGTGCTCCGGTTTCCTCTCATTGTCCAAAGATGTGCAGGCTCGGTGGACTGGCCATGGGAAATGCAGGGGTACAGGGATAGGCGAGGGAGGGTGAGTCTGGTTGGGATGGTCTTCAGACGGTCAGTGTGGACTCGGTGGGCCGAATGGCTTGCTTCCACACCGTGGGGATTCTACGATTCTCTGTGAATCTATTTTCAAAGAAAGACCTTCGATTTCTAGGTCTTTTTGGTTTTTGGATGTGTGGATAAAAGATACCCAACTTGTGTCCATAAACCTTTGTAAAATGCCTTTGGCTTTTTTGAAAAAAATCATTTATGGGTTGTCAGCATTGCTGGCTCAGCCAGTATTTATTGCCTATCCCTATTTGGCCTGGAGGAAGTGGTAGTGACCTGTCTTCTTCAACCTCTACAGTCCATTTGGTGTAGGTACGCCCACAGTGTTGTCAGGGAAAGAATTCCAGGACTTTGACACTGAAGAAACAGTGATGTATGTCTAAGTCAGGATGTTAAGTGGGTTGGAGGGGAACTTGCTGCTGGTGGTGTTCCTGTGTATCCCTTATCCTTCTAGGTAGTTGAGGTTATGGGTTTAGAGATCCCTTTGTAAGGAACCTGGGTGATTTTCTGCATTGAAGGTGCAATATAAATATGAATCCTCGTTAATGTCATGTTGTTCCTACATTTTAAGGCTAAATTCCGCTTAGGTGGTTCTTATCTCTCTGACTGTTCTCCTCCATTGAAATACAGGAAGAACTACTCACAGCTGTCATAAAAACCAAAAGAACTGCGCATTTACCTCCTCCCTCCCCAGAATCCGAGGGCCCAAACATACCTTCCAGGTGAAGCAACACTTCACCTGCACTTCCCAGAATCTAGTCTACTGCATTTGCTGCTCACAATGTGGTGTCTTGGGGAAACGAGGCGTAGACTTGGCGACCGCTTCGCAGAACATCTACGTTCTTCTCGCAAAAAAGACCCTGAACTACCTGTTGCCTGCCACTTCAATGCACCACCTTGCTCCCTGGCCAACATCTCTGTCTCCGGCTTGCTACAGTGTTCCAGTGAAGCCCAACGCAAGCTGGAGGAACAACACCTCATTTTCCGCTTGGGGACCCTACAGCCCTCCGGACTCAGTATTGAGTTCAATAATTTTAGGGCCTAAACTCTCCCATGTCCCAGCCCCCCACCCCACTCACCAGGCCTTATTACCACATAGCCTGCCACTACACACCCCCTGTTGTTAGTCACTAACAGTCCCCATTAACAACTATTCACCCTCCCAGCCTGATCGTTAGCAAATCCTTTGTCTGTCTAACTGTCTTTCTCTCTCTTTGGGCTCTATCCTATCGTTTACTCCCTACCCCACCCACCTCCCTATTTTCTGCATATAAACTGACGTTTTCCCAGCCACCATCAGTTCTGAGGAAGGATCACCGGACCCGAAATGTTAACTCTGTTTTCTCCTCCACAGATGCTGCCAGACCTGCTGAGCTTTACAGCAACTTTGTTTTTGTTCCTGTGTTTGTTTTTGTACTCACTGCTGTGCATTGTGCCTGTAGCTGTGCTTTTTTGTAGGTCTTTCATTACCTCTTTAACATGTTCATATATATTCCAATACTTTTCCAAGTGAACCGCATCTCTCTTCTGTCTGTCGGGTCGATGGGTGCTGTCGATTCTTATTCCATATTTTACCTGTTTATTCATCATTCAGTCTGAATTTTCTACTTTTTGGTTTTGTGTATGTCTTGCATGCTCAATGTTATGTATGTAAAGATGTTCTGTATGTTCTTTACTGTGATATTACTGAGCAGCTTTACAGGTCAATTTGCCTCTGTTGTTTCCTGAATGTTTTAAAAGGAAATTTTTTAAGGTGATCTACTTGGCTGTTTATCACAGCTATTTTTGAATCTCAAATTCTGTTCAATTGATTTATTCTGTAGTCACAGTTGGTCAGGGTTGCCATAATTTTTTGTGGTTCTGATACTAGGTTGAGATGAATACAACCTCTTGTAATGTTCTGGGGCATGCAACAGTCTTATGGTTCATCTACATCTGACTTGAGACTCCTTGGATTTCCCAACTTATATTGAGTTACCCATTAGAATAACGTGTCTTACTTTTTTTTAAAAAAAGTTTCTTCGTAAATCAAACCCTCTCTCTTGATGATCCATAGGTTACCCCTAGCATCATTGTAGACGTTTTCAAGTTAGTGATGGATTTGTTGTGTGCCCATAGCAATTTATTCTGTATTTTTTTACATCCTAGAGTCATAGAGTCATGGAGATGTACAGCATGGAAACAGACCCTTTGCTCCAGCCTGTCCATGTCGACCTGATATCCCAAACCAATCTAGTCCCATGTGCCAGCACTTAGCCCATATCCCTTCAAACCCTTCCTATTTGTATACCCATTCAGATGCCCTTTAAATGTTGTAATTGTACCAGCCTACAACACTTCCTCTGGCAGCTCATTCCATACACGCACCTCCTTCTGCGTGAAAAAGTTGCCCCTAAGGTCCCTTTTAAATTTTTCCCCTCTCACCTTAAACCTATGCCCTCTAGTTTTGGACTCTGCTACCCTTGGTTTTTCACCCTATCTATGTCTGTCGTGATTCTATAAACTTCTATAAGGTCACTTCTCAGGCTCCGACACGCCAGGGAAAATAGTTCCAGCATATTCAGCCTCTCCCTATAGCTCAAACCCTCCCAACCCTGGCAACATCCTCTTAAATCTTTTCTGAATCGTTTCAAGCTTCACAACATTCTTCCTATAGTAGGGAGACCAGAATTGTACGCAGTATTCCAAAATTGGCCTAACCAATGTCCTGTATGGCTGCAACATGACCTCCCAACTCCTATACTCAATGCACTGACCAATAAAGGCAAGTGTACCAAATGCCTTCTTCACTATCCTGTCTACCTGCCACCCCAATTTCAAGGAATTATGAACCTACACTCCAAGGTCTCTTTGTTCAGTAACATTCTCCAGAACCTTACTATTGGGTGTATAAGTCCTGCCCTGATTTGCCTTTCCAAAATGCAGCACCTCACATTTATCTAAATTAAACTCCATCTGCCACTCCTCGACCCATTGGCCCATCTGATCAAGGTTTCGTTTTACTCTGAGGTAACCTTCTTCGCTGTCCACTACACCACCAACTTTGGTGTCATCTGCACACTTTCTATGTTCACATCCAAATCATTTATACAAATGACTAGAAAACCTGTGGACCCAGCACCGATCCCTGTGGCACACCGCTGGTCACAGGCCTCCAGTCTGAAAAGCAACTCTCCACCACAACTCTCTGTCTCCTAACTTTGAGCCAGTTCTGTACCCAAAATGGCTAGTTCTCTCTGTGTTTCATGTGATCTAATGTTGCTAACCAGCCTACCATGCGGAACCTTGTTGAATGCCTTATTAAAGTCGATATAGATCACATCCACCACTCTGCCCTCATCAGTACTCTTCGTTACTTCTTTAAAAAACTCAATTAAGTCAGTGAGACATCATTTCCCACACACAAAGCCATGTTGACTATCCCTAATCAGTCCTTGCCTTTCCAAATACATATAAATGCTGTCCCTCAGGAACCCCTTCACCAAGTTGCCCACCTCCGATGACAGGTTCACCGGTGTGTAGCTCCCTGGCTTTTCCTTACCACCTTTCTTAAATACTCAGCACCATATTAGCCAACCTCCAGTCTGCTGGCACCTCACCTGTGGCTATCGTTGATACAAATATCTCAGCATGGGGCCCAGCAATCACTTCCCTAGCTTCCCACAAAGTTCTAGGGTACACCTGATCAGGTCCCAGGGATTTATCCACCTTTCTTTTACATCACAGATGCATAGCAATACCATCTTGCAATCTGCTCACTCCACATTTTAAAACTATTTTCAGAACTGAAATGAAGGCAGCGAGGTTGCAGTGTACAATTTTCATGGCTGAAGAAGTGCAAAGTTAGGAGACAAACCATTCAGAGTCCTCACAGAAAATCATGAGGAATGTTTGTGCACGAATTTTGGACTAGTTTGGTTTACCTGTGGCTAGATCAGGTCAGAGACACCAAAGCTAATCTAAAATTAAACTGTCTGCTTCACCCTTTTCAAGTTAAAAAAGTTAATCCTTCCTGTTCTCCGGTCCAGGAGATCAACTGGACTTTAAAGAGAACAATCCTGAGGCAAAAGACTGTAATGCAAAATCATTTCCACTGTCCTTCAATTGTGGAGAACCTGTGGCTGGATTTCCCAGTTCTGAAATGCGATAAAATGAAAGTTGAATGGTGAAAATGGAATAGAACAATGGCCTAGACACTAGTATTCCACTTCCATTCCTGACCCTGACGATTTTTCTGAGGTTAGTGGGAGAGCAGGGTTGTCGGTTCGAAAGTCAAGTCACCATATCTGTCAGTGACTTGTCTTGAACAAGTCATGAGGGAGCCCATTAGGAGCCCATCTTCTGACATCTCAAGATGATCATGGTGGTGGTTGACCTCTATAAGTTCTCTGAGGATGGCCAGTTGCAACTTGGCAGGAACATGGGCTGCTGTGCTGAAACGGCTTCACTTCATGCGAAAAAAGTGAAAGTTTGCACAAAAGATCAGAATACCCTTTGCATTACCCCAGAATAGCCTTCTCTGGGATCATTCTGGGAGTACTCTTCTCTAAGACTGATCCTGTGAAAATTGTGCTTCATGGCAATGCTGGGGATAACATGAGCTGAAATCGAACTTGCTTCCTGATTCCCAGCTTCAATGGAAAAAAACCTGGCCCTGGGAGTTTATTTGAGCAAATTAAAATGGAGTACAATTCCCACTCCAAAGTAAAGTAGTTTGACTGCTTTTCAGGGGAGGCAATGGCCTAGTGGTATTATCACTGGACTGTTAATCCAGAGACCCAGATAATGTTCTGGGACGTGGGTTCAAATCCTGCCATGGCAGACGGTGGAATTTGAATTCAATAAATAGCTGGAATTAAGAATCTAATGATGACCATGAATCCATTGTTGATTGCCAGGGGAAAAACCCATCTGGTTCACTAATGTCCTTTAGGGAAGGAAACTGCCATCCTTACCTGGTCTGGTCTACATGACCCACAGCAATGTGGTTGATTCTTAACTGTCTTCTGGGCAATTAGGGATGGGCAATAAATGCTGCCTGGCCAGCGACGCCCTCATCCCGTGAATGAATAAATAAAAACACTTACAATCCATCCACCAAAGGGCTCTTGATTAAAAGTCTCACACTGAGTCACAAGTGAATATATAACTGGAAATACAAGAATGCTCTGTTATGTAAGGAAGTTAGGGGCTGCAGTGCTTCCACTTGGTCAAATTTAGAAACTCAACTAATTATTCTTAATTAACATCAATGATATAATTCAATTCATACCAAGTTTTACAGTGCCACTATTTTTCACTTATGTATAAACAAATTTTAACAGATATTGAATCATAGGAAAAATGCTAAAGTCGCATGTGATGAACATCCTTAAGAAGACAACACCACTAATATTACCTACCTTTAACTTCTGTGATGAATAGCAGGGAACATTTTCAAATATGTAATTTTACTTTACAGCTGTAATTTTTCAAGTGTAAAGACCTGTATATATACTACCAACAGAAATATACGATGTGGCAGCATATTTCAAAAGAATAAATGGTCCTACTTTAGAAAGGAAATGAAAGATTAACTTGGAACTGATACTTTCTTATCATTATGATTATTCATATAATTATTTATGAGCATGTACCAGGTTAATCAATACTGCTGGCGATCTGTGCCCACCCATAAGTTAAAAATGTCTAAAGCATAAAATGTCTCTGCATTTCAGTCTGAGCTATGTGTAAAGAACAGATGTTTCTGCACAGAGGCATGTCCTAAAATTTCCTCCTTTATGAGTAACACACTGAAGTAAAGAATAAACAGCAAAGAACTTTCAAAAGCCGCCATAAGGAATATAAACAAAAGCAGCAAGAATGGAAAATTAACATTTCCTATCACTCACCCGCTGTTCCATTTGATATAATTGAAGTGTTACTCAGGTTGGCCTTGTCCAGTTTTGAGCCAGCAGAAGTATCACTACTGCTCACTCGATTGTGCGGACTTGCTAGGTCCTGCATTTCCATAGACCTGTCGGGACATGAAAATTTCTTTGGTCACAATTATAAGTAAAACATTCAATGTGGAGCAATATAGTTTTTCAGTAGCTCCCACCACTTCAAAAAAACTTATGTTACCATTATTACAAAGTGTTTCAAAGACAGTGAAATGATCACTTTGGGAGTAATTTGCACAATCTTTATGTAACTTAGTTTATTTGTTTCAAAACAGGAAAAAAACAATTCATTTCTTGCATTAACCTTTACTGACATGTTTGTGGATCTCAGGACCTTGCTAAGGCACCACTTTGCTGCCCAAAATACATTTTATGCTCCTTTTATTGTATCACATTTCATTCATGCTATAGATGTAACAAAATTCCCCAGTGCAGTGCTTTCAAATGAAAGCATTGATTTCTACTTGAAATTACGTCACACTAGCATGTGCCATGCCCTTGAGAAGAGACAATTTACCCATTTGAAGTCAAAATAGAGTTTTTTGCACCATAAATGACCAACCTTTCTATCTGACATTCTTTAGAAATCAGCTCAATTTCCAGAAGCCTTAAAATAAAGAGCCTTAATTGTTTTCTTTACAAGCTAAAAATAATTGTAATTATATAATGCATATATTTTAATTTTTAAAAACTAAGAAAAAAAACAAATAATATCCACTATAGCAACAGTTAAAAACATTGAAGTGCATTTAAAATATTAAATGATTTCCAGACATTTACCTTTTGGTGCATTTGATTTTTCAGGAGTCAGGAATAAAGGGACATATGTAAAGAACTAGAGAGCTCTATGCATTCTCCAGTCTTGTTTTACAAAATGTGCAGGGATAATAGGAGATTCGTATCTAACTGCCATCTTTGCATATTTTCCTTTCCTTTGTGCATGTATCGCAAAACAAACTCTCCTGATTGGACAAAGATGGGATGGTTGGCTGGAATCCAACGCCAAATGGTTTCATTTGGTTCAAATTTTCCAGTATCTTGGAAAGGACACAACTCAAATTACTCTTGCAAGGTCATCTTCTGCACAAATTATACAATGACTTATTGAGAACTAAAATGAAATTTTACCAATTGAATTCTTAGTTTCGCTTCCATTTAAGCTGATGATGACATCTTGCATCATTGTAGGGACAGTAGGCAATGCTTGTGAAGCCATGTGAACTCCACTGCTGCTCTCTGGCACCTCAGTGACCTTCGTTATGCAAAAGGGGATGGAACTCTGGGAGATGTTGCAAACACTGCCTTCTTCAGCTTGGACGCAGCCTGGCACCTCAAAGCTCATGGCAATGATCATCAGCATAGCCACTGGTGATGAGGTCTTTGCTGTGATCTGAGGCTGCAGTCGTTAGCAGATTTCAGTGAGTTAACAAAGCAGAGGTGTTTGCTGCACAGTGTCCCGTTCAGTTCCCACGATCCACGAGCACCGAGGTGGATAAGGTCTCCTACTGAGATCCATATGCCTGTTCCCTCTTCCATCTTTGAGCAGCCTATCGTGCTCTGTGCCACCTCTGCTCATTCCTCCCATCATGTTCCCAGCCAAAGCCAGTGTAAGCGCCGCATTCATTTTCAGGAGAAAGTGGCTTGAGGCATACGGGTCAAGGTCATTCAGCATGTGCCACAATTCTCCCTGTCAAACAATTCCACAATTGCAGAAAGAACTGGCAGATATCAATCAGCAGTTAACCTGAAAGCAGCTGATGATTCATTTAAACAGCACCTGTGGGAAGATCCCTCGTGTTGTTGCACGCATGTTCAGTTGTGTCAAGTTAACAGAGGATGTTGGCTTAAGCATTTTGTTTCAAAATGGCAGCGATGTCATCAAATCAGTGTTACATGCTGATTGATATCACAATCTCTGCATGCTTCTGGCGGACACTGCCTATATGTGTTAATGCCCTCAGCAAAATGGAATCTGGAAGGGCTAGCTGTGTGCGAGAATACCATGGATGCCATATTAGATGCCAAGACGTTAGGTGCGATGGAATTGAATTGTGTAACAGTGGTCTTTGGTTTGTCCCTTTTGTAAAATGGAGCAACCGATTAAAAGACCAAATGCTCCTTCAGTGGGTGCAATAGCTGAAAATAGCACCTATTTTCAGGAAGGACAGACATCAAGCAGGAAACATTAGCTTTAGAAAGGACTCCACGTTTTCTGATTAATCCATTGTTGCAGAAATAAAAGCCAGAAGGGTCAATTTCCTGGCAACTGAGGGCAGCAAGATGCAGAAGAGATTGGTATAATCATTATGGATGGCTATTGCTGATGCAGTGAATACTGTCTCCAACACCCAAAATAGTGCTACATAGTACAGCATGAGGTTTAATGACCCATAGGATTGGCCAAGATAACTATTATCCCTGCACAGCCTGTAACACATTATTATTCCATCTTAACGGGGTAAAAAGGAAACTCACACTATTCAGAGGAAATACTGTAATCAATAACGTACTTTGTGGGTTTCATACTAAACTCAGAGTCCAAACACACATTGCTAATTAGAATTGGGTAACAAGGGATTATATGGACTCTGCATAGAGAAAAGTTTCAAGATATCTAAAAGCTGACAAGATTGTAATTATGTGTTTAAAAATGATGTGTGAGTAACAAGCAGGTTCCTCGAATACAGCATTCTCTCTTTAAGAAGGAAACAGCTGCATAAGAGAAAAACCAAACAACTGACTGGAGGTGAAGCATCGATTTAAAAAAGCCTTGATTGCACGCAAGAATGATGAATTTCAGAGTAACAGGACAGGATACAGGATAAGGAAAAGTATAAGTGAGGTGTCAATATCAGATTGGTATAGAGGTTCAGAAAGTGAAGCAAATCCATGGGAACACCACCATCTGTAAGTCTACCTTCAAGTCATACACCTTCTTGGCATGGAACTATGTCACTGGTCCTTTAAATGTTAATTTAAATAATATTCAGCTCTTCCATTCTTCTTAACAAAGTGTACAACCTTATATTTCCCCACATTATATTCCTTCTGGCCAGTTTTCACCTACTCCCTTAACCTGTCTATATCCCTCTGCAGACTCTTTGTGCTACCCTCATTGCATGTCTTGCCATCTATTTTTGTGCATTGTGAAAACTTGACTGTAGTGTAATCACTTCTGTCAATCAAGTTATTAATATATATTGAATATAATTGTTGCTTCAGCACTGGTTTCTGTTGCATTCTACAGGTTGCCATCCTGAAAATGTCTCATTCACTCCAACTATCTGTCTTCAATTAGTTAGCCAATCTTCTATCCATCTGTGCTACTCCAACACCATTGGCTCTTATCTTATTAAGTAGCCTTATGTTCAACACTCTATTGAAAGTTCAAATTTATTACATCTACTGTTTCCCCTTTATCAATCCTGCTTGTTAACTCCTCAAAGAATTCCCATAAATTTGTCAGGCATGATTGCATGATTTCATGATTTCCCTTTCATTAAGCCATGTTGACTCTGCTTGATTATATTATGTGTTTCTAAATGGTCTTCTACTTAGAAAAGACTCAAACATTTTTCCCAATCACAGATATTAAGCTAACTGGCCCATAATTACCGAAAGAACTGCAGATGCTATAAATCAGAAACAAAAACAAAAGTTGCTGGCAAAGCTCAGCAGGTCTGGTGGCATCTGTGAAGAAAAAAGTCAGAGTTAACATTTCGGGTCCAGTAACCCTTCCTCCGAACTCTGTACCTTTGAGTTCTGAGGAAGGGTCACCAGACCTGAAACGTTAACTCTGACTTTTTCTTCACAGATGCTGCCAGACCTGCTGAGCTTTTCCAGCAACTTCTGTTTTTGTTCCTGTGTTGTGGCCCATAATTACCCGCTTTTAGTCTACCTCCCTTTGTGAGCAAGTGTGTTACATTGGCAGTTTTCTAATCCATTGTGACTTTTCCAGAATCAAAGGACTTGTGGAAGTTTACTACCAGTGCATTCGCTATTTGAGTAGCTACTAATGATAAAGTGGGATACATTCCTGACCATGATGTTACAAATTGTGGTTGAATGCAATTCCGCTGCTGCTGATGGCCCAATGTGCCTCATGAATGAATGGTTTTGCATTGCTAGGTCTGTTCAATGTCTGTTCGATTTAGCTTGATGGTCCTGCTTTACACATAACGGATGGTATCCTCACAAAGCTGGGACTTTGTCTCCGTTTGGACTATGCAGTGACCGCTCCTCTCAATACTGTCTTGGAAGAATGCATCTGTGACAGTTAGATTGACAAGACAAGTTCAAGGAGATTTTTCTCTCCAGACAGAGTAGATGCAGACAAGATTTTTTCTCAGAATCTACAGTGACATTGCCATTTCCAGTGCCTACTTTGATACCAGGTGTTTCCTCTAGTTTCATTTGTTTCATTAGACTGACAGCTGAATACAACTGATGGCAAACGGGGTAATTTTAGAGGGGAGTTAAGAGTTAATCACTTTGCTGTGGCCCTGTCACGTGTAGCTGTTACAACATGGGAACAGGCAGCTGAACCGAATCAGCCTTTCTACCTCTGTATTCACAATGCAGTAAGAGTAAACCATTGAACAACCCACAGTCACTTCAATGGTTCCTAAACAGACCCTTGGATAACCTATTCCAGACTTTGAGAATGATTCATTTCCAGACACCGGTTTTCTTTATCTTAAACAAAAGTCTTTACTGCTTATTAAGTATCTTTATATACCTTTACCAGAGAGAAAATTAAACAACATGTTATCGAATTAATAGTTTAAATGAGAAACTTTTATTTTTAGCCCCATTCACACAAAAGACAGTCAAACAAACACGGTTAAGGTATAAGTGAAGGGAACTAACAAAACTGGCCAGGTTACTTAAATGGCTTTCAAAATACGTTGCTTCACAAGTGTAAATGTGGACTCCTTAGTTGCTTTATTGAAAGTGCTGATCAGGATCACATTCTTAGTTCACTCAGGCAAATGCAGCAATACTTCTAATTTAGATTTCTACTCTTTGGGATGCCAGAAGGTGATGTTGTGGATTAGATAGGGAGCTTTCACATCTTTATGCTGTCTTGTCAGCCCCTCATGTCCAATGAAAGCACAATCTTCCTGAGGCATAAATTACCACTCAATAACTGACTTCTGCCTGAACACAGGGTGTATTCCAAGCTTGCTTGAACCAATACCCTGATACTGACTTCCTTAATAACCAACTTCTGCTATCTGTTGAAACACAATGCTCTTTTCTGGGGTCGCTGTGTCTTTTGTAACTCTTTTAATCAATGCTCAGCCTGCAATTAGCCTCCAGGCCTGACCTCACAAAAAAAAACAAAGCTTGTTTGGTCTGTTCTTTGCCTCTGACCACAAGCTGTTTCAAAGTCCACAAGTCATTCTCAGCTGGCATTTCCAGTTAACAATTCCAAACCAAATTCAATAAAAGAATAAAAATAATGAAAAATCGGCGACAGTTCTAACACAGTCCAGACCAGGCAATGGTGTTCACCATGCTTCACTAAAGGTCATTAGCAACCAGCCTTTTTTTTTACTACAATTGATAGTGTTCTTTTTGATATTCATTCATGGGAAGTGGACATCACTGGTTAGGCCAGTGTTTTTTGCCCAGTCCAGTTGGCCTTGATAAGGTAGTGAGGAGCTGACTTCTTGAACCACTGCAATCCATTTGGTGTAGTTAAAACCCACAAAAGGTTACATTGTTGCCATTAGGCTATCTTATAATTCCAGATTTTATTGATTTCAAGTCTTACTATCTGCCACAGTAGGATGTGAACCCATTCTCTCAGAACATTAGCCTGGAGTTCTGGATCACTAGTCCAGTGATGATATCACTTACACTGGCAGCATCTGTGAAGGAGGAAAACAGAGTTAACGTTTCAGGTCCGGTGATCCTTCCTCAGAGCTGATGGTGGCTGGGAAAACGTCAATTTATATGCAGAAAATAGGGAGGTGGGTGGGGTAGGGAGTAAACGATAGGATAGAGCCCAAAGAGAGAGAAAGACAGTTGGACAGACAAAGGAGTTGCTAACGATCAGGCTGGGAGGGTGAATAGTTGTTAATGGGGACTGTTAGTGACTAACAACAGGGGGTGTGTAGTGGCAGGCTTTGTGGTTACCATGTGGTTACCATAGCCATAGCCTGTGGTTATCACATAGCCTGCCATTACACACCCCCTGTTGTTAGTCACTAACAGTCCCCATTAACAACTATTCACCCTCCCAGCCTGATCGTTAGCAACTCCTTTGTCTGTCCAACTGTCTTTCTCTCTCTTTGGGCTCTATCCTATCGTTTACTCCCTACCCCACCCACCTCCCTATTTTCTGCATATAAACTGACGTTTTCCCAGCCACCATCAGCTCTGAGGAAGGGTCATCGGACCCGGAATATTAACTCTGTTTTCTCCTTCACAGATGCTGCCAGACCTGCTGAGCTTTTCCAACAACTTTGTTTTTGTTCCTGATTTACAGCATCCGCAGTTCTTTCGGTTTTTATATCACTTACACTACTTGCCATTAGGGATGCCCCTAATCATTCCACAGCAATCTGTCGTTTTGAACTGATGCATGGTTATGAGGAGGAAGCCCCTTAAAATTGTGTCATACAAAAACTAGGTAATGGGTATCAGTTGGCCAAACAGTATTTGAAATATTTGCAACCAGAGTAGATAAAATGCCAAAGCTAGACATTGTGTTGCTTGGGCCAGGAATTTGTATTGTTATTTCTTTCTGGGGAACTATTAAAAGCAAAATTCACTGGACCTTATCAAAGCACAAAAAAAAAACTCTGATGGGAATTTTATGTTGTGTACTCCAAATCTGAGAAAATTTCAGTGTGCATATCAAGTTAATATGTTAAAGTGATTCTATGCCAGGGAGGACAGCCAGAACAGAAGTGTATTTACAGTAGTTAAAGAAGTAGTGAGTGAAAATTAAATATCAACTTAGATAATGTGGAGATGCATAAAATGTTAGATGTAATATTGTTACCTCCTTGAAAACTATCAAAGTGACTTTGAAAGTTATTTAGATTCATAAATTGATTTGTGTAAACAAGTCATGAAAAATGTCTTTTGCTACTCATGATGTGAATACAAGGGATGCGTTACCCATAAAACAACATCCTCACAGAGTTAGCTCACAGGCATTAGCTAAATTGAGTGAAGAGATCAAGATCATGACAGACAATAGCATTATTGAACTGAATCACTGGAGCTGGAGATAACCTATTGTGATAATGCTGAATAAAAACCTAAAGAACTGCGGATGCTGTAAACCAGGAACAAAAACAAAGTTGCTGGAAAAGTTCAGCAGGTCTGGCAGCATCTGTGAAGGAAAAAACACAGTTAACGTTTCAGGTCCGGTGACCCTTCCTCAGAAGGATAATGCTGAAACCAGATGGATCAAAACAATTGTTTATAATGTTATGATCCCAGATAATGGCAATACTGGATAATTGAGATTCCATGACAGAACCTGGCTTGATGGGCCAGGAGTGTTATTTTTGCAATTTTTCTACCATGGTGGTCACTCACTAAACATATTCACAAGAGATTGCCAACGTACTTTTAACAAAAGAATATAAAAATGTTTTCCACTAAAATGAACAACAACACAAACTCTATGATACTATACAAGAACTAATTGAAATGATCTTGATACCAATATCAGAAATAAAGATTAAACTCTTTTACCCTCAACAACAACTTTACCAACACCAAAACTTCAATGAAGGGCAACCCTGTTTCCACTTTAAAATTCTTTATTCGGGTAGCATAGCTAGAATGGGCAACTTTTCAGCAAACCTCTGCTTTCATTTGATGCAATTTCTTTAGTTAATGACTCATCCTGAGACCCTTAAACAAACTGCTAACGTGGTTCGCCTATTTCTTTACAAGGGTTCCTTAAAGTCCTCTCTCACTAACTTCTGTTTCTGGATCTTTTCTCTCACTGACATTAAGCCACTCATTCTTATTTTATTCTGTCTTGCAGAGACTGCTAAACTGTTACAGGCTTTTTTTTCTCTCTGAATATCCTACTTCTTTCCCTGAAAGAAGCCTACACACCCTAAATTTTTGGATAGTTCATGCTAAAATAATTTATTTCTGTTCCTGTCTCCTGTATTATAGGTAACCTCATTACAAAGAAACAATCCAATTGTTTGTCATTTTTTATCCCTTTGTTTCCAAGGAACTTAACAAAAGTTTGAAAAGCCTCATAAAATGTATTTTCAGACAGTGCGCTGAATTTAAAAATGCAACTAAAACTATGTTTCCTTTTCTAACACATACAAATAGAAATATACATCAGTCTTAAAGTTATATGTGGTTCTCTCCACTTGCAGAATAAACAAGGTGAAAAACAATGGAGTCAAAATTCAAAATAAAATAAAGATGATTAACAAAATTAATAAGACAAGTCTAAACATTTTGAATCTTAATGTGTGCAGCATTTGCAATAAAGTAGATGAATTAGCAGCACCAATAGAAGTGAACCGTTATAATAACGTCGTGATTATGCAGATATATCTGCAAAGTTTCCCCAGGGTGGGAACTGAACAGCCAGGGGTATTCATTATTTAAGAGCGACAGATTAAAAGGTAAAGGAGGCAGGGTAGCATTGATCAGAATTTTTGTTTATATTGGGTTTTTTAAATGAAACTTCACATAAGTTTATATACATCTCTAATTTCATGGATGATGGCCACCAATTAAATTAATATTACTTGCAACAATTGAAGCACTGTAAAATTATTAATCATAAAACTGTGAAGACCAACTTACAGTTCGACATAAATGTTTAACATGGTTGTTCATTTAAGCAAAACATGTACTTATAGCCAGCACTTGAATTACTCATCCTAAATTACAATGGAGGGAAGTACAACAGTTGTACATAGGTAGGTCATTTAAAAATTATATTTTATTACTATTTTGTACATACAAGATTTGACCAGGCAGTTTTCTGTAGACAGACAGAGCTGTTGTTGCTTCTGCACATTTCAGTGCTACTCCAAGTATTGTGTAACCATCGGAGATTAGAGGCAGAGTAATTGTTTTCTTAAACATAATTCTATGCCAATTTCTAAAATAATGATACTTGAGTGGAAAATTTGACATTCACATGTTTTTGGGGTATTTTGTAACAGATGGGATGTTTCCCACAACTTTAAACGAACATGACAGCAAAAAATGGGTCAATAAAGCATGTGGAAACAACGTGATAAACTGCAGCTGCCAGTTCTGACAATTTTTGTGCTATTATTTTTGAGATAGGAAAGATAAAGCATGTGAAATTAGTAACCAATTCTAAGTAAATAATTACTAATTGTTCAGATGTCATTAATAAGCTTTCAGGAAATGTTGTGACAGTTTTCTGTAGGCAGCATGGAATTCTTCCCCTGATCTGGAGTTCATTCAATGATGCAGAAGCAGCAGTTAAGCACTGGTACCTATCATGTTTAATAGTAAGGTTACTGAATTTGCAGCGTTAATAGATTCAGTCTTGCTGTTGTTGGGAAGAGCTGCCCAAGAACATATGGGCTCACAATAGATGAAGCACTTACCCCAACAATCAACGTTATGCTCATCACCATTTTAATCAGCTTTATGATGTTTTAGCTAGTGAGCACTTTCTAAAGTGGAACACCAGACTGTTGAAAACTGTTACTCATTTTCCAAAGTCTAAATCAAAAATCTACAAGTTTCGATACGCCAGTGAAGGATTGTAAATAAAAAGCACAACAATTAAACATAACATTTTCAATACAAATAAGTAACATAACTTAATACTGTTTTGCTTCTGAATCAAAAACTTAGCAGTTGATCACACTAAAGGGAACAGTTTGATCTGTTATCACAAACTTACACATATTTGTGCACATTTATGTTCTGCTTTATTTCCTGAAACTTGCTGCTCTCAGCTTTATAATCAACCTGTTTGGATGAGTCATGACATAAATCCATGGCCATCACATCCTGAGTTGGAACTAGAACTCAGGTTACCTGGCCCAAAGGTTGGAACATTACCACTATGCCACACGACCCAAGTGTCTTGGCCCTAAATGACAGATTAAATAGCTATTTCATTTCTTGAAAGATACAAAATTAATACTATTAAAGGTTAAGTCTTGCTTAGTCTGATTTCTGAAGCTGACACAAAGATAGTCCCAGAGAATGATCTTGCCCTGCAATTATCTCATACAATTAGTAGTTCTAATGTGACAATTAAAGCAAACAAATTGTGGGGAAATTAACACACCTGTTTCTAAGGGAAATACCCTCTTCCAGATGAGCAGGAAATCACCGTCACCATACCTTTTTTTCACAAGAAAGTCATTTGGTTGGGTTTGAAACTGAGTACAGCAAGTCACTTCTGGGAAAAAGATGGTTTGAGATTGTATAACTGTAATTCAATAGCAACTATTCCAATTGATTTCAGTATTACTGAAGATAATTAATGTAATTATACCCATATCAATGGCAGAATTCAATTAATAGATTAGATGGTTAATGCAAACTTGTATCTCAGGCACAAATATGCTTTCACTGACAGGTGGATTTTGACGATAAACAATTCACAATATGTACTAATGACTTGATGAGTGGATTAAATGTAATATCTTCAAACTCGCAGTGACACAAAACTAGGTGGGAGGGTGAGCTGCGAGGAGGATTCGGAGATGTTTCAGTGTGATTTGGACAGGCTGAGTGAATGGGCAAATGCATGGTAGCTGCAGTATAATGTGGATTAATTTGTAAGGTTTTAATTAACAGGATACTTTAAAGCCCAGCCCAAATGAGTGATATCACAGGCAGACAATAAGTTAACTGGTTGCTGATAACTGATAATTTGACTATCTTTATAGGTTACTTCCAGATTGAAGGTAAATCAAAGAACTATTTACAGGAGACAACTAAAAGAACAGTTTGAAATTTTTAAAATTCCATTAATTTGAATTCATGGGACATTGGCACCAGTGGTAGGGAAGGAGAAATCTGTTCAAATGGGATGGGCTCCACCCAAATTATACCAGGACCAGAGACCTGGCAAATCACAAAACTAGGGCTATGGATAGGGCTTTAAAGTAAATAGTTGTGGGTTGGGTTCAGGTGCATGGAAAATTAGGGAATGAGTCAAGTGGTGCAGGGCTGGGGAGGACAAGTTTCCAGAACAAGTATTAGGACAGAGAGTATGCACAGGATCAGGAATCTAACTTCGAGCACACTAGATAACAGGACAACTATGAAAAGTGGAGCAGTCAATGCAGGACTGAGGGTGTTGTGGACTGAGGGTGTTGTACTTAAATGCACTGCGTATATGAAACAAGGTAAATGAGCTTATGGCACAGATTGAAATCAGCAGGTATAATGTATCACAGAGAAGTGGCTGTAAGGGGCCCAGGGCTGGGAACTAAATATCCAAGGATACTATTGAACTAGTAGTATTGAAAGGACAGGCAGATGGACAGAGGAGACGGGATTACCTTGTTCATAAGAAATAAAATTAAATTGCTAGCAAGAAGTGATATATAGTGTCGGAAGGTGTAGAATTTGTGGGAGTAGAGTTGAGAAACTGCAAAGGAAAAAAGACCCTGATTGGAGACAACAAGGTGCAGGGCTGGATGAACACAGCAGGTCAAGCAGCATCATAGGAGCAGAGAGGCTGATGTTTTGGGCCTTGACCCTTCATCAGAAAAGGGGGAGGGGAAGGGGGTTCTGAAATAAATAGGGAGAGAGTGGGAGGCGGATAGAAGATGGATAGAGGAGAGGATAGGTGGAGAGGAAACAAACAGGTCGAAGAGGCGGGGATGGGGCCAGTAAAGGTGAGTGTAGGTGGGGAGTTAGGGAGGGGATAGGTCAGTCCAGGGAGGATGGACAGGTCAAGGGGGCGGGATGAGGTTAGTCGGTAGGAGATGGAGGTGCGGCTTGAGGTGGGAGGAGGGGATAGGTGGGAGGAAGAACAGGTTAGGGAGGCAGGGACAAGCTGGACTGGTTTTGGGATGTGGTAGGGGGAGGGGAGATTTTGAAACTTGTGAAATCCACATTGATACCATTGGGCTGCAGGGTTCCCAAGCGGAATATGAGTTGCTGTTCCTGCAACCTTCGGGTGGCATCGTTGTGGCACTGCAGGAGGCCCAGGATGGACATGTCGTCTGAGGAATGGGAGGGGGAGTTGAAATGGTTCGCGACTGGGAGGTGCAGTTGTTTATTGCGAACCGAGCGTAGGTGTTCTGCAAAGCGGTCCCCGAGCCTCCGCTTGGTTTCCCCGATGTAGAGGAGGCCACACCGGGTACAGCGGATGCAGTATACCACATTGGCAGATGTGCAGGTGAACATCTGCTTGATGTGGAAAGTCTTCTTGGGGCCTGAGATGGGGGTGAGGGAGGAGGTATGGGGGCAGGTGTAGCACTTCCTGCGGTTGCAGGGAAAAGTGCCGGGTGTGGTGGAGCTGGAGGGGAGTGTGGAGCGGACAAGGGAGTCATGGAGAGAGTGGTCCCTCCGGAAGGCAGATAAGGGTGGGGAGGGAAAGATGTCTTTGGTGGTGGGGTCGGACTGCAGATGGCGGAAGTGTCGGAGGATGATGCGTTGGATCCGGAGGTTGGTGGGGTGGTACGTGAGGACGAGGGGGATTCTTTTTTGGTTCTTATTGCATGGACGGGGTGTGAGGGATGAGTTGCGGGAGATGTGGGAGACACGGTTGAGGGCGTTCTCGACCACTGCCTGATTGGAGCTGTGAACGGGCCTCCCAGCAGTAGTCAGGATGTGGGGAAGAAAATAAATCAGGAGATAGAAAAGGCATGTAAGAAAGGCACTATTACAATAATCAGGGGGGACTTCAATATGCAGGTGGACTGGGAAAGTCAGGTTGACAGTGCATCTCAAGAAAAGGAATTTGTGGAAGGTCTGTGAGATGGTTTTGTTGGAGCAGCTGTAGTAGAACCCACTAGGGAACAGGCAATTCTGGATTTGGTCATGTGTAATGAGGCAGACTTGATTAGGGAGCTTAACATGAAGGAACCCCAAGAGAGCAGTGACTATAACATGATGGAATTCACTTTGCAGTTTGAGACAAGGAAGAGTGAATCAGATGTAATGGTAATACAATTGAGTAAAGGTAACTACAAAGACATGAGGAAAAAGCTGGCCAGGGAAAATGGTAGAGCAGTAATGACAGGGGTTTCTGGGAATAATTTGGGGGCCACAGCCAAAATTCATCCCAAGGAAGAAGAAACATACCAAGGGGAGGATGAGGCAACCATGGCTGATGAGGGAAGTTAGGGACAGCATTAAAGCAAAAGGAAAAGTATACAATGTGGTGAAGATTGGAGGAAGCCAGAGGATTGGGAAGCCTTGAAAAACCAGCAGAGGATAACTAAAAAGCAATAAGTGGGGAGAGGATGAAATATGAGATTTAGCTAGCTAGTAGAAGAAACGAAGATTGCAAAATCTTTTTTAGACAACTAAAAGATAAGAGAGAGGCAAGAGTGGACATTGGCCACTGGAAAATGAGGCTGGGAAAGTAGTAATGGAAACAAAGAAGCGGTGGAGGAACTGAATGGGTACTTTACATCAGTTTTTACAGCGAAAGACGCTAGCAGCATACCAGAATTTAAAGAGAGTCATGGGTCAGAGGTGAATGTAATAGCCATTACTAAGGATGTGAGGTTGAAAGGTCTGAAGGTGGATAAATCATTTGGACCAGGTGGACTACATCCCAGAGTTCTAAAGGAGATAGCTGAGGAGATTGTGGAAGCATTGGTAGTGATCTTTTTCAATCACTGGAGTCAGGGAGAGTCCCGAAGGACTGGAAAATGGCTCATATTTCACCCTCCTTTAAGAAGGGTGGGAGGCAGAAGACAGGAAACTATAGGTCAGTTAGCCTGGCTCCAGTTGCTGGACTTTACAGTCCATTATTAACAATCAAAAATGGGGCAGAGTCAGCATGGCTTCGCCAATGGGAGGTCAAATCTGTTAGAATTCTTTGAGGACTCCAACCAGCCGAGAGACTCCCCCCTCCCCCAATTCCCATTGATTCCAGTTTTTCTAGGGCTCCTTGACACCACACTTAGTCAAATACAACCTTGATGTCAAGGGCAGTCACTTTCACCTCATCTCTGGAATTCAATTCTTTTATCCATGTTTGAACCAAGGCTGTAATGAGGTCAGGAGCTGAGTGGCCCTGGTGGAACCCAAACTTACCATCACTGAGCAGTTGCTGCTTGATAGCACTGTTGATGACACCTTCCCTCCCTTCACTGAGAGTAGACTGATGGGATGGTAATTGGCCGGGTAAGATTTGTCCTATTTTTTGTGTAGATGTAAGATGTTTGGATCAGATTTCTGTGGCATGTTCTGAAACACAAGTCCTCAGTACTATTGCTAGAATGTTGTCAAGATCCAGCACCTTTGTCATTTCCAGTGCCTCCTGTCATTTCTTAATTTCATATCGAGTGAATTGAATTGGCTGAAGACTGTCATGTCTGAAGTTGGGGACCTCTGGAGGAGCCAAAATGGATCATCGACTCAGTACTTCTGGCTAAAGATTGCTGTGAATGCTTTAGCCTTATTTTTTGCTTTAATGTACTGGGGGATGGGGATATTTGTGGAGCTTCCTCCATCAGTGAGTTCATTTATTCATCACCATTCATGACTGGAGGTGGCAGGACTACAGGACTTAGATCTGATCTGTTGGTTATGAAATCTTGCTGCTTATGCTGTTTGGCACATAAGTAGTTCTGCTTTGCAGCTTCATCGGGTTGACACCTCACTGTTAGGCATGCCTGGTGCTACTCTTGTCATGCCCTACTGCACTCTTCATTGAACCAAGGTTGATTCCCCTAGCCTGAAGATAATGGTAGAGTGGGGAATACTCCAGGCCATGAGGTTGCTGATTGTGTGGGAGAATAATTGGATTATAATGGGGGAGGCAGTGGCCTAGTAGTATTATCGCTGGACTATTAATCCAGAGACCCAGGTAATATTCTGAGGACTCAGGTTTGAATCCCACCATTACACATGGTGGAAGTTAAATTCAATGAAAAAAATCTGGAATTAAGAGTCTAATGATGAACATAATTCCATTGTCAATTGTTGGAAAAACCCATCTTGTTCTCTAATATCCTTCTGGGAAGGAAATCTGCCATCCTTTCCTGGTCTGATCTACATGTGACTCCAGGCCCAAGGCAATGTGGTTGACTCTTAACTGCCCTCTGGCCAATTAGGTATGGGCAGTAAATGCTGGCCTGGCCAGCCACGTCCTCATCCCATGAATGAATAAAAGAAATTCTGCTGCTGTTGGCCCACAACACCTCATGGATGTCCAGTTTTGAATTGCTCGATCTGTTCAAAGTTTATGACACTTAGCATGGTGATAATGCCATGCAACACAATATATTTTTAATGTGAAGGAGCAACCTTGTCTCTACTGGATACTGTCATGGATAGATGCATCTGTGCAGGCCAAGTATGTTTGCCATTTTGTTGGTTTCCTAACCACCTGCTGTAGACTCAGTCTTTTGGCAATATCATTTAGGACCCGGTCAGAGGCCTACTAATTCAGAGGCCCAAACTAATACTCTGGGGAGATGGATTCAATCCCGCCACGGTGGCTGGTGAACTGATGATCAGTTAATAATTCTGGCATTCTGTCTCAATAATGATGTCATGAAACTATCACCAATTGTCATAAAAGTTCACTAATGTCCATTAGGGAAGGAAATCTGCCGTTCTCACCTGGTCATGTGACTCCAGACCAATGTCAAAGTGATAGACTTTTAAAACGTCCTTTAAAATGGCCTACGCATTACATTCAGCCTGAAGTTTCCTTGGATGAAGGTTACAGGAAAAAGCAGGGAGTTGGACTGGGTAAACTGCTACTTCAGAGAACCTGGACAGAAGCCTCATCTATGCTATAACAATTCTGTGAAGTTCACTGAATTGAACCACCCAGGGATGATTTAGTCACTTCTGGTGCTTTGCTTTTCAATTAACATACCAAATGCTTTCATTAGCATTCTAAAGGTTAAGTGGAATAAAATTTACTTTGAACAGAATGCAATAAATCCGCAATACTCAACCCATTAAAATTGCTCTGCTGCATATTCTCTATATCAGCAGCAATTTTCAAATGCATATATGTAATAAGAGAAGGGTCGTTATAGGCTGAGGATCAATAAATGAACTGGTTTGTTTGGATCAGGAATCCTGAATACCGCTCCCACAAAGACAGTCGAGTAGTAAAACTAATATCTCAACTCACTTTGCCGTTCACTCTGCAACTGAATCTAAATTTAAAATTTATTATGTAAATTTGTGAAGCTAGTAGCACATTACAGCAAATTTTGAAGATTTTGAATTGAGTATACTCATTATGTTGTGCAATGGATAAACCAACAATTAAACAATAACTTCCACTGAATCAGTGTAATTTATCTAGTATGCAAACACTATGCTTGGATTATAGAATGTATGAATAACGATTGCTCCGTTGCATTTTTGAAAAATAAAATCAACCTGTTTGGACGTGTCATGACCTGTAGATTAGGCAGGACTTGAGCCAAGACTGTGGCCCAGAGATAGGGATACCATAACTGCAGCACAAGATCCTCTATTTTATTTCAATGCTTGATCCTCTATTTTATTTCCATGCTTGCACTGCTTTTTATCTGCATTCAATTGCATAGTTCGGCAATATTAACATCTGCGCTTAAAATATGTCCTATTGTATTTATGCTGAAAGTTCGAAAAACATGTCAATTTAAAGCTACTTTTTTGTGTAAAACCTAAAAACATTTTTGAAAGTTTATTTATTTAAAAATCAACTTCCATCACAGCCAGATGCTGAATTGACAGAAATTTTACAAGCAACCATTCCAAGTAAAATATAAGGAACAAAAATGATAGAAACTACGGAGAACAGTGGCATACTATTCATCAGACTACATTAGCAAAGGGTCCAAATTTTAACAATCACTAGAGTTCGTTCATTTGTGGATAAGATGTGGTATTAGACTGTTCTTAAACCTTATTGTTTTATATCTTCATTCAGTCATGTGATTTTAATAATTTGGCCTAATATGTTTTAGCCAGTTACAGAACGAGAAATTGCTGGAAAATCTCAGCAGGTCTGGCAGCATCTGTGGAGAGGAATCAGAGTTAACGTTTCGAATTGAGTGACCCTTCTTCAGAACTGTTTTAGTCAATTGTTTGTTCTATGCAGAAAAATCACAAACCTAATAGAACATCTCAAACATTAAACAAACAATACAGAAATTTCATTTCATTTACATCTGTGAGAGACAAATTTCAATTTTATTAGCATGCCATGAAAAGTCAAAAGTTAGCTTTTAAAAATTTACAGTTTTTGAAAAATATTAAAATTACAGGACCCCGAATTGCTCATTACGTCTATAGCTTGAATACCTGTTCTTAATATTGTCAAAATGGCTGAGTTAAAACCTAGAATTCGCTAATATCACTCCAAGAATTTTCCCAACAATGAACCCACTTCTATTTTAATAATTGCCTTGCTTTAAAACATTCCATCTGCAAACATTTTGGTTGTAAGTAATGATAGATCACAGTTTTAGTTTAATAATGAACCAATTTCTCAAGCAATTGATGCCTCTACATAAGCAACTATGCAGGAAATGCTAATACTATTTACCAGTTTTTATTTATTAATTATATGGTACAGTTCACTTTAAATGCATAAAACATGGAATGTTCAATTACCTGGTGTTCTGAGGCTCTGTAACATCTGAATCTGGCTGTGTTTTCTTCACCTGCAAGAGTAATAGCTACCAATTACTTCTCTTTGATTAACTACAGCTTTAGTCAAAAACATACAGAGTACTCAGATCACTAATGAAAAAGAACTGCTCACACATAATACATGCCTTGATGCAACTCTTTTGCTCACCATTATCTCCGTTAAATACTTTCTTAAACCTTTACAGCAGCAGTATGTTAGGCTAACTGGACAGGACTAGCTGTCAATCACACTTCCCAGACTTATTACAATATGAAAAGCACTTTTACTTTCAGTGTCCTGCCCAGAAACAAAGAAGTCAAAGAACCAGGTACCAACGTTTGAAGAAGAAATGATACTGTCTACAGTTCACTGGGGCATCAAGTTATCCATTCGTTCTTATCTGCTCCTTCCTACATTTTCACTGGAACAGTCTGATGTTAAGATGTGTTACTCTGTGAATTTAATCATGTTGAAAGGTGATACCATAGGAACGTTATTCCATCCACACATACCAGCAGATCGGTTCTGTCCTCAAACCTTGTAGCTTCAAACATGTAAATACAGTTTTACGAAGTTCCATGAAACAGCGCTTCTCAATTTGTTCATAAACAATGCACCAGAAATGTTTCAAAGGAAATTACGGATGAACAATTACTGTTGGCCTGGCTAATGGTGCCCGTGGAAAAAAAGAAATTACACAAATTCTTCCCGAGCACATCTCTCATTTCAGCCTACAGCACAGAGAATATTTTTCCATTTGCCTTTTTAAGAAACGGAAATAATTATCTTTTTAAAATGTCCATATTTCTTGTACACATCCAAGGCCAGCATCAATGTTCAGTGTTCATGTTGTGAGTATTGACAAGCTGGATGCTCATTGGACAGCATCATAGCAAACCACAAGCTGTTCCTCACCAATTGTTCACAAAGATACTTTCTGAAGGGTTATTTACTACTAAACAAAAAAAATCGAGAACTGCAGATGCTGAAAATCAGAAATAAAATCAGAAATAACTGGAAAAGCTCAACAGGGCTGGCAGATAAATTCTTCAGGACTTTCTGAAGAAGGGTCACTGGAAGTGAAAGGTTAGCTCTGATTTCTCTTTACAGATGCTGCCAGACCTGCTGAGCTTTTCCAGCAATTTCAGATTTTGTTGGCTACTTTCTACTGTTTTTTGAGTCTCCTAGAAGATTTCACAGCTGTGGAGTAAGTTGGGGGAGGGGGCAAAATAGACAAATGAAGTATTTAAACTTGCTGCTCTGTCTACCATCATATAGTTAGACCATCATGACCAAACACATGCTTTCATCAAGCAGGCTTGATGGATCAGTTAATCTTTTCCTGTCTGTTAATTTAGTATGTTCATACATCAGCATTTTGAGTGGTTGACATTTTATTTCTTTACCGTCGGACATTGAAAGTAGTTAGAGTCATGAAGTCATAGAGATATACAGCATGGAAACAGACCCTCCAGTTCAATTTGTCCATGCCGACCAGATATCCTAAATAAATCTAGTCCCATTTGCCAGCATTTGGCTGGCCCATATCCATCTAAACCCCTCCAATTCATGTACCTATCCAGATGCCTTTTAAATATTGAAGTTGTACCAGCCTCCAACACTTCCTCTGGCAGCTCGTTCCATACATGCAATACCGTCTGCGTGAAAAAAAGTTGCCCCTTAGATCCCTTTTAAATCTTTCCCCTCTCACCTTAAACCTATGCTGTCTCACTTTGGACTCCCCAACCTGGGGAAAAGACTTTGTCTTTTTGCCCTTTCCATGCCCCTCATGATTTTATAAACCTCTATAAGGTCATCCTCACCCTCTGACACTCCCGGGAAAATAGCACCAGTCTATTTGGGCTCTTCCCATAGCTCAAACCCTCCGACCCTGGCAAAATCCTTGTAAATCTTTTCTGAACTATTTCAAGTTTCATAACATCTTTCCTTAAACAGGGAGACCAGAATTGCACGCAGTATTCCGATAGCAGCTTAAACAATGTCCTGAATAGCCACAACATGGCCTCCCAACTCCTATACTCAATGCACTGACCAATAAAGGCAAGCATTTCAAACGCCTTCTTCACTATCCTGTCTACCTGCGACTCTGCTTTCAAGGAACTATGAACCTGCACTCCAAGGTCTCTTTGTTCAGCAACACTCCCCAGGACCTTACCACGTACTGTATAAGTCCTGCCCTGATTTGCCTGTCCAAAATGCAGCACCTCACATTTATCTAAATTAAACTCCGTCTGTCAATTCACGGCCCATTGGCCCATCTGCTTAAGATCCTGTTGTACTCTCAGGTAACCTCCTTCGCTGTCCGCTCCACCTCCAATTTTGGTGTCATCTGCAAACTTACTAACCATACCTCATAGGTTCACACTCAAATCATTTATATAAATGTTGAAAAGTAGTGGCCTCAGCACCGATTCTTGTGGCACACCACTGTTTACAGGCCTCCAGTCTGAAAGTTGAGGTTTTTTCCCTGAAATGTTCTCTTATCACCAATTAGTTCATGTCAATCCAAAGAAATTTTCTTCAAAACTAAAAGTGGTTTGCATTGGTGAAACATTCAAAACTAAAAATAAACCATAAAGTCCAAATTTACAACATATGTACACTTCTAATAAACACCTTCATGTTGTATAAGGGTACAAAGGTCTAAAAGGGTTAATATTGAGAAGTACCTTTAACACCATCCACTACAAAGATGTTATATAGACTTGACTGGAGAATAACATAAGATTTCAAAGGAGTGAGACCTACCATCCAGATTCCTCTCACAGTCCTTGCAACAATGTTGATCACATTTGTGTAACCTGTACTTAATTTCCAACATGTAAAGAACTATACCTTGTTTAAGAAATTAGGGTACTAAGCAGTTTTCCTCTACCATGCCAGACCAAACAAGCCCTGTAGATCCTTACTTTAAAAGTGGATGTGGCTGTAAACCAATCCCATTGGTGAGTAACAGTGTAGAAAGCCTTATGTAAAAGGTGGAGTGGGTTGCTCATGTAATAGTGCAATCATGGCAGATATGTCAAAATTAACTTAGCTGTGAAGTACATTAACCAGTTAACAGAAATCCATTCACCACATTTCATGCACGATAAAATGGAATTGGAACTGTACTGATTTGTTCTGGACAAATCCAAGTTAAGTATGAATATAAATGCCAGGCATAAATTTTCCAATTAGATGTTGTATATATCCTGAGTTTAAGAATATTTTAAAAGCCACAACATGTTTATAAAGTCTACCAATTGATTATGAACTAAAACAGAAATTGCAATATTCACTGTATATCTTAGTGCAAAATTAGCATTCAGAAGAAAATATCTGAGATGGCAAGAAAATAAGTGTCTACCCCACAGGCACATTTTTATAAGTAGCATTTGCCAAGATGCTGTAATGCTCAGGTATATAGTCCTGTCTTCTGTAATGTCTGTAAGCATTTCAGCCTGATGTGTATAATATGATGTATGAGGAAACCATGGAAAGTATCGAAGGTACACAAAGAGAATAATTGAGATAGTAAAAACTGCCGATGCTGGAGTCAGAGATAACACAGTGTGGAAACGGAGGGATACAGCAGGCCAGGCAGCATCAGAGGAGCAGGAAAGCTAATGTTTCAGTTCAGGACCCTTCTTCAGAAATAGGGCCCCATTTCTGAAGAAGGGTCCCAACCCGAAACGTCAGCTTTCCTGCTCCTCTGATGCTGCCTGGCCTGCTGTGTTATAAATACTTCGACTGTTTTATAATTAAAGTGTCAAAATCACAAAAAACGCTAGTAATTCAGAAAATGTCATAAAGTAAACAAAACCTTTTTTAAAAAAAGTCTTAGAAAAATGCAAGGCGATATTTTCTAATATATTAAATCCATTCTGTACATTATGAATATGTTTTCTTTTCACGACTTCTTGGACTAAAAACTTATAAACTAGAACACAGCAATGCAAGAAAATAGCAAGTAAATATTAAAGCTACATTTTAAATTAATCCAGAAACACTACAAGAAAATAAAATTCGGTTAGAACTTTGTAGTTTGTTCATCAGAATTAATGAATATGCTGTACTTCTGAAGAGAGAGTGCTGAGTTTGGATCTTGGCATTTACTGCCCCTCGTAAACAGGTTCTTTCTGTACATAGCTAGGCTGGCTGTGGGGAGAAACAAACTCTTGAACACTGCAAAAAGGGGAAGAGGGAGAAAGAAAGATGATATTTTTTCCTACATGATTCAAATGTGCGCATTAGCATAATCCCAAGATCCACAGGTTGGACAATTATGTGAATGGTACAGATGTGAGGGTCAACTGGATTTTTCACACTATTCTTTAGCTTTTCTGTGCTTAGGGATAAATTCAAAGTAGAGACCGTAACTAAACCAATAATTGGTCATTGTAACTGCACTCTGCCTGGACCTCTACTCGGCACAGGGCTGATGGGCTGAGTGACCTCATTCTCCACTGTCTGATTCTATAAAGTAAAGTGAACACATGCCATTAATGGTTTAAAGTTTAAATTTGATTAAGCAAAAATTGTTCTCTACACATTACTATTTTGTCCAAGTTGCTCGTTATTTGTACCTTGGAACATGTCTATCCTGTAATTCACAGGACATTTAGGAGATACAGCACAGAAACAGGCTATTGGGCTCAACTGGTTTACACCAAAACTTATGCTTCATTGAAGCTTCCTCCTTTTATTCCTCTCCTAAACTATTATTCTAACCCTTGATTCTCTTCTTTCTCACGTGTGTTCATATACCATTTACTTTAACCACTTCCTGTGGCTGCACATTACATAGTCTCTACACTTATTGGGTAAAGACGTTCTTGTGAATTCCCTATTGGATATCTTGATAATTATAATATATTGATGGTGTCTCGTCACCTCTTCCCTGCAAGTGGAAACACTTGTCCTTTTATCTGTGAGAATTGTATGAAACCATTCATAATTTTAAAGATCTCAACTAGGTCAGCCCTTTTTAAAAAAAAGAAAAGAGACCCAGGCAGTTTATCCTTTCCTGGTGCATGGACCCTTACATTTCTGGTATCACCCTTGTAAATCATCTTTTCTCAATGCTTAAAATTTGGCAGCCAGAACTTCACTGAATACACTAAATGTCATCGAAAGTTCAAGACAAGCATAGCATAAATCTTAATTTTCAACACTATACCTTCCAGAAATAAAGTCTAGCGTTTAATTTGCTTTGCTTTTGGCCTTGTTAATCTGTGGTGCAATTTTTAGTGATATCTATTTACACTACAAAATCCTTCTTCCTTTAGCCCAATAATACTTGTACCTTGCAAGTCATAAGTAATCTATTCCTCCTGCACCTTCATGTATTGGTGCAAATTGCCCTTTTTTTTACACTAAATTTGATATGATATAATCATTGAAGCACTGAGTACATACAAATTTGTTGCAAGATTGAAACTGCAAGCTTTCTCTTAAGAAATGAGACCCCTTGCAGAAATATTTGCATCATCTATAACTACAGGTGAGGTGCCTGATGACTGGTGGGTGGCTAATGTGTACTCTTGTTTAAGAAAGGTTGTAAGGAGAAACCAGGGAACTATACATCTGTGAGTCTGACTTCCATTGTGGGTAAATTGTTAGAGGCGATTATACAAGATAGGATTTACGGACATTTAGAGAGGCAAAAATTGATTAGGGATAGTCAGCATGGTTTCGTGTGAGGACATTTGTGTCTCACAAACTTGATTGAGTTTTTTGAGGAAGTTACCAAAAAGATCGATGATGGCAGAGCAGTAGATGTTGTTTATTTGGATTTTAGTAAAGGCTTTGACAAGGTTCCGCATGGTAGACTATTTGGTAAAGTTAGGTCACATGGGATTCAGGGTGAGCTTGCCAATTGGATACATAATTGGCTTAACGGCAGGAGACAGAGAGTAATGGTGAAGGATTGCTTTTCTGGCCGGAGGCCTATCACCAGCGGTGTTCCACAGGGATCAGTTCTGTGTCCTCTTTTGTTTGTCATTTATATAAATGATTTGGATGAGAATATAGAAGGCATGGTTAGTAACTTTGCAGATGACATGAAAATTGGCAGCATAGAAGACAGTAAAGAAGGCTTTCTAAGAT
The DNA here is from genome assembly GCF_021869965.1 of Rhincodon typus. Classification (NCBI taxonomy): domain Eukaryota; kingdom Metazoa; phylum Chordata; class Chondrichthyes; order Orectolobiformes; family Rhincodontidae; genus Rhincodon; species Rhincodon typus. The sequence continues at coordinate 36,065,261 of NC_063336.1, forward strand.
TACAAAGGAACGTTGATCAAATGGGTCAATGGGCTGAAAAAAGGCAGATGGAGTTCAATCTGGATAAATGCGAGGTATTGCATTTTGGTACAACAAACAAGGATAGCGCTTGTACAACTAATGGTAAGGCCTTAAGTAGTGTTGTAGAACAGAGGGACCTAGAGGTGAAGGCATATAATTCTTTGAAGTTTGTGTCACATATAGACAGGGTGGTTAAAAAGGTGTTTGGCATGCATGCCTTCATTGCTCAGTCCTTTGAGTATAGGAGTTGGGAAGTCATGTTGAGGTTGTACAGGACATTGGTGAGGCCTCTTTGGAATAGTGTCTCCAGTTCTGGTTGCTCAGTTGTAGGAAGGATACTATCAAGCTGGAGAGGGTTCAGAGGAGATTTACCGGGATGTTGCCGGTATGGAAGGTTTGAGTTATAAAGAAAGGATGGATAGGCTGAGACTTTTTTCACTGGAGCATAGGAGGTTGAGACGTGACCCGACAGAAGTTATAAAATAATGAGAGGTACAGGTCGAGTTAATGGTAGTTGTCTTTTCCCTAGGATGGGGGATTTCAAGACGAGGGGACACATTTTTAAGCTGAGAGGAGGGAGGTTTTAAAAAGACATGAGGCAAATTTTTTACACTGAGAGTGGTTCGCATGTGAAATGAACTTCCTAAGGAAGTAGTGGAGACAGGTACAATTACAACGTTTAAAAGACATTTGGATAGATACGTGAATAAAAAAGGTTTGGAGGGATATGGACCAGGAGCTGACAGGTGGGACTAGTTTAGTTTGAGATTATGTTCAGCATGGACTGGTTGGACCGAAGAGTCTGTTTCCATGCTGTGTGGCTATATGACTCTATAAACAGCTGGGGATTCTTCTCTCACACTTACAAATGAAAAAAGAGAAAACTGCTTTAAAATTGTGTAATGTCCTAATATTGTTATAATCCCAGCTGATTTTATCACTGGTCAGGACAGATGTTCGACTGAAAACTGGCTTGATAGATCAGACATTTTTTTGGTTTAAACAAGGTGATTCTTCAGTGAAATAGAAACACACAATGCTGCACATTCAGTTTTAATGATAAAACAGAAGTGTATTATGCAAAAGAAAAAGAAGAATAAAATTGAATGAACCAAATTATTCACATATAATGCAAATTTAAAGACTTCAAAATACATGGTAAAATACAATCTCATTAATCCCAAAAGCACTCCTTTTCAGTACTCATACAAGAGAGAATTCCCTTCTCTTTCGCATCGAGAGGGCTTGACTTTAACTATGGCTTCAATTCATTCATAAAACTAAGTTTGTTCTTTCTCAGCATCAAATAACTTCTGTTATAGGCTGTAACCAAATACCTCTGGTATGGAATTCTCAAACTAAACTGCCTACACTGAGCTAACCTATTCTTAACAGTTCTAAACCATCTCCTTTCATCAGAAGCAACGGTTACTATACATCCAGCATCTGTCAAGTCTTCTGCAAAACTGTCCAACTTAATCCCTGAAGCTTTGTTCCTCCAAAGCTACGGATGTTTCCCCTAACCAAAAGAAAAATAAAGTATCTGACTTTCCAAAATTTAAAGTCGAGCGCACAACTGTTTACTTTGTTTGCTTGTGAAGATTCTCCCAATGTAGCTGTCATTAGCCTCCAAGAATTCCCAGGGCAGAGAAGTTAACAGTAAGAAAGAAATAACTTATTTTGTAGTTCCCAAACATGTCCTCAGAATTGTTCAAAACATTTTATAAGCAATAAATTACTTCTGAATTAGAAGCCCAATTGCTACATTAGCAAACAAGAGAAGTTAATTTGCAACTGGACAGATCTGATAAAGAATAAATGGATGAAAGGCCAGATAATTTTTAAGGTGTTAATTTTAACATAAATGTTGTGAGAAATCTCTACTATCATCTAGATTATGCTACAACTACATTTTATGTCCACCTAAACTGGGCTCAGTACGAAGAGACAGCAGCTCTGATAAAGCAACACCACTCATTATCGTACCAAACCATAGGGTCTGGAGTTCATTGTGAACCACATGTGTTCCTTGAATGGGTAAAATTAATAAAGATTACACTTACCCTGACACAAGTTTGACTCACAATTGTGTGAGCCTCAGAGCAGCCAGAAAAAACCAGCAAGCAGACTTAATTTTTAAAAATGGTTTTCTGGTGTTTTTAGGGACCACTCACAAGAGACTCAGTTTCTCCATGAACATTCAACTCAAACTCCGTTGCACGACACTCGGATACTGTATTGATATGCAAAGAGATCTGGGTGTGCAGGTCCACAGATCACTGAAGGTGACAGGGGAGATGGATAAGATAGTGAAAAAGGCTAATGGCATGCTTGCCTTCATTGGAAGGGGCATGGAATATCATGATAGACAAGTTATGCTGCAGTTTTACAGAACTTTAGTTAGGTTACACTTGGAATATTGTGTACAGTTCTGGTCACCACACTACCAGAAGGATGCGGATGCTTTGGAGAGGGTACAGAAAAGGTTCACCAGGATGTTGCCTGGTACGGGGGATTTTAGCTATGAAGAAAGGTTGGATAGACTGGGTTTGTTTTCACTGGAACGCAGGAGGTTGAGGGGCGACCTGAAAGAAGTTTATAAGATTATGAATGACATGGTTAGAGTGGAAAGTATGAGGCTTTTTCCTCGGCTGGAGGGTCAAATACTAGGAGACATAAGTTCATGGTGCAAGGGGGAATGTTTAAAAGAGATGTGCGAGGCACGTTTTTCACACAAGGGGTGGTGAGTGCCAGGCAAGTGCTGCCCGAGGAGGTGGTGGAAACAGACACAATAGCAGCTTTCAAGAAGCACCTGGACGAGTACATGAATAGGAAGGGAATAGAGGGACATGGATCCCGTAAGTGAAGACAGCTTTAGTAGGGAAGGGCAAAACGTGTCGACACATGCTTGGAGGGCTGAAGGACCTGTTCCTGTGCTTTATTGTTTTTTGTTCTTTGTCTCAGTCTACTGTGATAAAAGAGGTCTGGGGCATGTATATGCATATAATATTTTCGGATTTGGATTTAAAATAGGGATGGATAGATGCAGGTCCATTCTGTGAAGGTATTATTATTAAAAGCAGGTCAGAAAGTCATTTAGAACTGTAATCAAGTGCATCAATTCCAGAAAAGCATGTGACTGCAGTCAAGTGCTTGGGAGAATCCCTGAGTGTTAGTGGGAGAGGCAAGGACCAGAGGATATAGTCTCAGAATGAAGGGGTACCAATTCAAGACTGGGATAAGGAGGAATTTCTTCTCTCAGAGGGTGAGAGTCTTTGGAACTCCTTGCCATAGACAGCTGTGTGAGCAGAGTCCTTATGTATATTTAAAGCTGAGCAGAGTCCTTATGTATATTTAAGGCTGAGATTGATAGATTATGGATCAGTAGGGGAGTCAAGCTTTATGTGAAAAAGCAGGAAAGTGGACCTGAGGAATATCGGATCAGCCCATGATCTTACTGAATGGCGGACCAGGCTTGAACAGCCTGGTACCAAATTTAAACCTTAGCTCATAAAAACCAAAAGAACTGCGGACGCTGTAAATCAGGAACGAAAACTAAGTTGCTGGAAAAGCTCACCAGGTCTGGCAGCATCTGTGGAGGAGAAAACAGAGTTAACGTTTCGGGTCCGGTGACCCTTCCTCAGAAC
>NC_063336.1:36069328-36120608 GCF_021869965.1 Rhincodon typus
TCAGTTCTGAGGAAGGGTCACCGGACCTGAAACGTTAATTCTGTTTTCTCCTCCACAGATGCTGCCAGACCTGCTGAGCTTTTCCAGCAACTTTGTTTTCGTTAAACCTTAGCTCTATGGCTGTTGAAGTGCTGCAAGCCAGAAACTAGCCCCCACAGTGTGGTCCTGCACTGTTATCCTGTAAGAAATGATCCAGAAATGATGTAAGAATGTAAGAAATGATCCCAGTTCACCCACGGGCACCTTGAGGTGATGATGCATGGGGTGGTGGAAAATGAGGCAGTGCTTTTTCCTGTTGACTGGTAAAGGAGACCATGTCTTTGAACTTATCCAACCTGGACTAAGCTGGCAGCTCAGGGTCAGTGCAGTATCCCGGCTGAAATGCAATGCCCAGCAATCTAGGGAGAAGGTTAATTATCTTCTGTGCTCTGTAAGGATAAGAATCCCTATTTTATTTCTGGTGCCTCACACGCAGAGGGCCACCACTTATTCTCTCTCTGCCACTGTACACTCAGCTCATCAAGGCTCATCAACTACAATCTCATTATTCCATGCAATGTATTCACTTGGTGGCTCTCATTCATCTCATCCTCCTAAACTACCAACAATTCCTGCTCTCCATACTTCCTATTCACTCACTGGGGACACTTGTTCTCCTCTCCTACTCATGCATTACCACTAACTGCTCTTCTAACCTCTGCTATCATACAAAGTACCTCCTATTGTCTTATAGTAGGAAAGACAGGTCTACCCCTGACATGAATTGAATGATTCCCTTTATTGGCTGCGGTTGTACATCTTGACAGACTCTAATTCCTTTTGATGCCACTAACATCCGGTTCCCTTTGACTTTCACATATGCCCAATTGATTGATGCATACGCAGTATGTTTGCTGTGTGTGGTGCTGGCATGTGCCGTCAGCGTGACATTGATGTAACACAGTGCCTTACACCAATATGTCCATCCTCTTGAGTGATCAGTGCTCCGAAATGTGACAAGCTGCCTGCCTCTTCCTTTGAGCTAAAAGACATTGTTTGCTGCAGAGGCTGGCAACCCCAAATATGTGCAAAGTGAGTGAGGATTAAGAACAAAATCTAAGAGGCATATGATGCATCGTGTGGATGCATGAGGTGCGATTGTGTCCCTGTGGGCAAAGGGACAGAGGCATGCAAGTCAGAAAGATCCTTGCACTCCAGAGTGAAGTCCTGGAGAGCTGAGGTGGTATGTGAGTTGATACAAAAGCAGCCATGATGACACAGAGATAGTAGGAACTGCAGATGCTGGAGAATCTGAGATAACAAGATAACATTTCTGAAGAAGGGTCTAGACCTGAAACGTCAGCTTTCCTGCTCCGCTGATGCTGCCTGGCCTGCTGTATTCATCCAGCTCTACACCTTGTTATCATGATGACGCACGTGGTTTGTGTAGATGAGGGTGGAAGACCACACTGTCCATACAGGGGCATTGTGGCAAAGACATAAATGGATGAAAGCCCAGTGAAGCAAGCAATGAGCTGCTACTGCCAGGTTATCGCTCTGACTTTTATGTCAGGAATTGCCACCGTCCAGTCTTTAGAGCAAGGAAGGAAGAGAATTGGGAGCTATACAGAAATGAGGTAATACCTAATGATGAGGTGCAAAAAGCATGCAGATAAAGTAGTCATTACTCATTGGCGAAATTCAGAAATTATCATTAAAATCCTAAGGGAAAGATCTGGAATTTTTTCTTGGTGGTGAGAATCTGATTTTTGAATATTTTCCAACTTTCTTACCATCACACAGAAAATTCTGCTCTGTTTTGCAATATAATTGTGTGCAAAACTTTAATGATGGAAGAAGAAAGCAGTCTTTTGCTGAGTTAAAACTGACTTGGTGGTGTCTTAAATCCCACACAAACTACGAATGATGAATGAAAGGGTTCTTCTACAATAACTAATCATTTTAATCTGCCTGCAGAAACACACCTACAAAAAGCAACATAATTAAGTGAAAGATCTGACCTCTCTAGATGTGGGATCTTGCCAAGTAAGAAACACTTAATGCTAGACAGTAATAAATTACCAAGGAAAAGGTCATCGCTTAGTAATGTGCTGAAGAATGATATTTCAACACCTGCTTTATTCACATCATATCTTTCTTGCCATTCTCAATGTTGGATTAAAAATTTCAAAATTTGATGAGAAAAATATGAACGTATATTTTTCTACTGAAAATAATAATCTGAGTGGTCCCTTAATGTTTGTGAAATAAGTATTTCTTGCTTGCAAATCCTCCATTTTGCATCTATTGTGTTTCGTATTGTGTCTTGGTAGAAAATGAGTCACGAGCTAGATTTTCATTTTGGACAGGAGTCAAAGTGGATTATTATGCATGTCACCCAAGTTTCCCTCATGACAAAGTGATACGTACCTTTTTGTAGTTGCTGCAAAAATGGTGGCAAAGTACATGAAAGAAAACCAAAATGGCAATGTATCTGTTGACTTCTGTAATCCTCGTGTGAAATTTTAAATCAAACGGGTCTTATCCCATTGCAATTTTAATATGTATTCAATTCTAAGTTTGTACAGTGACACCCCACTAGCACAGCATAAGAACAGGAGTAGGCTATTCAACCCATCGAGCCTGCCCCACCATTCTAAATCATGACTGATCATCTCCTCAATGCCATTTTCCTGTACGAACTCCAACGCATTTATCCATGAATGTTCTTCGTCTGCAGAAGTCTATCTATTTCTACTTTGAACTCTTTCTTTCTTCATTTATGGGATGAGGGCGTCGCTGGCTAGACAGCATTTATTGCCCATCCCTAATTACCCAGAGGGCAGTTGAGAGTCAGCCACATTGCTGTGAGTTTGGAGTCACATGTAGGCCAGACCAGGTAAGGATGGCAGTTTCCTTCCCTAAAGGACATTAGTGAACCAGATGGGTTTTTCCGACAATCGACAATGGTTTCATGGTCATCATTAGATTCTTAATTCCAGATATTTTATTGAATTCAAATTCCACCATATGATGTGGCAGGATTCGAACTTGTTCAAGGTTTAAGCTTCCCCAGTTCCCTGGGGTAGACAATTCCAAAGATTCACCACCATCTGAATTAATCCAGTCAGGTAAGATGGAACATGTGCACTTGAATGGAAAGAAAAACTACAGCTACAAAAAAAATGTCAATACTATCCAGGTCAGGGCAGCCTGCATGACTGGAGCTGCTGAAACAAAACAAAATGTCTATCTCCTCCAACTTCAGCATGTGATCACTGAAGTATATACTCAGGATGCGTCAAGCATTAATTAACAGCGTCTCCTAGCCTCATAGCAGGAACACTGTAACACCATCAACTTCAAATGGGTTTCCAAGCTGCACACCACTCTGACTTGGACATACATGGCTACCCCTTCATTTTCTGGAATTCCATATAACCTATATCCATTGAGTCAGCAGTGTCAGCACTAAGATTGTGATGTTCAGGGAGAAGGATTGTCAGAGAGAAAGACCATCACCACCTTCTAAATATTGCCATACAATGATGATTGCAAATACTTATGGAATAATGTGTGCTGGTATGCAATTATATTCTTTGAGGAATGGATTTTACAAAATGATCCAAAAATCCAATCAACATGCTGTATTTTATTCTTCATCTACAGTGGACTAAGTTGGGGTGGCACAGTGGCTCAGCGGTTAGCCTAGTTGGCTCACAGTTCTAGGGTCTAGGGTTTGATTCCAGCCTCAGGCAACTCTCTGTGTAAATAATTACAAAGATGGTCAGGAGCCAGAGATGACTTGTCTGTTTCCGCTGGGACTTTGTGCTGGATTGCTTCTTACCCACTCAAAGTCTATGTGACATCATCAGATTGGGTGCAGCATAAACATCGACTTGTTCAGAATCTTTACTTTATATTGGTGTGGTAATGGGGGTGGGGGGGTGTAACTCCTTGTTTGCGACTATAAAATCTAGCCCCCTGTTCTTCTGGCCACTGAGCATCAAAATTACAAGATTTTTGAGCCTATGGTTGATTAATTTTCTTCAAACCATTGTGTGGCCATGTGAGTCCAACTTTAGAAAGGAACTAGCATCAAGTTCCCTATGTGCATATGAAACTGGACTCTGCCAGCTCCAACTGCATGATGAAAAAGAGTCAAAATGTCAACTCTATTTCTCTCTGCACAGATTTTGCCAGACCAGCTGAGTTTTTGGAGCAATTTCTGTGTTTATTGAATGATGAGGTGCCTTTGCTGCATGGTGAGTTGGCCCCCTCCTGCCACCCTTCTTCCTCTTGTTCATGGGTACCTCCATTTCCCTTTCCTGTGCCAGCTCACTGTGGTGCTAAAGTACAGCAGGGTCCAGAACATACTCTCTCCCTCATCAGGACTTCCAGTGGCCTTAGAAACATCTACTCTGAGAACCTCTTATTCTTGGTTCTGCTGTTATTTGGACAGGAAACTCATTTCCAAATGAATTAAATGCATACCCTCCCAGGAAAATCCAATTCTCAGTCTGTTTCCTGTTGTGGAGGGGTTGGCACAAAATCAGCCCTGATTCCTGTTTCCCATCCCCAATGCCTATTTCACTATCAGCCATAGATGCCTTTTCTTCTACCTTTATCAATATGGCAGGCAGCAATATGAACCACTCGTGCTGTGCTGAATGATTTGGTTTCAATTTTCATACTTAAAACAATGCATCATCAGTCAAACTCTAGACCAGGTTAATCCAAGTAATTTTTATTCTAATTTTTTAATGTGGTGATTACATTTTTGATTTTTTTTTGTCAGAATGTATGTTTTTTGCTAATGATGAGTTATAAAATACTCAGCTGCCTACAACTTTTGAAAGGAAATATTCATCCTAAGAGTTTCCACAGATGATGATATCAAGATAGTGGGAGAATGTGCTTCAAAACCAACCAGCATCTGTTGGTTCATATCTACTGCTAATTCTTAACAATTCATTATTTAAGTCACACCAGGAAGAATAAAATGATCTTCTCCTGATCTGATTTGGGTCTGAATAACATTTGTCAATGGCGACAAGGACTGAAATACAGTGCCAAACGTTGGTGCAGTTGTCTCCTGGCTAATTGTCGATTTGCACATTTAATCTCAAACTTTATTTTACTTTTTTTTAACATCTACTTCGTGCCGGTGGTGAAGAGAATTCATTATACATTTTTTTGTAAAACATCTGACCTGTATACTACAGCGATTAATGATAAAACATTAACCTGCAACCTTTCCAATAAGCAAAAATGAAATTCCTTGACTGAAACAAATAAGAAACATATGGAGGAACTAGGGTTGCAAACAATAAAAGTGATGGCAAAGTCCCATATTTGTTAAATCTCTATTAAATCATCGATTTTCAGGTTATGGAGTCCATTGTTATTCAGTCTTCCCCTCCACAAAGCTGAAATTATAATTCAGCAGGTCAAAATCTGTGAGTAATATTTTCTTCCTAATGTAACTTGCCAAAGATACATTAAGAAACCATTTGTTCCATCTATTTTAGACACATCAGCATGCCTAGCTAATGAAATTTAAACAGTAGGATTTACAGCACACACTGAAAGGCACTCAATCTTTCGGTCCTCCGACAAAACTTGTTCCAAACACTTATTAAATTCTAATGTAAACCGACTAATAATAGTCAACTCTGCAGTGAATGTCAACTTACACAAAAAAGCTTTGGTATCTGTTATATGCAAGGTCAACTGTGCAGAAGTGAATTACCTTGCATGATATCTGTGATTAAATCTTTATCAAAGCCATACTTGGTGATGAGTGGTTGGAAGGTACTAAATGCTTCTCGTGTTTGAAAACTACTACTTCTCCATTTCTGTTTTCTAGAGATTTTCTTACTCTCTAGCCATCAAACAGTATTACCTATTTGGTAGGACCTTGAACTATTATGACACTCTTTAATTTTTGCACTGCAGTGTCAAACTAATTTCTGCATTGAAATCATGGTACAGAGCTTGAATCTATAAACTTCTTGTACTGGCAGTTCAGCAACAAGGTCTGAACCTGAAGTACCTGTTAACTTTGTAGCTAAGATGAGCTGATCACTAGACAACTTAGTACATCTTGGATTCACTTGTCAAATGTTATATCCCTTTAGTTCAGACACCTGTGTTTATAGAGCATCCATGCTGACCCTTCCTCAATTCTACTCTCCTTGCAGAAAAACCAACTTTTTAACTTTAATTTATCCCAAGTATATATCTGTTTATGAACAGATACACACATACATACATGGGTTCAAATATGCACAAATACAAGCATGAAAGGCTATCTGCATTAACTATACAGTCCTGCCATATCTGAGGAATAAAGGAATATCAGTAAGCTTTGTGACATTGTGAAGCCCACATTACATTTTAGTTAGATCTTCACCTCGAATGAATTCACTCGTCTTAGATGAATACACTTCATGCTAAACCAACAAAAGTCTACCAATCTCAATCATCAGAGCTTCAGTTGCCACAGAGTCTGCAAACTTGATTCTAAAATATATTGTGGATTGCTGTATGAATTTCCCAATGAGAACTCTCGGTTAGATATATATGGTGTAGGAGAAAGAATATAATTAAGTCCAAGAGGTGAGGCTGTTAAGAAGGCACTGCTGAATATCCAGGTCATATTCCTTCAAACACCCAGTTGCCACTGAGCATAGAAACAGAAGATCTGTGTTTGAATACATCTCCAGAGTTGTATGTAAAAAAGCAATGGTTCTCTCCAGGAGCCTTGGAATCTCTTTGTAGGGAAAGCTGCAAATTTTCTCAAGAAGCTGGTCACAATGGTTCAGAAAGTCACAAGTACATCCAATTCCTTTAACCTATTTGTCCTATTTTCCAGGGCATCCTAGTTTGTTATCTCAACATTTTCATCAAATTACTTTGTGGCCACATGAGTGTTTACTGTCAACTCAGACCATGGTATCTTTCACAAGGAATTTCACTTCCTAATGCCCACTTAGTGCACAGCATAGGCATCAGCTTTCTGTATGTTCAAAATCATTAACAACACCTGATCAAATGATTAACATCTGCAATTAACAGTGTGTTCAACTAAATGCAAATCTACAATTCTTTAGAGCATACCATTCAGCATCAATAGCTGAATATCAATAAAGGCACTAATGCACAAGCACATTATTTCACTTTTCATGAAAGTTTGAGTATTTAACCTGAAGTTCATGAACCTTGTAATAATTCTCACAAGAAAGATCCAATATAGTTTCTGGTATTTTGTAAGTGAGTGAGATTCTTAATTCTTGTTTTCCTCCTCAATTCTACTCCAACACACCAAAAGGCTTTGAGTCTAAGGTATAGACAGTAACTTTATGTGGCTATAAGATTCCTGGAATGGAGCTGACCATCTTCCACTGCCACTAAGAAATTTCTTCACCCAGAGTTGGTGAGCCTGTGGAATTTGCCACCACACAAAGCAGTCAAGGCCAAAACATTGTACAATTTCAAGAAGGCATTGGATATAAAACTTGGAGCTAAAGAGATCAAAGGATATGAGGGAAAAGCAGGAACAGACTACTGAGTTGCATGATCAGCCATGACACAATGAATAGCAGCACAGGCCCAAAGGACTGACTCCTGCTTATTTTCTATGTTTCTATCAGTCCTGGATTGGATCTTCCTCAGACTGTTTACTTTGACTTTTAACATCCAGCCGTGATCCATAGCCTTTAGAATTCTACCTATGAAGGCATATGAGAAGATTGAACTGTGAAATCATTATTGGTGATGGCAGAATCCTCAGAGTCTTAAGATCTTCCTTTTCTGCTTTTCAACTAGGCAGAATAGCATGGTAGTGGTTGCATGCTGGTGATTTTAGGGCCTGAGCACCTTCTCTTAATTACTTGCCCTAACGCCAACACATTAAGCCTTGTTATCACATTGGGTGCTACCACACTGACCCACTGTCAGGCACTAATGGTCCCCATTAACAGACATTGATTCTCCCAAGGCTGACCTGGAGTAACAGTTGGGCAGAAGTAACAGTTGGGCAGACAAAGAAATGGTTAAAGGTCAGCCTTGGGAGAATCAATGTCTGTTGGGAGCGTTATATAAAACATAGAACTGTGGATGCTGGGGATCTAAACAAACACAAACAGAAATTGCTGGAGAAACTCAAGCAGGCATGGCAGCAATGGTTCATAGAATCCCGACAGTGCAGAAAGAGGCCATTCAGCCCATCAGGTCTGCACCAACCCTCTGAATAGACCCACCCCCGTAACCCGATATCGGGTTCTTAACCATGGCTAACCCAACCAACTTGCACATCCCTGGACACTACAGGGCGATTTTTAGCACAGCCAATCCACCTAACCTGCTCATTTTTGGACTGTGGGAGGAAACCAGAGCGTTGGCATAAACCAACACAGATACGGAGAGAATGTATAAACTCTATATAGTCATTCAAGGCTGGAGCTGAACCCAGATTCTTGGTGCTGCGTTGCTAATCACTGTGCCTGAATGCTGCAAGAAAATGAAAGAGATATAATGTTTTGAGACCAATAGCCCACCTTCAGAACTTCAGAGGGCTTTACAGACTTTCTGACCACATGCGTTCATAATAACTAATGCTAATAAACATATTTCAGCAACTCAAGAATATAACTGTATGAGAAGGAAATTAAAAGTTAAGAATGGGCAAAAAAATAAAATTCCAAAATACCTTTCAACATATTACATGTTATTCTAAAATAATGTTTGACGTAACAATAAGATTGTATTTTAAATAAAATCTTCTAAATTTCTGAGTTTTTTTTAGAAATGTTGTGACACAATACCTCATTGATTGGAATTAACCAAAAACACTAGAGCAGTAGGTGACTTGTTAAATATATGCTTAACTGCTGAGTTTGGATTGTCAATGATTTACAGTCATTTTGTGAAATTATGCTTTTAATTAACATTATCCATTTGGGAGCACATCAGAGCCACAATGAGAATTTAAAGTGTTGTGGTCTCGATTACTTGAAAAAGGTTACATTTATAAAAAAAGCCTGTTTTGTGAAGTTTCTCTTATTAAACATCAGTCTTTAAAGCAGCCACAAGAATAAATACTTGAAAGATTATATTATTCTGTAATGAAACAATGCCTACCTATTTGCAGTGACTTAAAATGAACATCCTATTGTGCACATGCACGTGGGAGAGAGACTCTGAGATCACTGAAATAACATTATACATAGTCAATATTCTGTAAATGAAAAATAATATTGTAATGTTGGTAGCATCATACTTCGGCTCAAATGTCCTAGTTCCTACACATTTGGGAATGACCTACATGTACCATTCTAAGTCCAGTATCATTTTCAGGATCAGTAGTTATTAAGCACAGGCCGATCATGGGATTGCAATCAACCAGCTGGAACTGGTCAATGACCCCAAGTGATATGGACTATAGAGTCATAGAGTCCTACAGCACGGAAACAGACCCTTTGGTCTAACCAGTCCATGCTGACTATAATCCCAAACTAAACTAGTCCCACTTGCCTGTGTTTGGCCCATATCTCTCCAAACCTTTCTTATTCGTGTACTTATCCAAATGTATTTTAAATGTTGTACCTGTACCTGCATCCACCACTTTCTCTGGAAGTTCATTCCACACATGAACCATTCTCTGTGTGAAAAGGTTGCCTCTCATGTCCTTTTTAAATCTTTCTTCTCTCACCTTAAAATATGCCCCCTAGTCTTGAAATCCCCAACCCTAGGGAAAAGACACTTGCCATTCACCTTATCTATATCCCTCGAGGTTTTAAAAACCTCTATAAAGTCACCAATCAACCTCCTATACTCCAGTGAAAAAGTTCCATCCTACCCAGCCTCTCCCTATAACTCAAACATTCCATTCAAGGCAACATCAGAGCAAGAATGCCCCAACAAAGCTGGCAGAGGAATCTTAATGACTAAAACAGAAGTATAAAACATTCCAACAAGAAAAAAAAAACCCAGTGGCTATTAAACATTGATGAAGTGATGAATTAGAGACCACTACAAGGTTCCCTGCTTTAATTGATGTTGTATCACAAATATCCTTTAACACCCTTACTGTTGAGGTTCACCTGACTCCAGTGCTCCAAGTAGATGAATGGCAGCAGGGAGATGAGCTGGGAAGGGGGAAGTTAAGAAACTCCAGGGATGGAGACGATTGGTTGGTCAGAGATTATGCTGGGGTTACTTGAAGTGTTTGATTGTGAGTCATGGGTTTTCCATGATCATGGAAAGAAGGCACTGCCATGGAGGTTTAGAATGAGAGTTATGGTCAGACCATGCATTTAGAGGGAAGAGATCATGGATTGGGTGGGGTAGGGAGGAAGACCGCAGATCAGGAAGCTGAAGTCATCCTGATCGTGGAGTTGGAGATATCATATGGAGATAGCAAGAAATGCAGATGCTGGAGTTAGAGGTCGATACAGTGTGGAGCTGGAGGAACACAGTCGGTCAGGCAGCATCAGAGCAGTAGGAGAATGATGAAGGGTCTAGGCCTGAGATGTTGACTCTCCCACTCCTCTGATGGTGCCTGACCTGCTGTGTTCTTCCAGCTTCACACTATATCGACTTGGAGGTATTATAGTTGGGAAGTCAGTACTATGCCCTACAATCCTTAAAACTATACGTTGTCAGAATCTGAGACAGGCAGCCTCATTAAAACATGTAAGTAATTGACCCATCCCTTGGAAACAACTTAGTTGCCCCAGTTTGTCTTCAGTAAAACCAGAAAACGTATGGTAAATATGCACTGGGGTCAGGTCTCACATTAAGTGGCATACCCTGCTCCTCTTCAAGTCCCAAGCCCAAAGCTTCCAAATCCTAATGAGATAGACAGACTTTTGGGGTGGAATTTTCTCTTGTTTTGAGACAAAGTGCTGAGGCAGGCTTAAAATGGGGAATGACATCGGCCAGGTTTTCCCACACAATTATGTTCTTCTAAACTGATTGTATTTTAACTGGGCACAAATATGCAAAGTTTTGTTAGCAGGCTGTTCTGAAGCCAAAGTGATCTCCCAGGCTCCAACATCCATATTAAAAGGCCCTAAGTGGATGAGTGATCTGCTATGCACTGTCAGGGTAATGTATCACCTTTGACTCAGTGCTTCACGCTCTGGTGAGAGTGAAATAGCACAGTAAACTTGTCATTGCAACAACCCGGAGTGTCCTCAGGGTAACGTCTTTGACCTGATCATCTTCAGCTGCTTTATCAATCACTTCCCACTAACATAAGGCCAGAAACGGGGATATTTGCTCATGCTTGCACAATGTTGAGCACCATTCATGACTCCTCATACACTGAAGCAGTCTGTATCCAAATGCAACAAAACTTCTACAAAATCCAGGTTTGGACTTGCAAGTTACACTTGCACCAAACAAGTACCATCTCTCACAAGCAAGTATCTGATCATTGCCCATTGATGTTCAATGGTATTACTATCTTTGAATCTCTCACTCTCAACATCTTGAGTGTTACCACTGACTAGAAACTGAACTGGACTAGCCACATAAATACTATGGTTACAATAGCAAGTCAGAGGCTAGGATTGAGTAACTCACCTCCTGACTCCTCAGTGATAGTCCACTATCTACAAGGCACAAGTCAGGAGTGTGATGGTATACGATCAGATTGCCTGGTTGAGTGTAACTCTGACAAAATTCCAGAAGATTTACACCATTCTGGACAAAGTGTCCCTCTTGACTGCCACCTTATGCACAACTTTCAAACTGCATTTCCTTCATCAGTGAAGCACAGTGGGACACAGTAACATATCACTGACAAAGTGCACAGCAGTAACTCACCATGCTCCTCTGACAGCACCCTCTAAACCCCTGACTTCTACCATCTAGAAGGACGAGGGCAGCAGATGCATGGGAACACTACCATCTCCATAGTTCGTCTCTATAGGACACACACACACACACACACACACAGAGCAGGATTCGTAGCCTCTGACTTTCTATTGTACTGGGAACTATTTAGCTGTTCTTTCACTGTTACTGGGTCAAAATTCTGGAACTGCCTCCTAACCAGCATTGTGGATGGCCCTACACCTAAGGACCACAGTGGGTCAAGAAGGCAGCTCACCATCACCTTCTCCAAGACAATTAGGAATGGGGCAATAAATGCAGGCCAAGCCAGTGACATCCACATCCCATGAATAAATGAGGAAAAAGATTGTCACACGGGAGGATACATGTCGGGCAACTCCATCAGATGCTTCATGTGCAATTGCAGCTGCCAAAGTACATGTGTAGCACTACATGTACACATAATATGCTCAGGCAGAGTCAGCATGGCTTCATTAATGTGAAATCATGCCTGTCAAGTTTATTAAAGTTCTTTGAGGAGCTAACAAGCAGGATAGATAAAAGATAGATAAAAGCAGATGTAAAATATTTGATTTTCCAAAAGGCATTTGGTAAGGTACCACAATGCTAAGGAATGCCATAGGAATAGTGCTAGGGCCACAATTATTTACAATATATATGTTAATGATTTGGATGAGGGAGGTGAATGTACTATTACCAAGTTTGCAAATTACACAAAAATAGATGGGAAGGCAAATGGCAAGAATGACACTGTCTACAAAGGAATATAGACAAGAAGGTAGGCAGAAACTTGGTAGGTGGAATATAATGTAGGAACATGTGAGGTTATGACTTTAACAGGAAGAGCTGAATAGTATTTTAATGTAGAATGACTGCAAAAAGGTACAGCACAAAGGGATTTGGAGGTTCTCATGCACAAATCACAAAAAAACTAGCATGCAAGTTCGGGCACTTTAATTATTTAGTATTTGTGTATGCCGTTAATGTCCTCTACCATAAAGACTGATGCAAAATATTTATTCAACTCCTCCAACATTTCCTGATTCTCTATTATTATTTACCCAGCCTCTTTCCCTCAGGGACTAATGCCCGCTTTGGCCTTTCTTTTCCTTTTAATGTATTTAAAGAAGTTCTTACTGTTCATTTTTATGTTACTTACCCTCGCAGGTTGTATTCTCTCTCTTATTTTATCAGTGATCTTTTGTTGGGTTTTAATAATTTCCTAATCCTCTAGTTTGCCAACAATGTTTGCTACATTGTATGATTTTTTTTCAATTTGATGCGATCTTTAACTTTCTTGGTTAACAGTGGTTGGTTTATTTACTTCCTCAGTAGGACCAATGTTGTCTCTAAGCATAGCTGTATGGAGGGTCTGTTCATGCCGATCAGCATACTGATGCAAAAACATTGAGTTCCAGGGGTTGCTGGTGCACATGGACCTTGGATATCCACATAGGGGCTGGAAAAGCTAGAGAGAATATAGATTGGGATTTAGCTTTGCTGTGAGTCATGAGCTATTTTCTTAAACCTCTGCCATTGTTCATTAACTGTCTTTTCTGTGAAAAATCTTTTCCTAGTCCACTCTAGCCAATTCAGCCCTCATCCTCATGTAATTACCCTGAGCACAGTTGTTAGAAATTCTGTTTGTTACTTTAGTCTGTAGGAACAATAAGTTAGAACTATATTTTGCATAATTTATTAAGATCACCTTTTAAACAGGTAGATGTTGCTCAACTATCACTAAGTTGAGTATAACATGGCTGATATGTAATGTCCCATGCAGGGCATAGCCACAAAGATTTAAAAAAAGTGTTTTTCTGATTTTCAACCACGAGGGCCCCATTCATGCCAAAAATTGAGCAATGGAGAGAGGAATAGTGGACTCATACTTAATTTCTGTGAAATCTTTTGAGTGAAAATTCCATTTTTATGGCTTTCATCTGAAACATGAATGCTTAAAAAAAGTTCCTAAGCTTTTCTGCACTTATTTTAGAACATAGAACAGTACAGCACAGTGCAGGCCCTTTGGCCCACGATGTTATGCTAGCCTATTATCCTACTCTAAGATCAAACTACCCTGCATACCCTACATTTTACTATCATCCACGTGCCTGTCCAAAAGTCGCTTATATGTCCCTAATGTATCTAACTCCACTCCCACCACTGGCAGCGCATTCCACGCACCCACCACTCTTCTTACCAACTTTATTTTTACCCACTGCATCTACATGAATAAATAGCAGGCACATTGCAATAATAAGAATTCATTTTTGATATGAAAGCATAAATACAGCAAGGCACCTAGGATTTGAGTTGTATTTCTGATAAAGCTACTTTAGATAGGGCTAAGGCTTTTCTCTTTAGAACGACGAAGGATGAGAGGTGACTTGATAGAGGTGTACAAAATGATCAGAGGAACAGATAGCGTAGACAGCCAGAGACTTTTTCCTAGGGTGAAGGTAGCTATTACGAGGGGGCATAGTTTTAAAGGAGTGGAGGTAGATATAGGGGAGACGTCAGAGGTCGGTTCTTTACTCAGAGTGATCAGGGCTTGGAATGCATTGCCGGAGAGGGTAGTGGAGTCGGCCTCATTACGGGCATTTAAGCAGCTATTAGATAGGCATATGGATGATAGTATAAGGTAGGGGTGGAGGTTAGATAGACCTTAGGATTAGGGTAAAAGTTTGGCACAACATCATGGGCCGAAGAGCCTGTACTGTGCTGTACTGTTCTATGTTCTATGTTCTTATTTGTGACTTAAAAGCCGAAACGAGACACAGCTCTCAGCAATAGAATAGAACAAAGAACCACAAATGCTGAAGATCTGAAACAAAAACAGAAATTGCTGGAGTAACTCAGCCACTCTGGCAGCATCTGTGAAGAAAAAGCAGAATTAATGTGCAAGTCCAGGGGACCTTCTTCAGAAGGATGGTGGGTTTTTCCAGTAATTTCTGTTTTTGTTTCATAGATCTCAGTAGTTGGCTATTGCATTTGCGCAAATGTTCACCTGATAAACATTTCTCAATTCCAGTTTGTGCCCAGCTTTGATGAAAAAATTGTGAGAAAAAGAAAGAGATGAATTTTCTTTCAACAAGCAATGTTTCAAATTTTAAACATCTGTTTAAATAACAGCTCTCACGCTCTCTGAAGCTGGCTTCCATGCTGACGAGTGCTCTTGAGCTAAAAACACTGAAAACAAGTGTGAAATTTTCCTGATAAAATATACGCAGAAACCTATTTGCAATTCATTTTCAAGATTCCAAAATCACTCCACTTCCACAGAGACAGCCCAACTGATATATTGCTGACAAATCATGCACAGTTAGACTGTATGGTAATTGCTCGAATTAAAGTATCAAGGCTGCAGGAATTGTGCTTTGTCTCTGCAAACTTTGCATATCTTATATCTAAAGCAATTTCTAACCAAAGCAATTTTTTTGACAAATCCACACCTGTCTCAATAGGCAGGGGACAGGCTTTAATAAATTATACACTTCCAGACAGGAAGACTATGAATTGCTTGATTTTGATACCAATACTGGTGCTAAATTTTCCAACTGTTCATGGGCATTATGGATGGCTTGATGCTTCATAAATGGGTATGTATTTGCTCAGCTGCAGACTATAAACACGGTGAAAAGTTTTGGTCCTCATATTTAAGGAAAAATGTGACAGCATTAGAAGCAGATGAGAGAACGTCCTACTTGATTGATCCCAGACGTGGAGGGATTTTCTTTTGAAGACAGGTTGACTAGGTTAGTGGAGTTTAGAAGAATAAGAGGCAATCCCATTGTAAGGCATTAGATTCTTCTTACAGGGTAGATGCTGAGAGGTTATTTCTCCCAGTGGGAAAGTCAAAGACCAGAGGACATAATTTCAGAGTAAGGGGCTGCTCAGTTAGGACAGAGATGAGGAGCAATATCTTCTCTCAGAGGGGAATGAATCTGAGGAATTCTTTACCACAGAGGGCTGTAGAGGCTGGGTCATTAAGTATATTTAAGGCTGAGATAGAAAGATTTTTAATCAATAAGGAAATTAAGGGTTACACGGATAATGCAGGAAAGTAGAGTTCAGGATTGTCAGATCAGCATGAACTCACTGAATGTTGGCGTAGAGTCGATGGGTTAAATGACTGCTTCTGATCCAACGTCTTTGGTTTTATTAAACTCTATCTTCAATTGTAAACATCTTAGCTTTCAGGCAAACTTTCTTTCAAATAAGACCATACATACTCAGAAATTGTACAATAAAATTATGCTATTTTTGAGGAAATTCCAGATTGGAAAACTTGATCCAATGATTTTTCAACATATCAAGGCAACACAGAGTATTACACCTGGTGAGTGAGGTGATCACATACAGAGTAGTGCCTACCTGCAGGATGCAGCAACTTGCCAAAGCTTCTTTAGCAACATCTCCCTAACTCATGCCATCCACAACTCAGAAATACAAGGCAGAAGGTGCATGGGAACACCAAGATCCGCAAGGCAAATGCCAGCTTGCGTTGAACACATATCATGGTTCAACATTAATGAGTCAAAATCCCAGACAATCCTGCTCAACAGGCAGTTGGCAGCAGCTTCACCATTTGGACAGCGGGACTGAAGATCTTTTATGACCAGCTTCTAAAGGGCAGATACAGAAGGGCAATATATGCTGGTCTTGGCAGTAACAGCCGTACTTAAATATTGAATTTGTCTGTGAAGGTGTATGGCAGAAAAATGCAGTGGAAAAAATGTCTTGGCTGACTTTAGGGTTCCTCGGAGGTTATTAACAGTGGGAGATATAATGGCAACGCCTTGGCCAGCTTTGCATGGTTTGGTAACATTGGTTTGCAATATTCCAATAGATTGGGTTCTAAGGTTTTGGAGTAGATCTGTAGCTCGGGTAGTGGGTGTTGAGGTTTGTTGGCTCGCCGAGCTGGTTTGTTGTTCCGCAGACGTTTTGTTATTCCGCAGACGTTTTGTTATCGTGCTTGGTAACATCCTCAGTGCAGCCTCTGATGAAGTGTCGGTGTGTTTTCCTGCCTGGGTTTTAAACTCTGAGGACCATTGCGATGGATTGCCTCACTTCCGGGTTTCCTCCATAGTGGAATGTATATAGGGTCGAGTTCAATGTGTTTATTAATAGCATGCATCGTGCAGTGCCATGCTTCCAGGAATTCTCATGCTTGTCTCTGCCTAGCCTGTCCCAGGATTTTGGTGTTGTCCCAGTCGAAGTCGTGGTTCTCCTTGTCCATGTGGATTGAGATGAATGAGTATTGGTCGTGTCTTTTTGTAGCCAGTTGGTGTTCATGTACTCTTGTTGTTAGTTTCCTTCCTGTTTGTCCGATGTAGTGTTTCTCGCAGTCTCTGCAGGGGATCTTGTAGATGACATTGGTCCTGTCCATGGCGGGGAGTGGGTCTTTAGTTCGGGTGAGCAGTTGTTGTAGGGTAGATGTGGGCTTGTGTGCCAGTCTGATGCCCAGCGGTTGTTGAAGTCTTGTGGTGAGTTTTGACGTGTTCCTGATGTAGGGTAGTGTGATGAGTATGTCGGGGCATGTAGAATCTTTCTGATGCTGTTCCTGTAGGCATCTCCTGACCCGGTTCTTTGGATATCCATTATCCTTGAACACTTGGAAGAGGTATTCCTCCTCCTCTCATGGAACTATGCCAAGAGGAGGAACAGCATCAGAAAGATTCTACACGCCCCGACACACTCATCACACTACCCTACATCAGGAACACGTCAGAACTCACCATAAGACATCTACGACTGCTGGGCATCAGAGTGGCACACATGCCCACATCTACCCTACAACAACTGCTCACCCGAACTAAAGACCCACTCCCCGCCATGGACAGGACCAATGTCATCTACAAAATCCCCTGCAGAGACTGCGAGAAACACCACATCGGACAAACAGGAAGGAAACTAACAATAAGAGTACATGAACACCAACTGGCTACAAAATGAAACGACCAATACTCACTCATCTCAATCCACATGGACAAGGAGAACCATGACTTCGACTGGGACAACACCAAAATCCTGGGACAGGCTAGGCAGAGACAAGCACGAGAATTCTTGGAAGCATGGCACTCCACGAAGCATGCTATTAATAAACACATTGAACTCGACCCCATATACATTCCACTATGAAGGAAAACTGGAAGTGAGGCAATCCATCACAACGGACACCAGAGTTTAAAAACCAGGCAGGAAAACGCACCAACGCTTCATCAGAGGCTGCACTGAGGATGTTACCAAGCACAGTAACGAAACGTCTGCAGAACAACAAACCAGCTCAGCAAGCCAACAAACCTCAATAGATTGGGTTTTTCCAATCAGAGGTTAATTTCTAGAAATGTTTTTATGAGAGGGACAGTTAAGAACCTGAGGACTTTATGGGTCTGGTATTTTGTATTTGTGGAGAAGCTAACAGCATATTTCAAATGATTGTATTTCATCATACATTTTTTTGAAAGTGTGATAAAGCATTAGAGGTCAGGCTGTGCCTGAGGCATGACATGTTATGCGTACTTATTCAGATGATTTACAAAATAATATTTATAACCAAATAAAACGTGCATTTAAAGATACTTGGCAATAGTTTCAAATTGGAAATATCACTTCAGAGATGAGATTACCAAATGCAAATTCCCTGTCAAACCACACACCATTCGAGCTTGGAACAATACTGCCATTCGTTCATTGTATTTGGTCAAGATCCTGGAATTTCCTTTCAAACAGCCCTGTGGATCTCCCTCCAACTCAAGTACTGCATTGACTGAAGAAGACAGCTCAATACCACCTTCTCCAGTGCAACTAGTGATGAATTAGAAATGCTGGCCTAGCTAGCATCGACATCCCGTGAACAAATAAAATAAACCTTCAGAGTTCAGAAGGTGCTGACAAACTGCTTGCTGTTTATAATACTGTGTGGACTAGTTGGTGTGGTCACTGCCTTACTTTTTATTTTAAAGAAGCCAAATCCTTTTGTAATGTTCCAGTAGCTACAAAACATTTCAGGGAAAACTTTTTTTTGCACAGTACATCTTCCAATAGTTCTATGCAGACTTATGGTAACCCTCTAGGGACAGGCAGCATGGAAGCTACCATCCAAGCAATGTTCTTCATTGATATAATTGAAGAATATCTCACGGTCAATGGACTACATGCCCCTGGGAATTTGTTGTAACATGCTTATATAGTCCTGCTTGAACAAGCACTATGCAAACAAAATGTTCCACCTTAACAAATGCATATAATCTCAAGTTCTCAATTAACTTGTACTGTTGCTGAAATTCACCAAGCTGTGTTATGGCATACAATTAAAATGTGCCAGAAACTGGCTCATAGAAAAATTCTATTTAAATCGATTCAGAGCTGACATACAGCTATTTTGCCTGAAAACCATTAATTTCAAGAAAAATTGTTGTTTGCTTGAAAAATCATTCAGAACGTAGTAGCAACCAAATTCTCCTAAAACTTTGATGTGTCGTGTTTAAAAATACTCAAATATATATATGATAACAGTTGAACTGAAAAATTCTTTTGTTGGATTCTGAAAGCAGTCCAATAATATTGATTTGCTTGCTTATAAATGAATAATGAAAGGTAGTCAGAAAAATAAAAGGCAGATTGAAAGTTTCTTCCCAGTACATTTTACACCAATTCCCCTTCATACTATCCATTGTGAGATACTGGAATGTCGTGGCCACAAGGTTAGGCAGGATTCTCCATTAGTGTTGACCTGCCAAACAAAATAGGGTCGTGATCCTCAGAAGAAATCCGGCACTTAACTAATCCTGGTTTCTACTAGGATGAAATATCTGAAAAGAATTTGCTAAAGGCTGAGATTTAATGCTTCTTTTGCTTATTGGAAAAAGGACAACTGTCAATCACATGTATAAACAGTTGTACTCAGCAAGATGGGAAACAAAATGAGTAAATGAGCTTTTTAAGTAATGGGGAGAAGAGATTTCCTCATGTGTATGTGGAAAACAATTAGCGACCAGTTCATTGTAAACAGGCTTAGAACTTTGTTACCTGGGAAATCTTCAATGGAAGAATATGTCTACACTTGAACAAGATGTTACATTGTATGTTTTGAATTTATGCATTTTACATTACAGTGCTCATGTTGTTCTTCAACACGCATTAAACTAAAACTATCACAGGCAATACCATCAACAAATCATAGTTCCTATTCATTTAAACAAATAAACACATTTTATTTCAAGTGTCATGAATAGGGTTATGCTAAATAATAATTTTGTTGAGAAAAAAAAGCACTTGGGCAAAATTACCCATTGTAAAAAATGGCTGAGGAGAAAGCGGAGCAAAGCGAATCTAACTGGAGTGCTCTACAGAGGCGGTATAGGCATGGTGGTTTGAATGACCTCCTGTGCTGGATTCATTGATTCTATGAAACAATTTGGCCTAGCTTTACATTAATAACAACAGTGAGATTGTCAGCACTCACCGTCACTATGGAATAAATCAATAGTGACTTCCAACATCCACACTTCCGCAATTAAATGTGGAAATCAGAAAACTAATCATTGATTTGCCCAGCTCCTCCACAACTTATGCTACTGCAGTACCTTGCGGAGGGACTCAGAACTGTAATACACTGAGGGCAAGATGTTGCTGTGTTCAGCCATTTGTTACCCAACAAACGTACGGGTTTGTCTATTTAAATGAAACTGAACTTTTAGCGGAGTGGCAAATCTTAATTATCGCCAAACAACTTTTCTGGTTCTGAACATTTAATTTTATACGTTAATGTCATTTTCCTTTGGATTTTAATTATTGTTGGAGATTTAAAGAAAATAAAATTAGCACTTAGCTTTACTTTGCTTTCTTTTATCTCTCTCCCTTAATCTCATCTTTCTTTTCCTTACTTTATTCCACTTTCTGTACATTAAATTAGAAACTAAATTAGATTAGAATCCTAAATACTTATTTTAAATGATTTCAGTATCCAGCCAGAACAATATGTAGCATTGATTGGCTGGACATGAATATCATGAGGGGTTAGTACCACTTAAAACTAATCTGCAGCTCTTAAAGGAGAGATACATTTTGGCTGGACAGAAGAATATGGAGATGCATGGATTCCATTGTGTTCTCATGTAGCATTGGATGACTTGGGGGGCTGGGGGAGGTAGTGAAAGGAAAAATGTCCTGCATCTGTGAAGGTCTTCAAGACATATACTCAGAAGGTAATTTGAAGAGATAACTCCGGCCCTCAACTCAAGGGGTCATGACCTGACAATCTAGAAATGTGGCTACAACAAATTTAATGAGGTAAGTGAACTTTGGAAAGGTGGTCATGGTTCATGAAAGCATCTTCAAATGCCCCATCATGCCAACTACACTGTAAGTTTCATAGACTGCTCCATACCACAAAGCCTTCACTCACCTATCAACAAATTCCATCAACCAAGACTCATAGTCATATGCTACACTGTACCCTAAAACACTTAACATTCTTGGACCCTTCACACCCAATACTGCCAGATGTAGAATCATATCATCACAACAGTTCAAAACACACTTGCTGACAGATATTCTTTTTAATTGCAGGACAAGGATTGCTTAACCACAAGCAATAGGGATTAAACTGGGGGGGATTGGTAGGGGGAGGGGGATGTGTATATGTTTTAACCCCATGGAAAAGTCATGGCTATTATTAGCATGGACACTGCTTAGGCTGGATCCATTGATGAGTTTGAAAACATTAAGGTGCTGGTATACACATACCTAATCCTTCTTCACACTCTAGTGACTTTTATGTTTGCACTGTGCCCAAATAGACGCTCTGACAGGGAGAGAGGGAAAGAAAACTGTGTGATTGTATAATGGACTGGGAAATTGGGGCTCCCATCATTGTCATTACATTCAGATGAGTTCTACACAACCTGTTCTACCAGAAAAGGCCTCTTTTGTTTGTCTCCTCTTGTCCTCCTACTTCTCTTGGACTTTTCACTGTAAAGTCAATGAAACTTTGTGATGGTGAAGTTGCGCAACTTATAGCAGACTATCACTAATCTTGGCATCCAGTTGCTCTTGTGAAAGAGGATAGTTTTACGACTGTTAAGAAAGAGTTACCTCAATGTAAGAAGTTTTGTTTAAATACTAAAATCCTGAAGTTTTTTTTTAAAACTTTGTAACTCTAAGCTCAGGTGTACGAAGGACCCAGGAAGAGCCTTTCAGGTTCCCATGATGGACCACTGAAGCCACAGTTAAATTAAGCTCTATGGTTGTGAAATAGAAGGAAATTTTCTCTGGTGTGAGTACTATAAAGGAGAGCTTTTTTGGAATTAATCAAATTATTTAAATTTATGCTACATTATTTGGTTTTCCCTATTTTATATTCATTTGTTTTGCATGATAAATGTTTGTTTTATTGTTAAACCTGAAACTGCAGCATTGTGCTCTTGTATTTCAGTGAAAGAACACTTTGGTAAATTCAAACAGAAAAACAAAATGTGATCTATCAAGGTTTCAGTCTGGGATCTGACTTGTTCAGTAATAACATCAGCTCTGATTATAACAAATGCTGAAATTTAATATAAAGGATATGTAGACAAACGTTTTGAGCTTTTTCAGGATGTAATTAGAAGAATAGATAAGGAGAAACTTGTAGATGCTCTGTAATTGGATTTTCAGATGTCTTTCAACAAAGGTTTATACAGGAGGTTTGTAAAATTCGATCACATGGGTTTGGGAATGGTATGCTTGCACAGACTGAGAATTGTTTAATGGACAGAAATCAAAGAGTTGGAATAAATGGGTCATTCTCAGGTTGGCAGATTGTAACTAGTGAAGGACCAAAATGATCGGTGCTTTGGCCCCAGCTATTCACAATCTATGTCAATCATTTTGATGTGAGGAGAAAATGCAATATTTCCAAATTTGCTGATGACACAAAATTAGGTGAGAATGTGAGTTATGAGGGGGATGCAAAGTTGTTTCCATGGGATTTAAACGAAGTGTGCAAGAACAAGACAGATGAAGTATGAGCTAAGGATACCTTAGGTTAAGTGGATGTCTTCACTTAGATTTACAAAAGGCTTCTGATATGATGCCACATCAAAGGCTCTGGCAGAAGGGAAAGTTGTAGGGGATAACATGTTGGCACAGAGAGAAGACTGACTAGCTAAAAAGAAACAGCCATAAATGGGTTATTTTTTGGTTGGCAAGATGCAACAAGTGGTCTCCACAGGAATCAGTGTTGCAGCCTCAACATTTTTTGCAATCATATAAATGACTTTGATGAAGGGACCTAAGGTACGGTTGCTAAATTTGCTAAGATGTCAGCGCTGAATGGGTTTATGGCCCATTTGCCCAACATTCAATGATATCATGGTTAAGCTGATAATATTCGTTTCCACATTTGCACCTTATCTCCATAACCATTGACTTCCTTACTGATTAAAAATCTGTCTATCTTAGCCTTGAATATATCTAATGACCCAGCCTCTACAGTCCTCTGTGGTAAAGAATTCCACAAATTCACTACACTTTGAGAGAAGAAATTCATTTTCATTGCTATGCTAACTGGGTGACCTTTCATTCCGAGATTTTGCCCTCTGGTTCTATACTCTCCCACAAGGAGAAACAACCTCACAACATCCAGCCTGTCAAACCTCCTACGAATAGTTCAAAAAAGTCGCCTTTCATTCTTCCACATTCCAATGAGTACAGGCCCAAACTCTCCTCATAGGAAAATTCCCCTTTACTTGTGAGCTGTCTAATGAACTTTCCCAGGTTCACCTCCTGTACCAGGTATGCCTTTACATAGATAAGGGAACCAAAACTATTCACAGTATACTGACTATTACCTTATATAGGTTTAGCAAGTTTTTTCCTGTTTTTGTATTACATTCCCTTTGAAATAATGGGCAACATTCCATTTATCCTTCCTATTACATATTGAACTTATATTAGATTTTTGGAATTGCCTCCTCAAAGAACTTGAATAAATTTGTCAGGCGTGATTTCCCTTTCACGATGCCATGCCGACTCTGTTTGATCATACTATGTCTTTCTAAATCACAATGACAGATGTTTCTGGCTTTTAGTTAACATTTTTTGTCTCCTCTTTTAGACTAAGGGTGTTACATTGCAGTTTTCCAATCCTCTGAGGCTTTTTCAGAATCTAAGGATTTTTGGAAATTTATTAATAGTTCATCCACCATCTCTGTAACTATTTCCATTAAAACACCACAGTGCAACCCATCAAGTCCAAAGACTAATTGACCTTTAGCCCCATTAGCTTCCTTAGTCCTTATTCTCCAATGATAATCATTGTAGTTATTTCGTTGCTCCACTTTTTCCCGAGGGAATTTTGACAGGGTAGATGCTGTTATGATCCTAGTTGATGTCAATACTGGATCAGTCAGCTTTCAGAGGGAAACAAAGTGTTATAGATCATAAGTTACATTTTTAAATTGGTCACTGTGGTAGTTAGGCACTGAACATATTCGTAAAAGACTGTCAATGCTCTTTAACAAATGAACATGGGTCTGTTACACAAAAGAAAAAAAACGAACAATACGAAATTGAATTTGAAAACATAAATAGCAAAACCATAGATTCAACATTTGTCTCAGTAATATCCTTTTCAGATACTCAATCTGAGTGAACTATTACTCCTATCCTAACTCTTTAATTTCTTACTTGATTAGATCTTTCCATTTTCCTTCTGGGCCTGCTGAAATAGTTTTAAGTCTTTTTCTAGCTCATATGTCTAAATCTCTTTTAGTCCTAACAGCTTGAAACTTCTATACAAACTCTGATAGTCTGGGGACTTTACAAGTTAACCTAGCTTTCTGCTCAGCCAAAACAGTTTACCAGAATTAAAGCCCAATTTTTCTGCTATATAAAATTAAAATGCCTGATTCTTCTGATCCGAATGCAAACTTAAGAACCAGTGTTCCCTAATTTTCCTTTTTCTGTATGTCATAAATTCAGCAGATTAAAAGCTCATCAATTAATACCACAGGTATCCGCATAGACCCTTAATAAATCACATTTCTTGGAAATGATGTATTTAGGTCACTTTTCCAAATAACTTTTTCCTGTTTTAAAAAAAAGTTATCTTCACAGATCCAAAAACAAACTCATCAGCCTCTATTTTAAGAACATTGGCATTAGGAGCAGCAGGAGGTAATTCAGCCCCGTTGAGCCTACTCTGCCATTCAATATGACTATGGCGGATCTCATCTCTGCCTCAACATCACTTTGCAGATTGCAACATGCTGCTGTGCAGAGGGACCTGGGTGTCCTTGTGCATGATTCACAAGAAGTTGGTTTGCAGGTACAACAGGTAATTAAGAAGGCAAATGGAATATTGTCCTTCATTGCTACAGGGATGGAATTTAAAATCGGAAGGTTACGCTGCGGCTGTATAGGGTACTGGTGAGGCCACACCTGGAGAACTGTGTATAGTTTTGGTCTCCTTACTTGAGAAAGGATGTACTGGCACTGGAGGAGGTGCAGAGAAAATTCACTAGATTGCTTCTGGAGTTGAGAGGTTTAGCTTATGAGGAGAGATTGAGTAGATTAGGACTGTACTCTTTGGAATTTAGAAGAATGAGGAGGTATCTTACAGAAACATATAAAATTATGAAGGAAATAGATAAGATAGAAGCAGGGAGGTTGTTCCCACTGATGGGTGAAACTAGAACTAGGGGGCATAGCCTCAAAATAAGGGGGAGCAGATTTAGGAGTGAGTAGGAACTGCTTCACCCAGAGGGTTGTGAATCTGTGGAATTCCCTGCCCAATGAAGCAATTAAGGCTACCTTGTTAAATGTTTTTAAGGTAAAGACGGAAAGATTTTTGAACAGTAAAAGAATTAAGGGATATAGTCAGTGGGCTGGTAAGTGGAGCTGAGTCCACAAAAAGATCAGCCATGCTCTTATTGAATGGTGGTGTAGGCTTGACAGGCCAGATGGCCCAGTCCTGCTCCTATTTCTTATGTTCTTATGTTTGTTCCACTTTCCTGCCAACTTTTCATAACCCTTCAACACATTACAATTAAAAATCTGTCTATCTCCTCCTTAAATTCATTTAGTATCTGAGCATCTACCGCACACTGAGATTCACTACCGCTTGAAAGAAATAATTTCTCCTCATCTCTTTTAAATCTGCTACCCCGGCCCTAAAACTATGACCTCTTGTTCCCAATTGCCCCACAGGAGGAAACATGCTCTCTACGTCTACTTTGTCAATCCCTTTTAGCATCTTACATTAGATTTCCTCTCATTCTTCTAAACTTCAGAGAGTATAGGCCTAAAGTGATCAATCTTTGTTCATAACACATTCCCCACATCTCTGGACTAGTGAACTTCCTCTGAACTGCCTCCAATGCAACTACATCCCTCATTAAGTAAGGGGACGAAAATTGTAAGCAATACTCCAGATGCTGACTCACTATTACCTTGCACAGTTGTAACAACACTTTCCTACTTTCATACCCTCTTCCTTCAGTGATAATGGCTAAAATTCGATTTGCCCTCCTTATTACCTGTTGTACTTGCATACCAATTTTCTGTGACTATTGGATGGGGTTACTGATGTCACTCTGCACCAAAGCACTCTGAATTTTCTCTCCATCCAGTTGTTAAGTTGCCTTTCTATTCCTCCGACCACAATGGAGAACTTCACACTTATCCATGTTAAACTCTATCTGCCAAATTTTGGCCCATTCACCTAGTCTATCCATATCTATTTGTAAACTTCTTATTTCTTCATTGCAACTTACTTTCCCACTTATTTTAATGTCATCTAGAAATGTGGCAATAGTACTTTCTCTCCCTGCATCCAAGTCATCAATATAAATTTGAAACAGTTGGAGTTAAAGGACTGAACTTTGTGGTACCCCGCTAGTTACATCTTGCCATATAGAAAATGACCCATTTATCCTAACTCTCTGGTTTCTGTTGGCCACCCAATCCTCTATCAAAGCTAATAAATATCTCCTAACTCCATGTGATCTTACCTTGGTATTAACCTTTTGTGCAACACTTTATCAAATGGCCTCTGTGCATCCAAATATACTACATCTACAGATTCCCTATTATCCACCTTGCTTGTTACATAGAGTCATAAAGTCATACAGTACTGGATCAGACCTTTCGGTCCAACCAGTCCATGCTGAACATAATTCCAAACTAAACTAGTCCCACCTGCCTGCTTCTGGCCCATATCTCTCCAAACCTCTCCTATTTGTACACTTAACGAAATGTCTTTTAAATGATGTGACTGTGCCCGCTTCCACCACTTCCTCAAGAGGTTCATTCCACACGTAAATCACCCTCTGTGTGAAAAATATGCCCCTTTGTCTTGAAATCCACCATACTAGGGAAAAGACACCTAGCATTAACCCTATCTATACCCCTATTGATTTTATAAATGTCTAAAAGGTCACCCTTCAACCTCCAGCGCTCCAATGAAAAAAATCCCAGCCTATCCAGCCTTTCTTCATAACTCAAACCTTCCATACCAAGCAGCATCCTGGTAAATCTCTTTTGAACCCTCTCTAGCTTAATAATATCCTTTCTCTAATACAGTGACCAGAACTGGACAGAGTACTCCAGAACAGACTTCACCAATGTCTGGTAGAACCTCAACGTGACTTCCTAACTCCTATAGTCAAAGCACTGAGCAATGAAGACAAGTCTGCTAAATGACTTCTTAACCACCCTGTCTATATATGGGGCAAACTTAAAGAATTATGTACCTAAACCCCTAGATCCCTCTGTTCTACAACACTACCCAAGGCCCTACCATTTACTGTGTAAGCCCTGCTTCTGTTTGTTGTACCAAAATGCAATATCTCGCATTTATCCAGATTGAACTCCATCTGCCATTTTTCAGCCCATTGACCATTTGAAACTCTAGCAAATTAATCAAACATGATTGACCCTTCATCAAACCATGCAGACTCTGATGGGAATGTGTTTTGATTTTACAAATGTCCTGCTATTACTTCCTTAATAATGGATTCTAACAATTTCTCAATGACACATGTTCAACCAACTGGTCTATAGTTTCCTACTTTCTGCCTCCTTTCCTTTTTGAATAAGGGTGTTATTTTAGCATTTTTCCAATCCAGTGGAACATTTCCCACATCCAAGAATTTTGGAATATTAGAACCAATGGATCCACTATCTCTGCTGCCACTTCCTTTAAGATCCTAGGATGTAGTCTATCCTGGATCTGGGGACTCATCTGTCTTCGATCCCAATGGTTTGCTCAGTGCCTAGTGATGATGATTGTTCTACATTCCTCCTTTTCCGTAACCTCTGCTTTACATGTTAGTCCTGGTATGGTGTTAGTATCCTCCATTGTGAAAACTGAAGGAAACTACTGATTTAGTGACTTTGCCATTTCTGTGTTTCCCACTACTAACTTTCCACTCTCATTCTCCAAGGGATCAACATTCACTTTAGCTACTCTCTTCCCTTTTATATACTTACAGAAGTTTTGCCATCTGTTTTTATATTTTGCACTAGTATTTTTTCATAATTTACTTTTTTTCTCTTCTTATTACCTATTGCTGATTACTCCTATTACTTATTTGAAAAATATCCATATTCCCAAATGATAATAATATGTTACACACATTTATTACATTATGGAAAGGGTATTCCCACTGAAGAGAAAAAATAAGGGTTCACCTGTTTAAGAAACGGAGATAAAGAGTTTTTTTTTCTTTACAAAGATTACATTCTTTGGAACTCTTTTCTTCAAAATGAGGTGAAAGCAGAGTCTTTAAATATTTTTTAAGATAGAGGTACAATCTTGATAAGCAAAGGGGTGAAAGGCTATCAGAAATAGGTGGGAATGAGGAGTAATCAACAATGTTGTTTGAAGGCTTAGTTTTGCTGATAATTAATATGTCATATGTGCGTATAAAATGTGTAAACCTGTGGGTTATGTACTTTGGTAGGAAAAACAGAAATACAGAGACCTGGGAAGTACTGATATACAAAAGAACCTTGGGGGGGGTCTCGTTCATAAGTCATTGTCAGGTAACATGCAGGTGAAGCAATTATGAAGGCAAGTGGAAAATTGATCTTTATTACAAGAGGATTTGAATAAGAGTACAGCAGTTTTCCTAGAGTTGCATAGAGCCTTAGAGAGATGTACCTCATGTCATTGTTGCTACACTTCAAAGGAGAGCTTCAATTGTATTTGAAGTATTTGCTTTGTCCTGTCTTGAAACGCTGGCTATTTGAAACTAGATGAAACAGGATTGGCTGGGAGGATGGTTTTTGGCTATCTGGACACAGTGTGCCTTCCATCAAAATAGGTTTTGCAGGAGTTTTGCCTGTATACTTGTGCAGGTGGCTTCAAAACAGCCAGTCCTCTAACAGACTTCAAAGGATGCAGCAGAGGCCTCGCTGATGGAACGTCTCCGCTGTTCTTGTGTTGCTATGGACAATCCAGATCTCACTGCGGCAGAGGAATGTGATGGTGACAACTGATCTGTACACTGGGACTTCGATTGACTTGTAGACCTCTTTATTGTCAAAGTTTTGTGCCACAGTTTGTTGCAAGTTGCGTTGATACAATTGACCTGGTGTTGGATCTTCAATGGAGGCCTTTTCAGACAGACAGATACAGAAACTACTTAACATTTTTCAAAGTCACTCTTTCAACATATATGGGAGGTGGAACACCAGATGTGGTTGATCTGAGTTTTGTTTAAGGAAAGACTAAGTTTCGTGTATACAGAATTGAACAGTAGAAGAGTGGCTTCCAAATCCATTGCAAAATGGGCAAAGAAACTTCATTCATCTGCAAACTGTAGATCATGTATATTTACATCATTGAGTTTAGTTTTACATAGAGATGACTGAGTTTAAAGAGTTGACACCATTGAGAACAAAATGGATGAACTTAAAGCTCAACTTAACTTCCAAATGGAACTGAGAGAGCCTGCTGCGTGCTCTGTATTACAGACACATGGCTCACTCTTGTTACACCTAACTGTGCCTTACAGCCTGAGTGTTTCTCAGTTCACTGAATAGATCGCTTGGTGTTGTCAGGTAAGGCAAGGGGCAGTAGGGTCTGCCTCCAAACCAACACCTTCTGGTGCTCAGACATGGCGACCCTGATGAGTTACTGTTCCTTGGACCTAGAATATGTTACAGTAAAGTGTTGTCCCTACAACCCACTATCTGGAAGCAGTGTACATTCCACACCATGCAGAAAAGTGCACTTGATGAAGTATGCAATGCTACAGTCTTGAGTCAGAATATCCCAAGGCCTTGCTCATTGTAACTAGTGACTTCAACCAGGCCAACCACAAGAATGTGCTATCAGGATGCCATCAACAGGTTTCCTCTCCCACCAGAGATCTGAACATCCTTGATCATTGCTATACACCTATAACAGATGCCACCTGCTCCATCCCCTGCCTGCATTTTGGAAAATCAGACCACAATGCTGTGCTCCTCTGCCCGGCATACAAGCAGAAATTGGAGCTTGAGGACCCAGTACAAAAGGTAGTGCAATATTGGTCTGAGGCAACGCAAGGGCTTATAAGGAACTGCTTACAGTCAGTAGACTGGGTCATATTCAAGAACTCAGCAGCCAACCTAAACGAATACGGTACTACCATCATAGACCTCATTAGTAAGTGTGTAGGAGACTGTGCACCAAAGAAACTAATCCGAATGTACTACAACCAGAGACCATGGATGAACTGGAAGATCGACTGAAGTCCACGTCTGAGGCGTACAAGTCGGACAATCCTGAACTATACAGGAAATCCATGTATGATCTTCGCAAGGCCATTAGGGATGCCAAGAGGCAATATCAAACTGGGCTAGAGACCCAAACCAACCACACAGTCACCCGTCATTTGTGGCAAGGCTTACACAACAATAATGAGCTACAAAGTGAAGTCGAAAAGAATCGTGGGCGACAGTACATCCCTACCTGATGAGCTTAATGCTTTCTACATGCGCTTTGAACAGAAGGTCAGTGAAATGTCTCAACAGCCTCAGATGCATCTATACTAATGGTCAATGCTGCAGACTTATTAGATCAGTCTTCATGAGAGTGAACTGATGGAAAGTGACTGGCTCGGATGGAGTACCCAGCTGTGCTCTCAGATCCTGTGTGGACAAGCTGGCAGGAGTATTCACTGACATCTTCAACCTCTCTTTACTTTGATCTGAAGTCCCCACCTGTTTCAAGAAGACCACCATCATCCCAGTGCCAAAGAAAAACCATGCAGCACGCCTCACTCAATTGATCAATCAATGACTACCGCCTGGTGGCTCTGTCCTTCATAATGCTTTGGGAGCTTAGTCATGGCTCACATCAACTCCAGCTTACCAAATTGCTTTGATCCCTTGCAATTCGCCTACTGTTGCAATAGGTCCATAACAGACGCCACCTCCCTGTCCCTACACTCATCCCTGGAATATTTGGATAACAACTCTTCTACAATAACAGTCTCCTACACACTTACTGATGACGTCTGTGATGGTAGTAGCATATTCGTTTAGGTTGGCTGCTGAGTTCTTGAATATGGCCCAGTCTACTGACTGTAAGCAGTTCCGTAGAAGCCCTTGCGTTGCCTCAGACCAACACTGCACTACCTTTTGTACTGGGTCCTCAAGCTCCAATTTCTGCTTGATACCTATGTCAGGCTCCTACTTATTGACAACAGTTCCACCTCCAACACCATAATTCCAAACAAATTCATCTCTAAACTCCTAGAACTAGATCTCAGCTCCCACTTCTGTAACTGGATCCTCGACTTCCTGACCCGTAGACCGCAAACAGTAAGAATGGGTGACAACAGCTCCTTCATCCTAATCCTCAACACCAGTGTCCTGCAAAGCTGTGAACTCAGTCCTCTACTGTACTCCTCATATACTCATGACTGAGTGGCTGAATTCTGCCCCAACTACATTTCAAGTTTGCTGACAACACCATCGTTATAGGTCAGATCTCAAACAATCAGTAGACAGAATACAGGCAAGAAAGTGAGTGCTTAATGACATGGCGTAAAGACAACAATCTCCCCACCAACATCAGCAAAATGAAGGAACTGGTCATTGACCTCAGGAAGCTGAGTGGAGGGTACGCCCCTGTCTGCATCAATGGTGCTGAGGTAGAGATGGTCAAGAGCGTCAAGTTCCTGAGAGTGATGATCACCAACAATCTGTCTCGGTCCACTGATGTCTACCCAACAGTCAAGAAAGCACAACAAGGAAATTTGTCATGTCCACAAGGAGTGTTACCAGTTTTATAGATGACCACCGAAAGTATCGTATCTACATGCATCACAGCGTGGTGTGGTAACTGCTCTTCCCAAGACTGAAAGAAACTACAGAGGGTTGTGAACACAGCCCTGTCCATCAGGCAAACCAGCCTTCCATCTATTGACTCCATTTATACTTACCCCTGCCTTGGGAACGCAACCAACCTAATCAATGATCCCTCCCACCCTGGTTATACTCTCTTCCACCCTCTTCCATTGGGCAGAAGATGCAAAAGTTTGAATACATGTCTGAACAGATTGAAGGACAGCTTCTTCCTTGTTGTTATTAAACTTTTGAATGGACTTCTGAAATGTCAATGTTAATCTCTCTCTCTCTCTCTGCACCTTCTCTGTGGCTGTAATACTGTATTCTGCACTCTGTTCTGCCACCTTGATGCACTTTATATGGCACGATCAGCCCATATGGGCACACAAAACAATAGTTTTCACTGTATCTCAGTACATGTGACAACAACAAATCAATCAATCAATGTGAGGGCATTTGAGCTTTGATAAGATGAATAACCACTGTCAAGTAGATTGCAAATAGTATGGGGGGCAGTCACACAGCCTTGCTTGAGCCTGATCCAGATTTTGAAGACTTGTGTTTCAGACCATCCACTCAGGACAGATGCAGCCAGAACATAGGTAAAAATGCTACCTCTGCCCACATTCAGTGGTGGAGGTAATGAATAACATGGGCCTCTCTTACATTGCCTCGATAATTTATATACTTTAAAATAGGTAGTTAAGCAGTGTATATAGAGGTGTTACCAATTTTCGAACCAAAGTATTATGCTGACATAAAAAGAAACGAATGATGTAATTTTTGCTCTTACTTGTGTCAACAATGTTGTTGAAAATGTTAATTTATTTTAAAAATATGCTGCACAAATCACTGTGTGTACATATATCTTAGCACTTTACAAGCTGACAATATTTTATGTGTTGGAAATAGTTTTGCTGCTGGAATTATTGAAGACTGCTTTCAGTTTGAGCAGCTAAATAAATATACATTTCCAAGTTGACTTTGATGGTATCTATGACATAACTAAGTTAATTGTTGAGGTCTTGCTAATTGATTGACTGGTAATTAACTTTTGGAGATGGCTTAAGGATGACTGTCAATCAGGACAAATTTTGAACAATGTTCTATGTCTTGACAAGTACCAAGTACGGGGCAAAAAAGGAAGTAAAGCAGTTGACAAAAGAAGACGAAAGAAGTACAAAAACAATAGATACTTGCTATAAATAAGGTAAAAAATATGCTAAAGTATTAATAATTCACCAAGGCTTCTTAGACAACACCTTACCAACCCACAACCATCATTTTCTGTAAGGACAAGATTGGTAGATACATTGGAACACCACCTCCTGCAAGTTCCCCTCCAAGCACTCACCATCCTGACTTGGGAATATATCACTGGTCCTTCAGTGTAGTTATTTCGTGGAACTCCTTTCCCACAAGCACGGGAGGTGTACCTGTACCAAAGGATCTACAGTGGATCAAGAAGGAAGTTCACCAGCACCTTCTGAAAGGCAACTGGGGATGGGCAATGACATTTCCTCTTTAGCCTGATGCTCAAACATCCTTTCAAACTGCCAGACCAAGCTTCTGATGTCATTAGTTAAAATGTCAATTTTAACAAAACAAGTAGTTTTTCCAAGTCACTCTGCTTTGCTTATAAGACTTCAGTTTCAACAGCATTATCAGAGTTTCATGAAATCACCTCATCTCCAGCCAGGTCATTTCCCAATGAGAAATACCTGCTTCAACAATAAAATTACAAACAAGACCCAAGGTAACATTAACATGGTCACACTTTAAGGTAAATGTATAAAAGGAGCAGATAAGCAATTTCCGTCAGCACCCTGTATCATTCAGCAAGACTTCTGGAGAGAACTTCATATCACTTGTCACCAGCAGTGACTGCGTGCTTCTTTATCTTTAAGGATAACAATAAATTTGCTTGCCTCATCTGTCAAAATAAGCATTTCATCCTTAGTCAGAAAAGTTCAATAATTTCCTGCACCCTAAATTTACTCCGTCAGTAAACACAGGAGAACCTAATAACTTGTCATAAAAACATTAAAACTGTGTTCTTTAGGAGGGACACATTGCAACTACAGTCATGTAACAGATTAGTTATTTCATTTCTAAAATTCAAACTTCATATGGTTATTTTCATGACAAAAATAACAAATTTTCCACCAAATCAGTCCTACCTTCCAGACTTTCTCTTGTAGTAACCTGAAAAGCGTCAGTCTCTTCTTTTGGATAGAAACAGTATGCAGGAAGACAGATTAGCACAAGGAAACAGAACTAATGCAGAGACAATGGATTGAATAGCCCCCTTCTGCAGCATAACAACTCTGTGCTTTTTGGCTTTACCACCTTTCTCA
The DNA here is from genome assembly GCF_021869965.1 of Rhincodon typus. Taxonomy (NCBI): domain Eukaryota; kingdom Metazoa; phylum Chordata; class Chondrichthyes; order Orectolobiformes; family Rhincodontidae; genus Rhincodon; species Rhincodon typus. The sequence continues at coordinate 36,103,858 of NC_063336.1, forward strand.
CCATAACCACCTTTCTTTCATGATCAAATCATCTATTTGTCTAATTTCTCTGAGTTTCCAAACTGGTGCCTGTCTCTAATATGAGTCAACTTGTGTGTCAGTTTGTAGTCATCCACCATTTCTGCAGCATCCTTTATTTTTATAAACCTTACACTCATCTAGGTAGGACCTTATTCCCACAGGAACATTATTAAATTCCACCAATAGACCCACCTTCCTAAAGACCTGAAGTCTTCTTCAAATTTTGTGGATTTACATCACCTAAAGTACATCTTTCTCTCTCCAGCATTTTCCACAAAGGATTGAATCTGTTTTATTTTCAAAATTCTAAATTTCTATCTGTAGGTTTCTGATATTAATGCAAAGGTAGTGAGAAACATCATTCTTTACTATGTCACAGTCCCACCTGATTGCTCTTCTGAAAGATTTGAGAATACTTCCAAAGCCTTTTGCATGAGAACACTGTAGTGTAGTCTCCTTTGGGTCATTTCAATATTATGCCAACTGTCTCAAATAACACAAAGTATACTTCCACTTCTTTCTCACTGAATTTAGGTATCAATCCAATATTCTTTACCAAATTAAAAGCCTCCAGTCATTACAGAAACATACAATCACCACGGCGAGGAAGCAGGCCATTCAGCCCATTGAGTGTACACCGACCCTCTGAACAGCAACCACCCAGATCCAACCCCTTACCCTGTGCCTGTAACCCTGCATTTCCCATGGCTAATCCATCTAACCTACACATCCCTGGACACTATAGGCAATTTAGCATGGCCAGTCCCCCTATCCTGTACATCTTTGGACTCCTTGGTCTTTATGCTGTCTCTTTAATTTTGTCTCCTTCCAAATCCTGTCTATTTCCTTATTCCTTTCCTCTCTTTCAAACTTCTCCCATTCTAATTCCATTTCAAGTTTTCACGTAACTCTTTGTTATCTTTCTCTTTTAAACTCAAGTTGTTTTTAGATTTCTCTTTGTCCTTTCACTCTTACTGAATTAGTCTTTTTTTCTTTTCTCTTTCAAATTTTAATTCTCTCCATTTCTAATTCAATTTACGCTAAAGTGACCTGAAAACCACCCTTTCATCCTCAAGTTTCAGGTGCCTGAATATTACTTCAACCATCTATTGCTTTCCAAGCTCTTGGTTTCAATTTGATCTTTAAGTCCTTTGTCACAACCTTTGAATTAACTTTTGTTAACTGCTCAAAGGCACCAAGAGATAAATCGATTCTTTCCAGAAAAAGTCTCAGCATTAAAGGTAATCATATTGAAGCTTTTGCAACAACCTTCAGCCAGGAGTGCTCTGCCTCCTCCAGCAGTCCCCAGCATCACTGATGCCAGTCTTCAGTCACTCCATTTGATATTAAGAGATGGCTGGAGGTATTTGATACTACAAAGGTTATGGGCCCTGACAACATTCTGGCAGTGATACCAAAGACTTTTGTTCCAGAACTTGCTGCACCTCTATCCAAGCTGCTCCACAAAGGCTACAACACTGGCATTTACACAATATGAAAATACATCCTGTACACAAAAAGCAGGACAAATCCAAGCCAGCCAATTACCACACCATCAGCCTACTCTCGATCACCAGTAAAGTGATGGAAGTGCCGCCAACAGTGCTATCAAGCAGCACTTGCTTACTGATGTTCAGTTCCTGGGCAATCGACAAAAGTGCTGAATTTCAGAGGTGAGGTGACAATGACTGGCTTTGACAAGGAGGCCAGATTGCTCTTGCAGTGGAAAAATGGTGAAAACAGCCAAGATTTACTAAATAGATTAATAAATAGGGAAAATAGAGTATGAGAAAAAGTTAGACAAAAATATAACAACAGACAGGAAATGTTTCTTCAGATAGTTAAAAAAGAAATGAGACAGCAGAAGGTAATTGAGTCTGTGGAATTAGTCTTTTTTATTCATTCATGAGATGAGGGCATTACTGGCTAGACCAGCATTTATTATCTATCCCTAATTGCCCAGATAGTAGTCAAGAGTCAACCACACTGCTAGGGGCCTGGAGTCACAGGTAGGCCAGACCAGGTAAGGATGGCAGTTTCCTTCCCTAAATAGTTCCAACAATTGGCAATGGATTCATAGTCATCATTAAACTCCTAATTTTCATTGAAATCAAATTCTATCATCTACTGTGGCAGGATTCGAACCCAGATCCTTAGAACATTACCTGGGTCTTTGGATTAATAGTCCAGCGATAATACCCACTAGGCCATTGCCTCCCCTAACAATGAAGGATAAAAATAAAATTGATGAATTAAACAGATATTTTGCTTTGTCTTTCACGAGAGAGGATGCAAGTTGCATCCCAGAATAGCTGTAAATCAGAAACTGAAAGGGAGGGAGGGAACTCAGGAAAATTACAATCATCAGGTAAGTCGTACTAAGTACAAATTGTTGGATTTGTGTGTTGACAAGTGCCCATGTCCTCAGAGACTTCATCCTAGGGTCTTAAAAGAAGAGACGTTGGTGAGGTAATTGATGTATTGGTTTTAATTTTCCAAACTTACTAGATTCAGAAAAGGTTGCTTTTGATTGGAAAATAGCTAACATAACTCATTTATTTAGAAAGGGAACGAGGCACAAAGCAGGAAAGCACATGCCAGTTAGCTTAACACATGTTGTAAGGAAAATATTGGAAGCTATTACTAAAAGTCATTTTAATAGGGCACTTGGATATGTTCAAGGTAATCAGGTAGACACAACATAGTTTTGTCAAAAAGAAATCATGTTTAACTTATTTAATGGAGTTCATTGAAGAAGTTATTTGTACGGCAGGATATCACAAGTGGTGTGCCACAGGGGTCAGTGCTGGGATCTCAACTCTTTACAATTTCTATAAAGAATTTGGAAGACAGGACTGAAGCTTTGCAAGCAATATGATATAATTTGCTGGCAACACGGAGATGGGTAGGAAACTGATTTAATCCTTTGCAGAATACTCCCATTTCATTTTGATCTTAAATGGACATTGCACAAAAATACGTGAAAATTCTCCATATGCAGATTTTCCTGAAAACATTGTGTCATCATAGAAGTGAGAAAGTGAAATGAAGGATTTAAGAAATCAACAAAAGAGAAGACGTCAAGAACAAAAGTTTTTAAAGCTTTCCCTTTACTTGGGTTTTTAAATATTGAATTTTGTACTGAGGCATTCAGATTAGGTATTAATAAATCTACACTGAGGGGCTGAGTATCTTTATTTTGGTAATTTAGGTATTTGTATCACTTTGAGCTCACAGTATGTGAGTCAAATTTAAAAACCTTAGGAGGAATTTTTCCATTCCTTGGTTAATTTAGGCATTGGTGACAAATGCAGAAATATGGGCCAAAACTGAAAAAAACCTGACTCTCAACATCAAGAAAAATGTTTCCAAATAATCCCTGAAGTTTCAATGGTGAGATCAGAATCTCACTGATCAAAGGTGACTGACTACCTACCTTACATGTAATTTGCTTCTCAATAATACCTCAACTTGCCTCACTTGCATGCAGCATAGTTTTCCCGTTCTCTCCTGAGAAACTAAACGGCAACAATTTCTGACCTGAAAGTCAAAGGGGTTACCTAGTGGATGCAGCTTATTTCTCTGGATTGCCACTTTAATTCCCTTCACTAACATATTTTTTAATGCTCTACAGACAGAGTACTTCCTTATCCTTCATCCACTGAATTCAGGGCTGGCAAACCACAAATCTCACCACATTATCATGGCTGACTCAAGACCAACTCAGAATCCACCCCAGCCTTTCAGCACTTCACTTTGAAACTCAGAGACACCTTTGACTTGCATGCTTTTCTCAGGTCGCTTGGCACACAGGGATACACAACCATGTCACATATCTACTCTGGATACATCTTATGGGCTTTAACTTCATTTCTTAGTGCTCACTCACTTTGCACTTACTAAGAGGCTGCCAGCATCAGTGGATTGCATAGATTTGTAGGAATGATTGGCAATGCTGCAAATAGTGAGGTTGGTAGTCCACGACTGGAAGAGGCATGTGTGTAGTTGCAGAATTAGAGAGTGTGAGGTAGCAGAGATCAGATGGTGGCACCTACCTTTCAGAATCCAAAAGGTGAGTGATCCATTTCCTGCAGTGCTGTGGATTCTGCCTGATCCCAGAGATGTTACTGACCCCGACTGCTACATGTGTCCATGCTGTTTATGTTTAGTGCCTTGGTCTTCCTTGATGATCTGCCAGGTGGAGGAGCATTCTCCTCTCAACCATCCATCGCCAAAGAGACTGATTGCATAATTAATGAAGTGAGGAATGGAAGACAGCTTGAGAAAAGTAATTGCGAACCATGACAGATACCTGCCATGAAACATCTTGAAAATAACACTTAGTTTAAAAATGGCAAAACGTAATTTACATTTCTACTTAAAATACTAGAAATGCTGGCAAAGTTAAAGCTTATAAATATTTTCCTAATCAACCTGTTTAGAGATGCTACTTTACACTTCTGGAGCAGGTGGGATTTGAACTCAGGCCTCCTGGCTCAGATGTTGTGATGCAACCACTGCACCACAAGAGCCCCAGCTTAGAGTTTGTAATAGAACTCTTTAAAACAAAAATAATTACATTGCAAAATAAATATCAGAGTACCATATAATCACTGCTGCTGTGTCAGTTAGCCAAACTTCTACTGCCCACATCTTAACTCACAGCAAGTCTTATCACCATCATGCTTGCTGACTTCTTGTGACACCCCATCATGCAACACCTTGACTTTAAAATTCTCGTGCTTCTTTTTCAAACCACTCCATAGCCTTACTCTTTCCTATCTCTGTAATCTAATCCAGTTCCACAGCTCACAGAAATATTTTGCGCTCATCTAATTCTGGCCTCTTGTCCATTCTCAAAAATAACAGATACATCACTGGTGCCTGTGCATTGAGTAATCTCCATCCAAACCTCTGGAATTCCCTCCTTACTCCGCTCACTCTCAATCTTGCTTTCCTCTAAGTGACTCCTTAAAATGTATTTCCTTGACCGAATTTTTAGTCATCTGAACGAATATCTCCTTATGTGGTTCAATGCTACACTTTGTGTTCACCATATTTTGATGAAATGCCTTGGGATGTTTTATTAACCTAAAGATACTATATGAATAAATTGTTGCTATCGGTGCTAAGTCAACCACATCAAAATTAGCAGAACAGCCTAAGCAGCTTAAAATATATCAATATACACAGGTTATTTTATGCAGATTTTATTGTAAGGGATGAAGAATCCTGCAAGAAAAAAGAAACATTTTGATCTGGCAAATAAACCTGATTCTGAGAGATTTTCTAGAAATTAAGCTACAACAGAGTACAATTCTTTTCTCCCCCTCTTCTAGAATGTTAAACATGCCGACTATTTTGGCGACGTTATCTTTTAATTAAAAAACCTAGAATAAAACTACATTATTGAACCTATGAAATTCCCCAGAGAATTCAACTCCTTTGTCCTACTAAATAGCTCAACCTGGAAATCTTGGGTTTTATTTAGTATATAAGAGTATTTAATGCCTTATAAATGCATCAATTCATACATGTATTGCTTAGTTATCTTCTCTAACTATTTATAAATATCTGTGAGGAATTGTAAAACAGATTGAAAGGTGTTACACGGAAATTGGACAAATGCAAGGGCTTATATAAAAAAGGTGCAGAACATCTTAAAAGAAACAAATCCTTCAGCATTTATTTCTTCTTAAAGCGATATCTCTGTGATTCAACAATAAAACATTAAGAGCATGTCGTGGAACGACTGAATTACCTGCACGTTTTCATCGTCTTCACTTAGAACAAAATTTATTCAACTTACCACATGTTTCGTGTGGTTTGTTTTAATCTTTGAACAACTGTCACAAAACTATCATTAGGTTTGACAGACAGTTGGTCTACCACAGTTACTGTTACACATGAATATTATCTTGAGGCCAACAAATGAGTTACTGGTGATGCTTTTAAATTTTGTTGCCATTTTAATTTCGATTGGGAAGTTTGTTTTATTAACAGCTTACAGTTAATAACACAATACTCTCACCAATATTGCTTCGAGTGATCACAATAAAAAGTCTTATCCCACAAAACGTTCAGAAATCTTCTAAAATAGTTTCAGATGGAAATTATTTTGTAGTTTATGTTTTTGTTTGAAATTTTATGCAAGTGTTTTAACCAGAATATAAACCATTAATTACAGAGGCCTTACACTGTAACGATGAAATGAACTATTTTACATCCGCATTACCAAGTAAATCACCTTAGAACATGAATTACCAGTATACGTCAATTCAACATATTTCAATTGAACATTGAATCCTGCATGCCCGACTGTTGTGTCAGTGTAAAAATACAGAAAATTTATATTATTTGTTTTAGAAACTAAAGCAAATATAAATCAAAGAGCCAGCTGTATCTGAAAAGATTTTGTCACATACAGCAAAGGCACTTGCAATCTGCCGCAGTGGGGAACCATAAATAATTTGTTTCTGTGTAATTATGAATCAAATGAACTTTCCAGCAATATTTTTAAAGATGTCTGTAATTCCTTTGGCCTTGTTTACCTTGTCTGGTATGACCTTCGATTATTTCGATAGAATTAACCGACATAAGAGTTTTTGAATAAAATGCTTTTCATACAGACTTAAATGGTGCAGCTGTACTCGGATTTTCCAGATATGCAGATTTAAAAGAAAATATTGACGGTATATCTCAACAAATTGTTTTAACGGAATTCAAAGTAGTAATAGAATTCAAAGTAAAAAGAGAACTCAAAGATGTAACACTATTTAAAGCAAAATTCTACAACAGTTGCAACACAGCAGTAGATATAAGACTCCGTATTGTATCCACTCCAAATGCAGTATTCCAGAGTCGCATGCAACAAATGAACTATTCCATCCTTATATGACAATAAATATAATCATGTGATGACTGATATGTAAAATACAAGATATTCATCGTAATGTGAGTTTCCAAAATCTGTGATGATTATCATTGAATAACATTGAAGAACATGATAATTATGATCAATCAAATGAGAATGCAGCCTTAAAGTATATACTTTTTCTCAGGAAATATCCAAATTAATAGATTTCTAGAACTTGGTCTTTTAGATGTCCGTATAGTTATCAAGTAATCACACAATTAAATACTGACATTATGATAGGTTTAAGGAATGTAGAATTTCCTCACAATCTACAATAAAGATAACCAATATTAAAATGGTTATATGAAAATAGAGTTATGTAGTACCACCAGAAAATGAAAATTGCATGTTTTATAAAAATCAGTTTGCTTTAAAAGTGTTTTTACAAATTTTAGCAGTTGCTACATTACGGCTTCAAAAAATATTTTCCCATTGGTTTCAAATCATAATCAAAACCTGTTTTACAATTATTCCTTTAATAACAGGAGCAGAGTTTAGATGTCCAGAAAGTTATTCGGTATAGGTAAAGGAAATATATTTTTTCTCAGCGACTTAAGCAGCTTTATGAGATTTACACAAAAAAACTAGGAATATTTTCCTGCAAAACTATACCTGTGACAAATTTATTACAGTGCTTCAAAGTAAATAGCAGACACGGTTTATTTAAAATGCAATGACACATTTAAGTCATGTCGTTTTGATAGGTACAAACTGAACTAAATATATTTACTGATAGACAAAGTGTCAAATGCAACTATATGTACAGTACACTACACAAAAAAAATCACATTTTCATATAATTAAAGTTTTACTCTCAACTAAGTGTCAAAGGTTGTTCACATTCCCTGCAACATGCACTTCCGGAGGTGTTTAGGTAGATTATTTAGGTAAAATAATCTGTCCAATATTCTTAACATACAATGCCAAATTTTTTTTACTACGGCTAAGTTTTAAATTACAGTTAAAAACATCGACAGAAGAAAAGCAACTGGGCAACCCACACAACAAGCTGCTCGTTTTAAACACCAAGCATCAGTTCATTCCATACAGGAGCTCTGTCGTTTTGTGACATAAGACTAGCGATTTAAGTGAAACAGGAAAACGTTCCCTCCTTTGCACACTGCCATACCTGTTATTACAATGAAAGTAGAAGTCAGGTTCTCAAAACAATCCAAAGCCCTAAAGGAGAAAAACTGATTTCAGACACAGAAGAGCACAGTCTGTGGTATTCTGTTTCCTCCACAAGCCTGATAATGAGACACTCCTGTGGTAACCTCTCACTGGCTGTGTCCCGTGAATGAAGCAGACTTTCAAGAAGTCAGCAAACAGTTTGCCAACTCATGACATGGCCTCAGATTGCAAGCACCAACAGTTGTTCTTTAAGCTGAAACTCGATTTTCAACACACATACATGCCATATACAGAACAGTATCATACCAACCCGGATTAATGTTTCTGACAACCAGTTGATTAGGATAAATTTCTAGACGCAAATTAAAGATGGAGGAGGTTGCTTGTTTTGCAAATTGCTGCAAATTATTTCTTGTATGTCACGAACAAGAAATGTTGTAAACATAGTTAACAGTCTTTTTAACCAGCATAACTATTATTTTTAATCAAGAAATTAAATCATATTTTTTCTGAAATATTTCAGTATTTTGGTTTCAGTCTATGTCTACTGTTATATCTGTAATGATTTTGAATGGATTTGTAATTTAATCCTCCCTCCGTAGATCTTGACTTCCTTCTAACAAATTGTTATGAGACATCATTACAGATAAGATGACATAAATATTTCAGATATTTTTCTTACTGGTGTGCACTGAGCAAAAGCAATTCTAAACCTTAATGTCAACCGGATGAGTAGAACATTTGCCTGCAAGAATAAAATGAAAACTAGCAATTCTCATCAAATTTTGCTGCAAACAAGGTAGAGACACCCTCTAGTACAAAAGGAAAAAGAAAACTGCAGCCAGAAGGCTCATTGAAAAGCATATCTCATGGAGTTTGACACTGGAGGTAGAATGATTTTTTTTCACTTGACACAATGAACTGAGAAATAAGTTCTGTAATTCTAAAGTAACAGGACACTCTTGCCTTACAAATACTGTAACTTATCTCTATAACACGAGCTTGCCTTTCAGTATCAAACCGCATGGATGCACGTACTGAGGAACACCAGCAAGCTCCAGGACTATCTTTCACATTCCCAGAGATGAACTGCATAAGTTATAAACAATTAATGTTTCTCCCTGAGCTAACACTACAAGGACTTCAGAGTTACTTTGGAATGATAATAATATCTCATCCATTGCAGCATGCAGTCCGTAATGGAATTGAGGAAACAATTCTCAGGTAAGCGGTTCAATTATCTCGACATTGGGCAGATATGTGAAACAACGGTCTCATTGTTTTACTGGAAGCGAAGTGAAAAAAAAGGTAACGTCTTACCAGAAAAAAAAAACTCTTCGATTAAAACTCCACAAGTTTCATTTTGTTTTCACCTCTACAAGGAAGATATTAAATTTTGTTTCTTATTTTCTTTACCTTAGTCGGCCGGATCGCCAGTTAAATGTTAGGAATATGCCACAGATTAGGAATTTAGCGAAGTGGCTATTTTCTCAACATTATTGTTTTTTATTTATACTGCTGATTTTTCCCCCTTTAAAGCTGTAATCATATCCAAGGTTCAGCGTTGTTGACTTAAGTTTACCATGAGGATAGTCAGAATAGTAAACAAGTTTCAGACTGACCAATAGCTTTCCACACTCTTCTGTTTATAGCAAGCTGACTTACATTCAGAGGTCACCTCGTCAACAGCTCCTGTCTTTCACTAGATATATAATGTGCTGCATTTATCCCAGGGCTCATCGGCGTAGCCACATCCCCAACCTCTGCTAGCCTGCTGTCACTTTGTGACGCATCTGCTCTTTAGCATGTGAAGTTTCACTCACAGAATGGACTTTGGATTTTTTTTTTGCAAGAATGTAATGTAATTATCACGTAACTCCTTAAAAGTTAGTCAAACAGTTGACAATTCAAACTTTCTTTTTGGGTTAGAAATTTCTTCTTTTACTTTTCTTGCTTAATGGAATGAGGTCTATTTTATAGTTCATAAAATTGACTACGTATTCATAAATTCACTAAAGGTCCATGAATTCATCGCAACATTACTTTGTATGTCTATTCCTTTCATGACCCACAGCGACGAATTTAATGATAGAAGAAAGATCCAGGAATGAATTTTATCTGAACTCAGAATTTTGTTGCCAGAAATTGAATTTCTAGTTAATACTTTCAGATATTCCATTTAAAATAAAACCCGTTGATCATAAAAGAATAATATCCGATTAAGAATTAATTCAGAAATAACTCTGAAATTTTCTTCACAGGTGATGCCAGACCTGCTGAGCTTTTCCTGCAACTTCTGTTTTTGTTCCTGACTTACAGCATCGGCAGTTCCGTCGGTTTTTATCAAAAATAATGCCAATGATTGAAAAGCTTAAATTGTTGAAACAAATTTGAAAGTGAAGGCTTAAACTGGACAAAAATACCTGAAACCCACCAATTTCCAACAAATAAGCAAATAGAATGTTCTTTTTAATATCCTTCTCTAAGAAATCTTCCATACAACTAAATATCACCATTTAACTATCCTCACACAAAATCACTGTGCCACTAACTTAAACAAAGGAAAGAGACTGAAGATGGCACCCTTCCTCCATGGTGCAGACCCATGCGATGCCTGTCACAAATGGGGTTTGAGTGAAGGTTACACCTGCAGCACATTTCTGGTTCACTTTTGTCACCACTGCAATGTTTAAGTGACGGAAAATGTCCAAGCTCTATTAAAGCTAATAACACATGATTGATGTGCTGCGTTAGGAAGCTGTGTCAGTACAGATTAGAACATCTGTGCCGTCACTTTGACAACTCAAGCACTTTATTATTAGAAAGGATCTTAGGAGACTGAAAATTCTCTTAAATGTTCCATGGTTTAAAAAGAAATTGCATTGCATGATGTGTACATGCACTAAAATGTCTTGCATTGTCAATTAAAAAAAAGGCAACTTCTGTTGAACAAAACACACATTCTAAACTTATTTATATTAAATATTTGTTGAAAGGGGTACCTTTGTAATTTTTCATTTACGAGAAAATGGTGATTTATCCCCCAGAAAATTAAGTCTAAGCACCTGTGTAAAATTGCGCACTAGGCAATGTATGCTGCAACCAGAGCTTGTTTTAAACTCCTTGCACTGACAATAAAGTGAACAGAATATCTGACTGAGTCACAGTCTGTTTTAAACATACGGTCAACTTCTACAGGAATGAAAACAGTGTGCCGTATTCTAGATATAGCCAAAGTAATTTGTGTCGTATCAGTTGCATGAAGACTGTGCTAAAACATTGCTTACAATACCAAAAGAAAGACTGGTACATCACCTGAGAACAAAGGACGAAGTTCAGATACAGCATATGCAATTCAATTAGTTTTACAGCAAATTACCAGAGTTGGAAAAGGCAGCGTACAAGTAGTGCTGCAGCCAGGACTGCTGGATAAGTCTGCAAACTGTGTTGTGGAAATACATTTCAGCAGTCACACTGTCTGCAGAAAGAAGCATTTTTGTCTGAAAGCGCCGATCCCTTCAGGAAATACCTAGACTACTAAAAAAAATTAGAATGCTATTAGCTGCAGCCCTTGTCATATTTCTTCAACAGCACACAGGTAAACATCATCCTTCGCCAAGTACTCAAAGATACTGCCAGAAAGCTAATGGAATACAGGCAAATCAAAGAAATTCATGGAATTTCCTTGCATTTAGCCAAATGTCTACTTTCATTTCTAGTGATACCACGGTTAATTTAAGCAACATCTTTTTTGTCAGATAGAAATTTAAGTTTATTTTGTTATCTTTGTTCTGATGATGTAATAAGTTACACTTTTAAAAATAGTTTGAACCTCTCAAGAGAGGCATGAGTTAGTTATTAATGCCTTAATAATATTTATTATACTTTTCACTGGGCTCCATGAGTCAATGTGGTTTAAAAACATGTACTGAAGCAAACATTCCCAGGACTTTTAGTGTAACAAAAGGAGTAAGCGAAAGTAATTTCTAATTAAAAAGCTAATTCATCCACTGTATATTTTTTTCAAAATTGTCTGATCTCATGTTGAACGTTAGTATCTTAAAAATGACAATAAGTTTAAAATATTTTAGAAATATCTGCATGTTTATCTGTTAAGTATCATTCATTCTAAAGGTGCTGAAAGATAAAAGCCTGCCAATTACAAGAACTGACATAATTCAACACTTACTGGCACACCTCCCATGCGATATACTTTAACATATTAAAAAGCATTGCAACTTCAGGAGACTTTAACAGTCTAAATTGAAGGAATAGCTTTGAGAAATGGAACACAAAAGGAACTTTAAAAAAATCCATCGAGAGCATACACTTTTTCCCTTCATCAGGACAACATGCATGTAACCTGACCAGCCCTGGAGATGGCGCCATATGCACTGCATCATGAGTTTGTACAGTTCCATTCACTTTTAGGATGTTATTTTTCTACATTTGCTCCAAAAAAATATTTCATTCCATGTGATTCAAGCTTTACATAATATCGCTTTCATGAATAAAGACAACACATTTCCTTGTAAACATTGCAGCCTTAATACAGGAGTTTTGCAAATCTTGGACCTCAATGATATCAGGAGCCTTTTTCAGTTGTACACTTCATCAGTTATTAATAATCAATATAAGCACAGTGGACAGATCATTAACATTAGTGTTGTTCCTTAAATATGCATGTAAAAAAATATGATTGTTACCATGGTTACCTACTTGCAGGCACTGTAACACATTCTCCCTGGAGCCCTTCTGCAAACAAGCAAACCACCTTCCTGACAGGGAGAAATATGACCCACAGCCTGACTCATGTCCTACTGTATAGGGAAATGTAGCAAAGACTACATTTGATCATTCCAACCCTCCAACTCCCTCTACCTCCCCCCACTACCAAACTTACTCAAAAAGAAAATCAGGCCATCCCGCAATATATTTTGGAAAGGGTAAAGATTGATGCAATAAAAAAAACATTTTAGTGAGTGAAATAAGTCCCGGGTTTGAAAGCAGAACAGACACAGTCCTCATTCATTATTAACCATGTCTTGCGCCTGTGTCAGCGCCTGATAAATAATTTAGATTAATCTCATTACAGAAGATTTCATTACAGGATAATTTAATTAAATGATGAATTGGCTCCCAGATGTCAATGTGAGTGCCATCTTTTAAATAATGCTGATAGTGGCATAGGGATTTGCAAAGGTTCCTAGTCCAGACTGGGGAAAGTGCATTACTTAACATGTTCTGCCAAGAAACTGATGAGGAAGGTCACCCACCTTGGTTTGTAATAACTAAAATTCATAATCATGGAGAAAATCTAAACCCTTGCAGGATGTTCTAGAATGGGAGGGACTTTTAGAAAATTGAGTGAAGGTGATTCTGGTAATAAAAACATGCGCAAAGCTCCTATTAAACCATGGACAAATACTTCTCTCACCCCAGCAAATGATACGAAACACAATGCTCTGTGAAATTATTTAAAAACAAAATGTCATGGTGAACAAGGAGATAAGAGAAATATTTTACTATAAATTGAAAGGACCTAATTTTCAAAAGTATGTATTTAATCAAATCTACTGTTTTTGTACTTTCAGAATTTGTGCTCAATATAGTACATGCTTCCATGCTAACATCAAACACATGAACATCCTGCTCTCCATGTAACAAGCCCCTAATTTCTAAATGCTTTTGTTGGCTGTACAATTTTGATGTTACATGTGGGGTAAAGGGATTCAAGTTACTGATCTTTGAAAGGTATTTTTTTCTTTGATAAATTCAGAGTTCAAAGTGTAGCTTCCATTTATCAGTGATTACAATTAAAATTTAATGAAATATTTTATTTATTGAAGTTAAAAGTTAATGCTTATAGGCACTCAAATATATATCACTAATTTTATCTTATTCAAATATAAAAGGTTCAAAAGACTCTGGGGAGAAAAAGTCCTTTCTTAAGTTTTGATGGAAAACAATTTAGTGGTTTTAAAGTTAATTAGATGACAAACAAATCATATTTAATCACAGAATATTCACATACTTGTTCCAACTCCGTTCTTATGCCTGAAATATATCTTTCAAAACTGAGTCAGAGAATATGGGGAGGAAATACCCATCAACTTTGGCAAAATTCCACAAATTAGTTTACATTTACCAGTCACTGGTGTATCATAAAAATGAAAATGAACCATGTGGTTAATTCTGATGTGGGAAATATTTGTGAATGATAGCAGAAATGTCTTGCTCATTTTAACATTAGTGAAATGGCAATATCATGCCACACAGATGCAATTAACAAGTCTTGCTAAAAAGTTAGCTAACAAGGTAACACGGTTATTATAAGCATCATATCTTTATAAAGGAAATGGAATCACCGTTGTGGAAACAGCTCAATTGGGTTTGGGGTAACAAAATGGTGGTGAACACTTTAGTATAATTACACGAAATAAAAACCGAAAGAACTGCAGATGCTGTAAATCAGGAAAAAAACCAAAAGGTCTGAAAAAGCTCAGCAGGTCTGGCAGCATCTGTGAAGAAAAATTAGAGTTAACATTCCGGGTCCGGTGACCCTTCCTCATAAGTTCTGAGGAAGGGTCACTGGACCCGAAACGTTTACCTTGGTTCTTCTTCACTAAAATTATACTGATGGGATTGGTAAAAATTTATGGTTAATTCTTTGTATGAGAAATTGTGACACAATTGAAAATATATAACATTGCCACAAAGCAATTGTGCAAGCAATGCTGTACAAAATTAAATAGAAAATCTTCATAACCTCTTTTACAATTGCTTTGTCTGCCGTAATTTTAGGCACTGAACTATAATGCTAAAAAAAGGTAGGCAAACACTACATACCCGTGTGTCTGCCAAGCCTCTTTGCAATTAGTTTTTGTAGAAGAAACATTTTTAATTTTGTTGGAAATGAATACATCACTGAAAGACCAGTAGCTAACATACTCTTACATGGCAAAGAAAAAACTATACTGCAAACATTGGTTGTTTCACTGATATCGGGTTTATTGCTTGGAAATATACAAATGTTAAAAAATTACAAAGAGATGCTGTTTGAAATTTTATCAGGAGATTAAATCTTACAAATCAGAAATTGAAAGGTACTATTTCAGCGACCGTAGGTAACACAAGTAGTATGTTCTCAGTTTTTCTACTTGATAAAATAATAAGATAAAACAGTAATCCAGAACAGATGCAATAACAAAATGGTGGGTGAGAAATCCAATTTCTCTTACCTTAGATACTGTAGAAGATGGCAAGTTAGTTTGTAGGTATACTAGACTGCTAATTCTTTAAAGTTTCCATTGCCTATGGTCAATATTGTACTTCATTAATCCTTTGCAGGAACTGCAGCCTACACGTAAGCTCATAAAACGTTTATGTGGAAGTTTTATCCAGTATTTTACTTATTTTCAATTTCAAGATACTTCTGGAGACAACACTGTCAATTACAATCAACATGAGGACTTTGAAGTGCTATATTTTGTGCTAGTGACGTTTACATCATACTTTTCCAATAGTAAAAGTATATTATGCCGATTTGTTCATATTTTGTAGGTTGCTGAATTTTTTTTCCTTTACAGAAATTTATAATATTCTCCTTTCTTTACACATTTTACAAATCATTCCTTCAAGCTTATTTGCACAACAGCTTTGTTATACAAATTCTTCAATGTGTATACATAATATTTTACTTGCATTACTTCTTCATTATTTACTACAAGTAAATCAAAAGGTGAAAATAATCATTATCTAGAAAAGTGGATACTGTCATTTTAAATAGTTCTATTCGATACACAGTAATTTATAATCTTAACAGTTTAGTGATTAAAAAAATTCCAGCAAAATCAAATAAAGAAATTAGATAAAAACAGAAGGTGCTGGAGAAATTCAGCAGGTCTGGAAGCATTCTTTGAGAGAAAAAGAGAATTATCGTTCTAAGTGCAATATAACTCCTTTCTGGAACAGATGTTGGCTGACCTGCTAAATTTCTCCCGAACTTTTTGTGGATATTTTTTCAGATCTCTAGCTCCCACAGTATTTAATTTTATTTGAGAGAAATTAGAGACCTGTTCTAGCAGCACAGTTTTTAAATGCCGGTGGACATTATCTTGTTCTTTATTAAAGCCCAAGACTAGAAAGTAAGAAATTATATAATACACTTCAACTTGTAATGTCAAAAAATCTACATTTCCATTCTGTTCATAAGAACCATTTGACTCCCATTTGTTGTCTTAGGTCCAGATCACTTTACTCATCAAACGTGGGTGGTAGAAATAATTATTTGTAATTGCAACACTCTGAACATTTACACATTGGGTGGAATGTTCCAAGATCTTCAGCAAAGTGTACAAGGGCAATAAAATTGGGAAAATACTTGAGAATGAAAATAATCAGAGTTCTGACATTAAAAGAAGGAATTTCTGATTTCCCTTTAAGGTTTAAACAAGTTCTGAATCTCCCTAATAAGCACCAACTACCTTATTTCTACACATCTAAATCTTATTAATTGCTAATCTTGCCTCATTTCAACACAGGTCCCCATTCTCTGCTCCATCCTCAAGAAATTAGATGGTGCCATGCCAAACATGAAAGTCAGAGCTATAACCTGGCCCCAATGACTGGTAGAGATAACACAGCGTGGAGCTGCAGGAACACAGCAGGCCAGGCAGCATCA
>NC_063336.1:36121008-36123508 GCF_021869965.1 Rhincodon typus
CAACTTTCCTGCTCCTCTGATGCTGCCTGGCCTGCTGTGTTCCTCCAGCTCCACGCTGTGTTATCTCTGACTCCACCATCTGCAGTTTTTACTGACTGGTAATGACTAGCAGACTGCCACTGTTTGCAGCACTGAACAGTCATGGAGAGGGGAGTAGATATTGCTGCATGGCACCCGGCTACACCAACGCTGCACCTATAGCATGTGTTAGCAGCTTACGCAGTACATGCTTCAAGCAAATAGCTACGTCTGAAAGTCAAAGTGGATCAGTCTTGATGTAGTAAAGGGAGCCACGACACTCAGCTAAGGGGCTCCTCTAATCTCAGTCCAGGGTCTGGCCAAGGTAAGGCACGTGGTCGGACCAGAATCTGGGAATTGGTGCCTTTGCAATCCAGGGATTGGGCCACAGTCCGTCATGCAGGTGCAAGCATTCTAGACATTACAGGTGGGTCAGTCAGAGTGTGGTAGAGACATCTGGCCAGGCTGTGCTGTGCTTAGTGGGGCTGTCCTGCTAAGTCGGTCTGATGTAGGGGGGAAGTGTGCACTACTGTCGGTCTTGGAAGGTTGGGGTATTAATGGTGAGGGAGCTCATTAGGGGCAATCAATGCAGTCCTGGGAAAAGTGGATGCTCAAGACTGGGTTTAGGTTTCATTGGCCTGTGGCATTGTGGGAATGATTATGGTGCAAGGAAGAACGTCCACACGGAAGGGTGGGATCACATACACCATAGGAGAGGGTGGAAAGCTGACATGGAGGTGTTGCACAATTTACAATTATCCTAGTCTCAAAATGAGGAGAGTAAATGACCAAGAAGAACATGGCAGTTTGCCAAGTCATGGGCTCAGGAAGTAAATGGGGAACATGGCAGTAAGATTGAGGGAATGAACAGAAACAAGGAGAAGTTGGAATGTCATTGGGGATGCAGGGGCAGTAATACCAAGGGAATATAAAGGCTGGGGATGTGGTGTTGTATATCTTTCATCTCAGGTTGATCCTCCCAGTCATTCACGAGGAAATTGCTGAAACCTTTTCTTCTTTGCACCAGATTCAACCGGCAATAAGGAGAGAAAATGGTTGCCACCAGATGCAGCTT
The DNA here is from genome assembly GCF_021869965.1 of Rhincodon typus. Lineage (NCBI taxonomy): Eukaryota > Metazoa > Chordata > Chondrichthyes > Orectolobiformes > Rhincodontidae > Rhincodon > Rhincodon typus. The sequence continues at coordinate 36,122,102 of NC_063336.1, forward strand.
GGGTGGAGTAAGTTACTGTTTTCCCTTTGAGGGTGGAGTAAAATTATTTGCCTGTAAGGATCTGCTAAGGCAATTGTGTTGACTCTGTAATGCCATCAAATTGGATTCGATTTAAAGGTCATTCTTTTGGCAAGATTATATATGAGCATTATGTGTTATGGCCTCATGCAACCATGAGTGCTACAAACCTTGCATCAATTGGCCATTTATTACTGTCAGATATGCAAAACTACTCAAACACATGCTTAAAAGTCTCACTTATCTTTGCCATTTCTGCAATCTTTTTCATATCTGATCCTTGAAGGCAATGTTTTCGAGCTACAACATTACGCAACTTACTGTAAGTATGCAATGCCGTGATCTGAGATGTTCAAGGATGGCTATTTTTGGGAGAGGGTGATATCATAGTGAAGAGTCTTCATTTAAACCAACCAATGTAACATTTGCACTTTGGATCTGCAATATCCATCTGCGGAAGGTTAAGAGATCCTTATCTAAGCATGACACTGGCCTTCTTACGAAGGTAAAGCCTCCATGTCACAATGTATAAGGCCATAACATGTTGCATTGTTATTGATGTGAGGCATCAGGAGTTTTGTTCCTGCTATACTGTTTTATTTCTGATATTCCCCACAGGTTATCTGGTCACTCACCTGAAACAGAACCAGTGTTTGGATGATACCTTGCGGCATTGCTACAAAACAGGTGTCAGTGTCAAAGGAAACATCAACTAGAACGTGGTCACTGTGCAAAAAACAGCAGGAGACTCCAATGGCTGCTGCACCACCCTCAGCAGATTGAGGAGAATGGCAAGACCTCAAATCTACTGGCCTCACTGTCATTATCAACTGCTGCTGGAAATAAAATGCAGGTACAGACAAAGGATATTGAGATCATCGTCACCAAACTGTACCATCTGTTGGAGCAGGACTTGCGCAGAAGGAATGGATGACCATCCCCTCCCAGTGCCTGCCAAAATCACAACGTTTGTGGCCAGTGGGTCATTTCAAAGAGAAAATGAGGAGCTGTGTAGTACCACCCAAACAGCAGTCCACAAACGCATCCAGGAGTTCAGCATTTTAGAACCCTCCCCCAAGACGAGGAGTGCTAAGCAGTGGAGGTCTCCAATATTGCTGGCTTCCCCCAGATACAGGGGGCACATCGGAGGTGGAGGAGGCTGGGTACCTCTGCACTGCACTAAGAGGAAGCTTCCAGAGGAGCCTGTGTCTGGTTCCTCTTCTGCCCGAGTGCCTACTGGCACCAACCTGTCTCTCTGAGAGGAAGGGCCACTTGGAATGAGATTGAGGTCCATCTTCCCGTTCTCTCTTTGCCACAGATGCTGAGAACCAATGACTATACCAATGAAGTGCAGCTACGTGCATAGATGCAGTAAAAACTAAGTGTGCT
>NC_063336.1:36128508-36202953 GCF_021869965.1 Rhincodon typus
CAGAGGAAGATGAATAAAATACTTCAAAGACACTGAGGCTCTCTTCAAAGTGCAACAGCATTGAGATTAATGACTGTGAGGAGTTTGCTACCAACAATTCAAAACAGCAACAATTCCATTGAGTTGCATCAAGCAGATGTATAAATGATTAAGCAGTGACGGCAGAGAAGGAAAGAGAAAGAAGCAAGATCACAGAAGGGGAAGCTGCCACGCTGTGATAGGGACCTGGAGGTGTGAGCACGGAAACGTGTGCCAACAAATTGACTTGTTCAATTGCATGAAAACCCATGACAGAAACTTGTAACCCTGAGTCGGCAAATTGAGGGACAGCTGACAACAATATGTTTTAATAAAAGAAATTCAGGTTCAAGTAATGATTACTGTCTGTTTGACACTGACCTCTCCACTTATATCTTGCTTCTTATTTAGTTTCCATTCTGAGAGACTGAGTGTTTAAATGCCCAAATCGAGCTTCTTTATCAGAGTGTCAGAATTATATTTCACTGAACAACACTTTGCTACTATAAGACAGTCAGATTTAAACCAGCCAGCACTGAGTTTTCATACAACTGTACTTATTAAGCACAATAGTAAAGCTTTGAATTTTGTAACATGGGCAGTTCCTGGTCATTACCCAGTAGAACTTTACACAATGGTCCGTCCTATAACTTTAGCAGTGTCTGTTGTACAACATAACAAAACAGATGGATAGAACTGTAATCCTTGGAAATTCAGTATTTTATTGGAAACGTAACATTTTCATAATTACCAAAGGGGCAGTCAATGCTTGCAAAATATTTTCTGCCGCATCATTTTGACAGCGCCTTATGCTACCATTGTAAGAATTCTTTAAAATTCAATAAATTTATAATCATTCTTTGAATCTTTTTATTTTGGGCCCGAGTTATACTTGCTGGGCTCAACATTATGACCTAATTTTTGGTAAGTAGCACAATACTTCCTTTTGGCCACCATGTCAGGAAGGAAACTCATGTATAATAGCCAGATGCAGAAAAAAAATCCTTCTATTTCTGGCTTTTCCAATGAAAATGTAGGGCTGCATTTTTCCATTTTCAGGATAGTGTTGTTTTCAGGGCATTTTGTGGTGGAGGTCCCATCATGGCAAATTTTTCTAATCGTACCTCTGCCCCACAACTCAAATTATGCAACTGGTTTCTTTGGTATCCTTCCTGTGCAATCATAGGGCAGATGAGGTGCAATGCAATCCACAGAGGGTAGCAAACTCCAAGTGAGCACAAATTGAATAAGTGCTAAGAAATGAAGCTAACACCCATAAGATACAAGAAATGTGAAGACACATGAGACGACTGTGCAAAGTGAGCTGGCAGGAGCATGCATGTCCAAACGTGTCTCTGAACTTCAAACTGAAGTCCTGCAGGGTTGAAGTGGAATCACAGCTAGTCCGTGATCAGCCATGGTAATGTAGTGGGGCTGGTGGTTTGCCTATTCCAACTTTGGTGGATGAAGGGTGGAGAAGGATGCTGTCCATGGAGCATTCATTGCCATGTTGGTGAAGGCGTATTAAAATGGAGGCCCAGGGAAGCAACCTAGTAACTGTCGACTCACTGTCGAGTACTTGGGAGGGAGGAGAGAACTGCAAACTGCATAAAAATGAGGTGAGTTGGAGGTTGTCAATGAGATGCAAATGGATGAAAGCAAAGTAGTCATCATATATTAGCGAAATTATCATTTTTCCACTAACATCTTCAGGGAACATGTGAAAATTTTCATGACATGCAAGAATTTTTCTTTCTCATTGTATTTCCCGCATTTCTTGTCATTGCCAAAATCTTTCCAGGCATGGGAACTTTCTGCCCCATATTTTTCTTCCTGTTAATTATGTATTCGACTTGTTATACATTCAGCAGCCATTCAAACTATATGTCATAACAGATTTCACAGAAACTGGAGAAACTCACCTCAAGCCAAATATAATTGATTTCTACTTTTTTCAGTTAATTCAGTATGGAATTGATAATCTTAATGTAATTATTCTGCAAGAACAAGACATTTTTACTTCTGACACAATGTTATCTGTTCTCCAAGTCACAGTCAATGATATTATACAGGGAGGTCTTACACAACACTATACTCATTACACAACAGAGAGCCATAACAGAACACCTAAACCTACATCAGATAAAAGGAACTTATTTAGCGGTACTAATCTATTTAATGCACTACCATCAAGACAAAAAAAAACTTGAAAACAGCAGGCCAAAAACAAGAAAAGTTAACTTTGCTTGAACTTAATGTTTTCATTTGGGGTACTTAGAAACCATTAGATAAACTCAACTGTAAAACTGCTGCACTCCAGGCTATGACTGAAAAAGTGAAATAAAGTACAGCAGACACAAAAGGCTGATTTGTATATCCGGTTTCTCCGAGGATACAGGTACAACAACTATCATGTGTTGCTAAGGACCCAAACCCAATATAAAATGTCAACAGGGAATGCGTGTCCCCTTTCTCACTCTGATACTCAAGATTTACATTGGAATGTGAAATGTATTCCTTAAGTGATGACTAACTAATAACCTTATAACCCAGCATCATGTATATAGGTTCACTGGAAACATATCAAAGTTTTAGAAGCTTAAAGCAAAATATAAAACATTGACTGAGACAGGTGCTGGCATTCTAGAACAACTGTCATAAAGAGCACCTGTCCTTTAACACATGCATGCATATGCAATTTTGACCAGGTTTTTGTGCTACCATTTAAAAAATTCTTTAAAAATCAATACATTTTATTATCATTTTTCTATTTTTTTTTCTTTGGACCAGAGTTATTTTCGCTGAGCTCAACTTTGTGAGCTAATTGTTGGTGAGTAGCACAGTATTTCCCATTGATCACCATCTCTAAGCTCGTGTTTCACAGTCAGATGCATGATGGAGCTCCCTCTTTTCCTGCCCCAGTAAATCCAACACTGCACTACAGCAAGCACTGAATTTTACACCAGAGAAGGGTTCCCTGGTTGTTAATTGGTTAGAAACAAGGCTCCAAGAGCTGCTGGCCAATTAAGTTGCCACAGCTCTCTGATCCCAGTTGTGTCACTGTGAGGTTTCACCATTGCAGAGGTTGCAGCAAGTCCTCGGGGCAAGCAAACTGTAACGCATCTGTAGTTGGAGGGAAGTTGGGTTCTGTCAGGGCCGCTCAGCTCCTGCCCTCATTACAGCCTTGCTTCAAACATGGTAAAAAGAGCTGAATTCCAGATGTTAAGTAAAAGTGACTGCTTTTGACATCAAGGCTGCAATTGATTGAGTGGCATCAAGGAGCCCTAGCAAAACCAGAATCATTAGGCATCAAGGGGCAAACTCTCTGCTGGTAGGTGTCATACCTGGCACATAGGAAGATGGTTGTGGTTGGTGGAGGTCAGTCATCTCAGTTTCAGGATGTCTCTACAGGAGTTCCTCAGGGTAGTGTCCTAGGCCTAACTATCTTTAATTGCTTCTTCAATGACCTCGCCTCCATCGTAAGATCAGAAGTGGGGATATTCGCCAAGGATTGCACAATGTTCAAGACCATTCATGACTCCTCAGGTACTGGGACAGTCCATGTTCAAATGCAACAAGATCTAGAAATATCCAGGAGTGGGCTATCAAACAGGAGTAACATTTGCATCACATAATTACCAGGCAATGAGCATCTCCAATAAGTGACATTGTAACCACCATCACTTGACATTCAATGGTGTTACCATCACTGAATCCCCCACTATCAACATCATTGGGGTTACCATTGACCAGAAGCTCACCATATAAATACAGTAGCTGCGAAAGCAGGCCACAGACTTGGAATACTGCGAAAAGTAACCTGCCTCCTGACTCCCCAAAGCCTGTCAACCACCTACAAGGCACAAGTCAGGAGTTAGATGGAATACTCCCCACTTTCCTGGATGAATGCAGCTATAATTACACTCAAGCTTAACACCATCCAGGACAGAGCAGCCTGCTTCATTGGCACTAGATCTGCAAGTATCAACTCCCTCCACCACTGACGCTCAGTAGCAGCAGTGTATACTATCCACAAGATGTACTGAAGAAATTCACCAAAGATCCTTAGACAGCACCTTCCAAACCCATGACCGCTTCCATCTAGAAGGACAAGAGCTGCAGACACATAGGAATGTCGCCACCTGCAAGATTCTCTCTAAGCCACTCATCACTCTCACTTGGAAATATATTGCCTTCCTTCACTGTCGCTGGGTCAAAATTCTGGAATTCCTTGCCTAAGGACATTGTGAGTCAACCTACAGCATGTGCAGCAGTTCATGAAGGCTGCTAATCACCACCTTCTCAAGGGTAATTAGGGACAGGCAATAAATGCTGGCCAGCCAGCAATGCCCTCGTCCCATGAGTGAATAAAAGCTGAAGTCCAGGGTCTTGCCAGAGTCAGGCTAATAATGGGGTTGAGCGTCCAGAGCAGGCAGGACTGAGGGGTGAAACACTATGTGGAGGGTGAAGGGGTTACTTTTGATGAGCACAGAGGGCCCAGAAAAGAGGGAACTGCTCCTTGCTTTTCCAACAGACCACCAGGTTTCACTTAGAAAGTTGCACATTTTTGGTTTGATTTATTATTGTCACGTGTACTGAGATACAGTGAAAAGTAACGTTTTGCATGTTAACCAGACAAATCAAAACTTACATCAGTACAAAAACACAAGTTGCTAGAAAAGCTCAGCAGATCTGGCAGCATCTGTGAAGAAAAAAATCAAAGTTAACATTTCGGGTCCGGTGACCCTTCCTTAGAACTGATGGCAGCTAGGAAAATAGGGAGGGGGCTAGGGTAGGGAGTAAATGATAGAATAGAGCCAGAAGAGAGAGAAGAGCACTTGGATAGACAAAGGAGTTGATAACGATCTGGCTGGGAGGGTGAATAGTTGTTCATGGGGACTGTTAGTGACTAACAACAGGGGGAGTTTAGGCCCTAAAATGTCTCCCATGTCCTAACACCCTACCTGACACACCAGGCCTTGTTATCACAGCCTGCCATTACACACTACCTTTTCTTAGTCACTAATAGTCCCCATTAACAACTATTCACCCTCCTAGCCAAATTGTTATCAACTCCTTTGTCTATCCAACTGCTCTTCTCTCTCTTCGGGCTCTATCCTATCACTTACTCCCTACCCTATTCCCCTCCCTTTTTTCCGCATATAAACCAATGTTTTCCCAGCTACCATCAGTTCTGAGGAAGGGTCATCGGACCCGAAACGCTAACTCTGATTTTTTTTTCACAGATGCTGCCAGACCTACTGAACTTTTCCAGCAACATGTGTTTTTGTTCCTGATTTACAGCATCCACAGTTCTTTCAGTTTTTACTTACATCAGTACATGAGGGTAATAGAACAGAATGTAGATGATACTGTTACAGCTACAGAGAAGGTGCAGAGAAAAATCAACTCTGAAATGTGAGAGGCCTGTTCATAAGTCTGATATAACAGCAGGGAATAAGCTGTTCTTAAATCTGCTGGTATGTGTTTTCAAACTTTTGAATCTTCTGCCTGACAGAAGAGAGTATAACAGGGACGTGAGGGATATTTGATTATTTTGGTTGCTTTCCTGGGGCAGTGGGAAGTGTAGATGGAGCCAATGGATGGAAGGCTGGTTTTCCTGATGGACTGGGCTATGTTCACAACTCTCTGTAATTTCTTGCGGTACTGGGCAGAGCAGTTGCCATATTAAGCTTTGATGCATCTGGATAGGATGCTTTCTATGATGCATCTATAAAAATTGGTAAAATTAAGATGGCACGGGGCTCAGTGGTTAGCACTGCTGCCTCACAACGCCAGGGACCCAGGTTCAATTTCACTCTCGGGTGACTGTCTGTGTGGAGTATGCACATTCTCTCCGTGTCTGCATGGGTTTCCTCTGGGTGCTCCGGCTTCCTCCCACAGTCCAAAGATGTGCAAGTTAGGTTGATTCGTCATGCTAAATTGCCCGTAGTGTTCAGGGATGTGTAGATTAAGTAGATGGGTCTGGGTGGGATGCTCTGAGAGTCGCTGTGGACTTGTTGGGCCGAAGGGCCTGTTTCTGCACTGTAGGGATTCTATGATATTCTATGATAGTCACTATAGACATACTGAATTCCTTTAGAATTCTCAGGATGTAGAGGCGTCGGTAATGTCAACGTGGATGGACCAGGATAGATCCTTGATGATATTTACTTGGCACCAATCTCCCCTGCTGTGCAAAAATCCCAGTGGCGGCAAGACGACACCCATAATTGGCCTTTAAAGGGCTTCAACTGGTGCTCAAATTGTGGGCAAAAATTTGGATGTTGGAGTATAATGTAGGAAAATGTGAACTTATCCACGGAGAGAGATTGCTGAGCTTGGAGGTACAAAGAGATTTGAGTGTCCTGGTGCATGAATCACATAAAGTTATTATTGCAGGTACAGCAAGTGATTAGAAAGACAAATTGAATGTTGTTTTTTTATTTGGAACATGGGATATAAAAGTAGAGATGCCTTGCTACAGTTGTACATGACATTGGTGAAACCAATTCTGGACCACTGCGTACAGTTTTTGTCTCTTTATTTAAATATGATATAAACACATTAGAAGTCATTAAGAGAAAGTTTACCCTACTGATAGCCAGTGACTAGGTGCAGTAAAAGGGAATAGGTTTTTTGCCATAGTTTTCTGGAACATTGGGAGATTGCTCTTGAACAATTACCTGGCAAAATGGATTAGCTAGGTGAAACCCTCTAACTGCAAATCTAAGGTACTTCACTCACGCACAGTTATTGCTATTACAACACACAGTCCATGGAAACTGTAATATCACTTTCAGATCTGGGAAAGAGCTTTCAGAAAAAGCTTTAGTGAACTTTACTTTGACAGAACATTTTCATCAGTGTGCTTTGCCCAATTACAGTGCAAGTATACTGCTTTTCAGCAGGTCATAGATGGCCAAGAAATAGTAAATGCTTAAGCAGAAAAGCTCAACAAACATTAGCAGCCGAACTTGTGGAGAGAGAAATGATAATCTGGGCTCATGCTCAAAATGGGGTAAAATACCTGTTATGTCAAAATTCATCATGAAGGAATTTATGTATAATTCTTAAATATCACAGTTGTTTTACATTTATTAGGAGTTTTGTTTCACTTACAAACATATTGTTACATTTGTACTATTCTGTGCAGTTCAAATATCAGATTTAAATTGGATTTTGCCAAAAATATTATTTAAATACAACCTACATCGAATGGATCAGATATATCGGGAGGTGGGGAGGTACTTGGGGAGAAGGGTAGGGGTTGATGAGGAGGGACAGCAATAGACCATTCCTATTTTTACTCCCTGCGTTGTTGTAACAGGGATCACAAAAATTGAAAGGAGCAGAAATATTGTACGCACTTTGATAATGCTGCAAATAACTCGCCCATAAGACTATCAAATTAAAATTAAAAAAATTAAAAATCGTGTCCAGACTGAAATTTTCCATTTTTCTTCAAAGATCAACTCAAAGAGGTTGTCTCACACCACTCAGGATTTACTCTGTCTGTAGTATAACTACTATAAAGAGTGTAACAGTATAATTACTACAAAGCAAAATTTAAAATATTATTTTTAATATTTTTCATTTAACCAGAGTAAGAAATTGTTTCACACATACAAATAAAGGATAGAAATAGAACATAGGCCCAATTAACCCACTGCAACCAGCAACGGTGGAACCACAAACACCAGTGACCCACCCCTAACTATTTAATTGCTTAAGAGGGACCAAAAACAGGAAGACAATCTGTAACCAATTTAAAAGAAAAACCTAGGAATTTTCTCTCAGACTCTCTGACAATCTGACAGAATTGGAACAGCTCTCCAACTTCCATGGTCTTTGAGTGTAATTCATGTCTTAGCATTCTTCTCAAATCTTACACCCATTCCTTTCCTTAAAGTATCAGTGTGTTTCCTCCGCTGTCTCCTTCTTGTTCTGCCACTTTCAATTAGATCAATCACTACCAAGTTCTTGCTTCCCTCTCCTCAATGCAGACCCAAGAATTGTGGTGGTCTCTTAGTGATAGAGTCATATAGTCATACAGCATGGAAACAGACCCTTCGGTTCAACAAGTCCATGCTGACCATGTTCCCAAACTAAACTAGTCCCACTTGTCTGCGTTTGGCCCGCGTCCCTTGAAACCTTTCCTATTCATGTACTTATCCAAATATCTTTTAAATGTTGTAAGTGTACCTGCATCCACCACTTCCTCTGGCAGTTCATTCCACACACCAACTACTCTCTTGTGTAAAAAAGCTGCCCCTCATGTCTTTTTTAAATCTTTCTCCTCTCACCTCAAATATATGCCCCTAGTTTTGAATACCCCCACCTTAGAGAAAGGACCTTTGCCATTCACCTTATCAATGCCCCTCATGATTTTATAAACCTCTAATAAGGTCACTCCTCAACCTCCTAAGTTCCAGTGAAAAAAGTCCCAGCCTATCCAGCTTATTTTTATAACTCAAACCCTCCACTCCCGGCAACATCCTCTTTTGTAAAAGTTCTTCCTATTTGTGTGCTTTCTTTGCACCTTCCTCATTGACTGCGTATGTTGTCCAACTAATTCTTGTGCTCGTCAGAAACCGCAGGCCTCACTTTGCAGGCCCCTGCCAGGTGTGCTTTTTGGCAGAGCCATGTAAAATAGTTTGAGTAGTGAGTCTACCATTTTCTTACTTAGTCCCAAACTGGCTCCCATAATATACACTGGGTGGGTGGACACTGAAATCAGCAGACCAAACATAAATAAATAATTATGTGTCAACTGAGCATTTTAAAAGTTCAGTTGATTTCAATATCATGGCTGCCACCCAATAAAAAAGTTGGCATGGCAGGTAGGAATGGGCATTCTTTTGTTTTGAATGGTGGGAAGGAGGGTGGTACGATCTACTGGGGGTGTCCTTTGCACATTGAGGCAACCCAATGAGATAAAGATATCGCCCTTCTTTCCAACCCACTATATTGCTAAGTCTGCTACCACATCCTGCTCCCTGATGTACCAAAAAAACCTGTGCTCCAAACTCTGCGATTGACCTCAGTCTGGGAACCTTTGGCCTTCTCAGTGGGCTTTCTTCCAGTCCTGGTAACATCCACTGTGGAGCTCTGATGTTGCTGCAACCGTGGGAGCTGCTAGCCAATCAGATTGGCCAACTGCTCCAAACGATAGGTATTCCTCCCAATGATGGCAGAAATCTCCATGCCAACCAATTCAGCCTGGCCACAACACTTTATGGCTTGTTGGGTGGGCATCTTCCAAGCCTGTTGGCCACACATCCACCTTTCTCCTGTGGGCATTGGGGGAATGAGCAATGATCCCACACATCTTGTAATCTTCTTTGCTCCCTTGTAATTTATCTATCATTCTCTTGCACATATTCTAGCTTTTGCATCCATATCAGAGACAGTAAGAACTGCAGATGCTGGAGTCAGAGATAACACAGTGTGGAACTGTGGGTTCATTGGGTCCAAAACGTCAACTTGCCTGCTGCTCTGATGCTGCCTGGCCTGCTGTGTTCCTCCAGCTCCACTCTATTTTGCATACATATAGTAACGTTGACCAGATGTACAATTTTAATAACCTCAATCTGCTTTCCATAGGGATGCTCTCATTTCAAAAGCCATCTGACATTTTTGCAAAACTTTCTTTCTTGAATATTACGTGCTTCCCGATATCTTGATCTCTTTTCTCATCACTTCTATTTCCCAGACACAGAGCAATTTATCCTCAATGAATAAAAATGTCCAGAGTTCAGGACTGTAATAAATTCATAATAGTCTGTTTGTGAGAGTGATGATTTCTTGTGAATACTGTCAATTCTTTATCTACATAGTTTACCGTGTAAATTTTACCATTCCCATCCATTTCAAATAATATGGACAAATTTTTAATCAGTAAGGGAATCTCGGGTGATGTGGAAAGAGCAGGAAAGTGACATTGAGGGTTATCAGGTCAGCCATGATCTCATTGAATGGCAGAGCAGTTTTGATGGGCTGAATAAATTACTTCTGCTCCTACATCTAATGGTCCTATAAAGCTGAATTTTCCTGAAATTTAGCAAGGTGTTCTGGAGAGTTTCATGGAGGATTTCTCTCTATGAGCTTGTACTTGCACAATTTTATGGCATTCACCTCATCAAGTACTCAGCATGCCTTCACTACACTGCCTGTGCATTATCTTCCTGGGTGAAAGGACCTGCTGCTGCCGACACCATATTTAAAGCCCAGCAGTGCAGCAGCTCAAACACTACAAGCCAGGAATTGCTTTTTACCGTTTGAGTGAATGGAGAATTCCACGAGAGATGGCCAACAGAAGAAAACTGGCACCCCTCTTTGTTGACAGAGATCTGGAGGTCCCGGTGAATGAGGTAGTGGGCTGGATAGCTAACCTTTTTCCTCAGAACAGCCAGAGCAGAACTTGGCACCTGCCAGCTGCCCGGGTCAGTGTGGTGCCCACAGCCCAAAGGGATGCCGAACAATGCAAAAAGAATGATCTTCTGAACTCTGCAAGGGTAAGAGGTACTAATTTTCTTTCTGCTACTTCCCATTCACTCTAACGCCACTACTGCACCCAGCTTCCATCAAGCATCATGGTGTATCACTCACACCATTATATTCCATCAGTGGCTCTCGCCTATCCCATTCCCATCCCCAGAGGGACCTCAAACTCACAGCAAGGTGCCCCCTCAAAATGACAAAGGGTAATGCCAGCCAGAAGAGGGACTACATTCAGGCCCCCCAACACCCCCCACCCCCCCGCCAACAAATCTCCTCTCTGGATACAAAACACTCCAGATGTCCCAGGCCTCTCCACTTCCACACTGTCTGTGATCTCTGTGCAAGTCCTGAATCAATCCTGTGGGAGTTGAAACCAAGGATGGGGAACCTACACCCAGGACACTCTCAGAATGTCTGGGCCCTCTAGCCACGAACACCCCTGGGGTGTCCCCATACAAAACCCCAAGGCCAACAGGCTGCAATCCAGGGGAGGCTCTCTCCAACCCGAGCTACAGACCCCAGGATTGCACAGAGGGAAAGGAAAAATAAAATGTCTAACGGCATGTAGTTGGCACGGGTAACACAAGCAAGTGGTATAATAGAGCCATCAGCAAAGTTTGTAGAGGATAGCCCTCATCTCCCACCAGCTCTACATGTAAGGTATGTGGCCCTTGAGGCCAATATGTGAGGACAGAAGCTCCAACATTTTATGCAGCCCATGAGATCTGGGAACGTGTGTGTGCCAATTGCACAAACACAATGATAGGTTGCCTATGATCACTTCTGCTTCACAGAGATTACTGGGGTTAATTTGTAATGATCAATGACAGGGTCAAGATTGCTTGTGCCAGGATTTCTAGTCTTCATGACGCCAATGCATAAGCTTCATGTACATGATTTTGTGATTACAGATAACTTTAAACTGAGATATGCCTGATTAATGCAACTACCCTTGCAAGGGGCCCCAGATCACTCACAAGGGGAGCCTGCTCCCTCAGATTAAAACGAGAAGGTTACACTTACTGTGTCCATGCTGTTTGTGGTGGAAGCCTTTTTTTTAATATCCATTGTGATTTGGAGGATGGGATGGGAGGCAACACAGCTAGAGAAAGCGTCAATTTGGGGACGCCCCAAACCTTCATGTTCACCCCAAACCTGTCACTCTTTGTCAACCGCATCTGGTATGAGCTTCCCCATGTTCCCACCCAACTCTTTTATTTAACCCTTAAAAGTTCCCACTTTACCCCTGAACCCCAGGCTTACGCACTGTTCAGGCCAGGGTGATGGTCACCATCAAAGACAATCCTCTCTCCTACAGTACACCACGCCCTCCCATGCTGCCTTGTATTCCACACTTATATGCTGAGATTCCCCCGACACAGTCATTGTCCTGTCTGCATCCTATTATCCTTCCTCCAATCACTATTGAGTACACCAACTTGTCCACCACAGCAGTGTCCCCTGATAACTCTCTTGCCCTCTTGAATTTCAGTGAATAGACCCTCAGGACTGACCATGGTTTAACGTCCTGACCAACTTAGAAAAACAGCCCCAACTGGTGAGTGACTAGACTACTGACTGATCTCTGTGCCAGTCCTGACTGAGTCGCCACTAATGCACAGGTTGGTTTGCACTGTACCTGTAGGACTGACTGTAGCCTACTCCCAGCACTGTAATAATTCAATTGCTGGCTTTGATTGATGCAAGTGGCCAACTGACCACATCCGAGCGACTGAGACTGGACGATGATCTTGTCTAACTGTAGCAACATGCCCTCTGGCTAAAGCATTTCTTGACTTGACTAAAGACAACTTCCCCATGACTTTTAGATACTGCTATTTGGTTGAAGCACATTCAGTGTGTTTGTAGCAGAAGCTGTTAGCACATGCTGTAGGTGCGACACTGACAAAGCACAGTGCCATACAACATGCCCACCCCTCGACTGATTGCTGCTGGCAAACATGACTGGCTTTGTGTCTGTATGAAAAGGCAAGGCAAGACTGAACCACTGTGAGCCTGTAAGTTCTGAATGAAGCAGCAATGCATAATAAGGTAAGACAAGGCAGCGATGCTGTGAGCTTCCAAGTTGACATAAAGTGAGTGAACACAAAAAACACAAGTTAAGAGCCCTGAGATGTACTCTGGATGGATAAAATGCGTGCTTGCACCTGCACACAAAGCAGCCTGGCAATAGCGCTGTGATGTAAGGGTTCAGCAAGGTCTAAGATGTGCCACGATGTTGTGGCGACTCTGCTGCTTTGTCAGTGCCAGCCTCTGTGGATGGAAGCTGCAAACAGTCACTGCCCATACAATGCATGATGATACGTCGTCGAACCTGGCCAGGATGGAGGCCTGGAGGAGACATGGCTAAGCAGCAGCCACCAGGAAACTGCTGTGACTTTCAAGTCAGGAATTGGTGCCATCTATAACTTTTCTCTGCTGCCTGGAAAAATAGCAATTTCCTGCATAGAAATGAGGTGAGGTTAGGTAATAATGAGACATTAACTCATGCCCCTTGCCACTCAGTGGTGAGATTCTCATCCAGTTGTTGAAACCTTATGTGGAAAATTGGACTTTTTCACATCAAGAATCTCATTTTGCAATTCTTGCCCATTGTTCACACAGTCTCAGCGGTGCCCACATCATTTAGGAGCTGGAAAAATTCCACTCTTTTATTACCAGCTCCTAACAAGTGCCTTCAGATGCCAGGATGAAAACACAGCATCACATTTTCCTTTGCAAGAGGTGACATGTAGCTGGCAATATAATTTGATCTGAGGTCCCAACATCACACTGCACAGGTTTTGGCCTGAAGGGTACCTGTGGTAACACAACACAGTCTGCTACATTATAGCATATAAGACTTTCATTTTGTGTACATTGCTAAGTACAGACAAGACAGGATTTTGAAACATATAAATTATATATCCATAATATATGTGTGCACTCTTCAACCACCTAAACACATCCATAATTTACTGGGGCATTTTTGATCAATTTAATAAATTTATGGGCAAACCAGATTGGAAAAAAATAATTCAAATTTGAAGGTTTCAACATATGTACAGGTTTCCATCAAGTGTATATTTAAAATGGAGATACCACACGCCACCATTTTGAATACTGACATACTTTCCTATCTCCTGATCTATAAAAATCTCTATTCTTTTGCACAGCAGCCTCAGCCTCTCGATTTCCTTTTCTTTCAGCTCTCATTGTTTCAATGAAAGTAATGAACATATCCAATAAATAACGTCTTCCTGTGTGTTCCAACATATCAGTTTTATGATTATACTGTGGCACAAAATCATGGGTCACTTGTATCCTATCAGTCTGCAACTCCCTCATTGGAAACAAAGCAGTTGCTAAGGGGAACACGTTCCAAGAAAATTGAAGAAAAGTTTGGGATTGTACTAGGTAATAAATAACAAGCCAAAGCTATTTCTCAAAGGACATATGATAGTTCTCAAAGTAAAAAATCCTTCGTTGTGCTCTTCTAATCTTAATTGGAAAATGGTGTCAATACAATCTTGGCTGGTGTCTACTCTTGATAGTGGATTGAGGAAGCCTTAGGCCTTCAACTGAGGCCCCAATCATAGTCTAATGCAGACAAATATCATGGAGAGTTCTGGGAGCCTGCACCGGGGATGAAAAAGTCATCGGGTAAACTACAGCAGTATTTATGATGCTGTGTCACTGCAGTGTTATCAACCCTATATGTGAATACATACTTCATGAGGGATGGACTTCTAGTTTGTGCTTTTGGCTCCTTGTGGGTACTGAACGGATATCATCAATTGAAAATGATGATGGAAAGATCATAAAAAAAAACAAATTTATACACAGCATTTCACAACCTCAGGATATCCCAAAGCACTTCACAGTCAATTAATTATTTTTGAAGTGCATCAAGGGGAAGGAGAAAGTTTATATGTGTAAAAAAAAACTACCCTTAACCTAATTAGGTTCTCTCAACCGTGGTTAATATTTTCATATGCCATTACTTATACGGGAAAAGATAAAAGTCTATTGTGGTAAGTCAGACCCTTAGTTAGTTTACTGCTGAGAGTCATCTGGCACTTCTCTGTACTGGACCAAAGCTAAGATTTTCAATCATTTTCCTTTCAACTTTGGTCTTGTTTAGCTTTGCACAGAGGCAGGTCAAAACACATTTCTTTTTGTTTATTTATTTCTCAGTATGACTTTTACTGATGTTTTACTACCAGCCTTACTCTTTACAATGGCCCATAACGGCTGCAAATTACTTCAAGATTGTTTGAAGTGGAGCACAATAGCTTTTATTCTGCTCAGCATTTACTTTCTTTACAAGTAAGGTATAATCTAAAGATAAGCTCCTTTGTTCTGCAGTGACTACACTTCTGTCAATGATATTTTAATTAGCAGTTTAACAGCCAAGTGACTCTTTTATAATGTCAGGTATCGGCCAGATCAGGTAAGGGCAGCAGGTTTCCTTCTCTGATGACATCAATGAACTGTTTGGATTTTTACCAACAGTTTCAGTGACTCATTTACTGATACCAGCCTTTTTATTTTCAGATTTTACTTTAAAAGTGAATTCAATTCTGCAAACTTCCAACTTCTGAATTTGTCATTTTAAATTTGACGTTACATTTATAAACATATGTTTCTTTTACCCATTGCATTTATATTTAACATAACTTCTTTTATACTGAGCTTCCATTATTAATTGTTCTTACAAACTTAGGAGTACTTGAAGTCAATAATAAAACTATATATTCTTTAAAATATCTTTCAATCCAACAATATGGGTGCTTGGTTGGAGATGTTAGGGTGTATTAATCAATCAATGTTATCCAAGTTATTTTACCTAGAACCCAATAATGGATTATCACAACCTTCAGTTTTCCTTAGTTGTATGACTGGGAATGCGAGACCAATATTTTGATTCAATTTGAAATAATTTTTCTATGAAGATGACCATCCAGAGTATGAAGTCACAGTAATTGCCACATGACATGCATTAGTTTCTACAACAAACTGTAAAATTGACCTGAAACACTGAAAAAGTTTAACACTACTTCAGAACATTTCTTAAATCAAACCAGCTGCTAGTCATTTTCAGACTGAAAGCAAATCAGCAACAATACAATACTGTAATAATGTGACCTTGTGACAAAAGTGAACACGTGACCTATATAAATGTCTGGCAAGGAAAAGCTGGAACCCTTCCATTCTCATAAACACCAGAATTCTAAATTACTTAAATCTTCTGTACAGCTGTGGGTCCCTTGCCCCAGGCATCTAAGAGTAAAAAGAATCGAACCTCTAGAACGTTGCTTCCAAATTATTTCCCACTGTGACCTGATTTGGAGGCTTAAAAACTGTCATGACCCCTTAGTGTGAACAGTGAAAGTGAAGCTTTTGGGGGCGGGGGTAGGCATTGGTGGAGGGATGGGGCTGTCAGCTGTGGCAGTGGAGTGCAGCTTTATGACTTGGTCAGAGTTTCCCAGCAGACATTTCTGCCTCACAACTAGTGACCCTACTTGTCCTGAAAACCCACACCCCCCTGACACTTTGGGAAGCCCTGCTCTAGAACGGTGAATTTAAAAAAAACAAGAATTTCTTTTAAAATTTTGACTCAAAACGCATCATAACAAGAAAAGGTACTAACTTTAAATCACATTCTGCTACATGGATCCATCAGATCTCTTTCTCAAGAGCGAAAACACACCAGTCAAAAATAGATTTTTCTCAACAGGATGTACTTCCAAACTGGTAGACCTACTTTACATTTATTTGCCTCCATTTACAGAATTATTTTGGAACCTGTTAGAAGTAATAATGTGATTTTCATTTATCATTCAAATAAGGTTAATCCTTTGTGTTTAAAAGTGTAGATTTTTGTCATATATCTCAAACAAGTCAAAATTGTAAATTACGGTGCTTGGGTGCATTCATTGTCAAAGCTTTGAGTTGCTATAAATTTGTTTCTGCTTAGATCCAATGATAACTTGCTGCATAAAGCTGGACTGCAGGTTTCCACTGCCATCATCATAAGGGAACATGGTAATACAGTGAATGTGGTAGGGGACAAGTAATCCACAGGACAAGAGTTCAAATCCAAACACAGCTGTTTAAGAATTTGAAATTAAAGAAAAAATAAATCCAAGTATTTCATTAGTGCGCTTTATGGAAGGAAATCAGCTATATCTATGCTTTTGATTTTCATTCAATCACCTTCTGAGGATAACAAGCAATAGGCAGTAAATGCTGGACTTGCCAGTGATGCCTACATGACTGACCCAAATATTGGAGGATTCTGAGGATCCTATAGATTACCGTGGCAATGTGCTAAGCTGTCTGACACGTTCAGAGAGTGTGAAGAGAAAGCATACATTCCCAAAATATTAAACTGTCACATCTTCTGGGTCCATAGTCCTGGAGATATGCAATTTCTGGAGGCGGCTGGCCAGTCAAAGGATCTGAAGAAGAGTCATAATGGAGTTGAAACATTAACTCTATTTCTTTCTCCACAGACGCTGCCAGACCTGCTGAGTTTCTCCAACATTTTTTATGTTTGTTTCAGATTTCCAGCATTGGCAGTATTTTGCTTTTATTTCAATCTTCTAGGATGATGGCAGTGGAGTTGGGATTCTGACCCTGGGATTCACCTGCTCCGTCCACTTTTCTTTTCATTCCTTTAATTTTTCTCTCTCTCTCTTTTCTCATGTTTTGTTTTTCTCTCTTTTATTTTATTTTCCTTGCCACTTGGTGAAGAGTTCGGTCCCGGTGACGGCAGCGGAAGCTACGAGTAGGCCCGGCAGTGTAGACTCACAGCAGCAATGGCATTGGAAAGTTCAGGTTCCCAGCAGCTTCAGTCGAGGCTGTCCTAGTGCCGGATCAATGCCTTGTTCAAGGTTCAGGTGAGGAAGGAGGTTCCGGGAGACCGTAGCAGGGGAGTGGATCCGGCCATTCCTCGCGTCCGCTTTGGTGATGGCTGCAGACAAAGGCTTTCAGCGTCCTCAGCAAGGCTGAGAACAGGCCCGGGCCTCCTGAACACCTGCGGCAGTGACGACAGGAGTCGTCTCCTTGGGGAAAGTGAGCACAGCACGAAGGCCGCGAGTCTTCAGGGAACTTGTGGCAGCAGCGACTGTGGGTCCAGCGGCAAGTGATGGCACCGGAGCAAGACACTGGTAAGCCCAGCGAAGGATTCGAGGTGGTGGCGGCGGCGATGGCATCGGCTTTCAATGGCAGAGCAGCCTCGGTGGTTGGTGACAGTCAGCTTGGCCATGCGGTAGGCTTGAATCGATAATCTGGGCGGATCGACATGTGCGGCGGTGGAGTAGGCCCGGTGTGGGCACTCCTGGAATGGACCTGTGCGGGGAAAGCATGGCCAAGAGGAGGAGATCGAGTCCCTGTAGGATGTGCGATCCCAGCGTGGCTAAGCAATTTCGAAAGACTGTAACACTTGACATTTAGCTATATTTCTTTATTTTTTGACTCAATGCTAAGAATTACTGTAATGTTTAACTTTTAACTTTGTTCTTTCTTCCTACCTTATTCTTAGAATTCTGTACCTAGGCACGTTTACCTAAGATGGAAGCTTGTGTGGTGATATTATATACTGTTCACTGCGCTCCTGTACATTTGTACTTGAGTATATGTGACAATAAAAATCGAAACCTAAAATCTAAAAAAATCCAAAGGATCTGCTGCCTCCTCTGAAATTGGATTTTGGAGTGTGTAGAAATTAGGTAAGAGCAGATCTATTCTTGGCACATGTCATTTTAGCGAGGGTAAACTTTTGGAGGGGTAAGGTACTCCTTTGGATCTTTGGCACACTTTGTAATTGTGAAAAACAGACATGCTTGTGAGGAGAGAATTGGGAGCTGCTTAGAAATGAGGTGAGTTTAGTCCATAATGAAAACCAAATGCATGGAAAGTTGAGGGAAGGGCGTCAACAAGTAACATATGTTGAGCAATAACCTGCTCACTGAAGTTCACCTTGGGTCAGCCAAGTCCATTCAGCTCCTGAACTGATTACAGCCGCGGTACAAACATGGAAGAAGAGCTGAACTCCAGAGAGAAGTTGAGAATGGCAGCGTTTGACAATATTTGAATGAGTGTGATGTCAAGGAGCCTTGCAAAACTGGAGTCAATGGATTCAGGAGGAAGCGTCTTTGTTGATTGAAGTCATACCTTGAACAAAGGAAGATAGTTGTTGTTGTTGGAGGTTGATTATCTCAGTCCAAGGACATCTGTACAGGAATTCCTCAGGGTGAGGTCTTAGGCCCAACAATCTTTGGCAACTTTATCAATGACCATCATAATATCAGAATTGGAGAAGTTGACTGATGATTGCACAATGTTCAGCATCAAAGACTGAAGCAGCAAATGGATATGCAGCAAGACCGCAACAATATCTAGGCTTAGACTGAAAAATGGCAAGTAACATTCACACTGCATGTGAGAAGCAATGACCTTCTCCAACAAAAGAGAATCTAACCATTGATTCTTGAAATCCAATATCACAATCATTATTGATTCCATCATTATCAGCATAGTATGAATCAGTCTCATACCTGTAGCACATGCAAGCAGTTTATGTGGCAAACGCACTCTTCGTACTTCAACAATATGTCCAAAAGTCAAATGGGACGAGTCCCTAGTGGGTCAAGACAGACTACGGTCAATCAGGGGACTGCCACAGTCTGGCATGAGGTCAATCTAGTTCTATTCCATAGAGTGAGTCAAGATCAGAACTGCAGATCAAATGCAACCAGTCTGGAGATTACAGCTATGTCAGCTAGGACATCATTATGGTGGGTAGAATAAAAACTGAAAGAACTGTGGATAGTGTAAATCAGGAACAAAAACAGAAGTTGCTGAAAAAGCTCAGCAGGTATGGCAGCATCTGTGGAGAAAAAATCAGTGTTAATATTACGGTTCCAGTGACTCTTCCTCAGATTCTTCTGAGGAAAGGTCACCGCGCCCAAAACATTAACTTTTTTTTCTCCACAGATCAGCTCAACAATTCCAATAATTTTACGTAGTTATTTATGTCTGCTTTTAAGAATCACAGACAGCATCTTATCTCTCCCCTCGGGCAACTTACCTCTCCAAATGTGTACCTTATCTATCCAAGCAACTCGGTGAAGTTCAGATCTGAGCCTATCTAGTCCTGAACTGGATTATGTGTCCAGTAATCCTGGGATAGGATACTGTCCTTTTAATATCACAATAGTTGCTCTTCATCTCACTCCACCGTTTCCAGTCACCACCCAATGGTCTATTCCTGAAAATGTCAATTTATCACAAGGACTACAAATTGAATGCATATTGTAAACATGAGCTCCAGATTAAGAAGAGTCCTGAGGGTCAGGTCTGAGAGAGGCTTGACTGTAGCAGCTGAAATACATGCATCAGAAAGACGAGAGCAAAATTAAAGCTGTTGTTCCTCCTGCAGTCAACCATTAGAACAGTACAAAAGGGAAACTTTAAATCTGTGCTCTGAGATCAGTTTATACCACATGATTGCTAATCACTTGTCATCTTCAACGAACAAGTAAGACAGTTATGCATAGCAAATGCATGCAAATTATTCATTGTAGCTGCTTTGCTGATGGAGTCCAGAAAAGCCCTTTGTGTATCAGGGTCAATTATGCAATGTTTAAAAATGATTTAAGCCAGTGATGCCAGCTGGCCAATGAGTAGCTTGCCTGATCTGTATTCTGTGTCCCTCTCGGAAGCACCCAATATGTGTCTAAACAGCCACATGTGCCACCTAAGTGAAGTCATTCATCCTGAAGTCAGATTTTGCAAACTGGGCCAGGCACAGTACTCAACAAAAGCAATATGTTTTCTGGCACACTTATTATCACATCTTTGGCATTGTACATCTGTATAAATGCAAATATCTGGCCAATATGTGGACATGATTGCTGGAATTTGTAATTTAAGCCAATCAACAAATGACAGATGTTAGAGCTGGAGAATATGTTAATAAAACAAAACATAAGCAAAATTTTTTTTTAATTTTTATAGTGCCTCTAAAGTAGAAAATTGATTTGCCTTTGGAGTTGCTGGGCTAGAAGTTGTTTATGGCCCATTTCTGGGTGCATATGTATTGGCTCAGGATGGGATTGTGTCTATTAGCATTGAGGTAAACAATATGTGAATTCGGGTGCTTGCTGCCTCATTCTTTGGCTGATTGCAGTGTTTGTTTGTGCAGGATTCATGCTGCTGGTCTACATGCTCAGTGGGAGGCCAAGCAGCATGCACTGATATTATGTGGTGTAGTTAGCTGTTCCTCTTAAAGGCACTTTACCCACCTTAAAGGGGAGTTTCGCACAATGGAAGGGAGTTGCAGTTGACCCCCTGTATTCATGCTGCCTACATGTAGAAGTCTGTACAAACGGAGCATCAGGGAAGAGAGAGCATCTGGGTTCACTGTAACAGTGGAGGACTTAGCCATTGATGTGGACCAGGAGCGGAGAGATCATGGCAGCAAGGAGACCGTCAAGGACTATATACAGAAAGGCAAGAAGCCACTACTATCTCTGGCAGCAGTGACAAACTTGACAACCTGGCAGCAATGCCATTTTAGGTTTAACAACCTCAAGTGGGTGGGCAAGGTCAGTGACCGGATCTCCACATGACATCTCCCACCTATCAAACCACCAATCTTGTGTACCGCATGGTCCATCCATCACATTTTATATCACTCACCAAGCAACAACTCCTGGCTCTCAGAACTCATACCCAACATTCCACCCTCAACCAGATGCCAGCCTCACATACAAATTCCACTGATTCCATGTAAGTCCAGTTATTTAGCTCAGTGCCCAAATGCAGTGCAGCACAATGACTGACAATCTGCCCGCTCTCTTGCAGACCAATAATCACTGGGAGCAGAGCAGATCCAGTATGGTTAAACAGCACTTGTATCTCCTGAGTCTATGGTGGTGATGGTTTCTCTGCACCATGGGGACAGTGGTGACAGAACCTGTTGCATCTGGCATTGCTGCAAACACTGAGGATGTTTTGTGTTTTTTTTGCCTTATGGTCCTTTTCAACTCCCAGCTCACTCTTTAAAGGTTACTGGTTGTGTACCATGGACTGCTTACTTTCCAACTACTCTCAATAGCATTTCCCTCACCCCAACCTTGCCCTTTCTGATTTTCACCTATAACTGTCTTATACCCAGCCACCACACACATAGGAGTAAAAGAGAGGGCAACAACTCAGCACTGCTGAAGAGGACTCAATGCTTGATTTAAGACACACAGCCACCAGATCAGATTCTGGTACTTTAGTGGCTAGTATAGAGTTGAAATCAGCATGTGATCAGTCACTGACAACACGTGGACTTCGGATAGGCCAGGGGAAAGAATAGTACATGTGCCTGCTCAGCAGAAGCTGAGGTTGCAGAGAGGTACTGCTACAGTATTGCTACTCAGATGAAGACCTGTACTGGGGCAGCACACAGCACATTGATGAGCATGCACACAGAGGAGCTTTGTGCATTGGTTACCCTGCCTGCCATTTCAAAGGAACATTGAGGAGTCTGGCTCCAACTTAGTCAAGGGCATTTTGTGGTGTTTGCCAACTCCCTATCCACCTAATCCATCTCTGTATCAAGTTATCGTCAAGAGGCACTCCGAATGTTACTCCCATGCATATTGTAGCATTAGCAAATTATTTGCCCCCCCAGTGACCCCACCACCATCTCTATGATGAAGCTGCAACATTCTTCATCAAATCCAGAAACTCGGCATTACACCTTCAAAAAATGTTCCGCTCAGAGACTTTGCAAAAATGGAAGTTAATTGATATCACCTTATCTACAAGTTGAGTTCCAGGGCCTTTAAATGATATTAATAGTTGGTCCACCTTGCAGATGTATGAAAATTCTTTGCTGACCAGCGTGATCCAAATGTGTAAATTGTGCATCAAATCAGCCAGAACAGCTATTTGAAACCATAATCTGACCAGTTGGGAAGTTTCCAGTGAATGCATAGCGTGCCTGCAAAACCACCCTTCCATCATGAGGCACAGCCCACACTGCTTTGGAAGTGACCAGAAATCTGCATACTTTACATCTGGAGAGCACCCATCTTCTCCAACAGCACCGGCTCTTGTGTGGAAAGTGAATGGGAATTCGTTGAGTGATCTGCTATTTCTACAAAAGCTTCAACAATCAATTTTTGGACAATCTTCTCCTACTTGTCAATTTTAAAATAAAACCCCTGTCCTTTATTTCTGGTGAAATGAAACAAAGGTGAAAGAGGTTCCGAGAAATATTGTGAGGCAGAAACTATAAAAAACATAAGACTAGGAGATTTATTTGGTACAATATTGTAGTGATGTCACGAGATCAGCCAGGTGGACCTCATAGAATAGAAGTTCCCTGACTGGCGCTGTTAATCTGGTCTAATCAGGGAGCCCTGGCCTACGGCAATAAACAGGAGCATCAGAGGTTCTGGCTCTGAGGAAGCCTGACCAGTGTCAAACACTATGCGTATGAAAATAGAGGGTGACTTGGTGTTGGGATACTGGCGTCTGTTTCAAATACAAATTTAGTAAATACTCTGAACTCATATAGGCTCTACTTGACGAATGAAACAAATGTGATCGATAACTGTGGTAAGAGAATAGCAACAAAAAAACCTTACATAAATGCAAAGAGAAAAAGAAATTCAAGGGTCTGGGAGGAAACAAAGGGGTACAATGGAAGTAAGAAGAGTTGCAAAAAGGGGATATGAGAATAAATTTGCAAGAGCTATCAAAAAACAGCAAAGGTTTTTATGAATACATTGAAAGAGATTGATAAAGGAGAATATACCTTATTTAAAAATAAATGCTAGCGAGACTATAATGGAAAATAAGGAAATGGAAGACTTGATAAATGAGCACATTATATCCATTTTCTCAGTGGAGGAAGAGGTCAAAATATAAAATGGTACAGGGAACCTAAAAATAAGTCAAGAGGAGGATTTAATGTAAGTAACCAAAAGGCAATGGAGAATACAATGGGACTTTAGGACAGAAACACCTGTAAGATTTGATTGTTTACATCTCACAACAGTAAAAATGAAGACATTTCAAACATATTAATTATAATTCAGAAATTATGCCTTTCGAACGGAAAATCATGAAGGTTACTCCATCATTTAAGACTTGAAATGGGAGAAACAAAGTAAGGCAAGATCATTCAACATGGCATCAATTGTGGGAAGTTTCAGAACCTGTCATTAAAGTTAGAGTGAGGTAGATTTTGATGTTGTGCATGGTGCAAAACGGAAATAAAAAATGGGGATGATGAATAGTAGACAATCAATTCCATATCACCCGCTTTACATCATTTGCAAAGTCAACATGTGCTCCAGTGACTGAACACTGCTCAAAGTGTTCAAACTGATCAAAGAGAGTCAACATTTCCAACAGGTATGATGTGACTGTCAAACTAAAGTTAATTGTTTGAGGTCACCAGTCCTGAGGATGGGGGGAATGGGGAATATATCCCCTATGATCTCAATTAACATGCTCTCAAATAACAAAGCACTTCTTCATGAACGAATGAGTCAAGACCAGACAAGATCTTCAAAGAAGAAGAGTAAGGAAGAACATAAAACACTTGCAGGAATACAACATTGATAATTCAAAATAACAATATACCTTTTACACAAAGATAGGTAGGGAAGTGAGTTGCAAAGAGGACGTAAGGAGTCTACAAAGGGATAAAGATAGGTTAAGTGAGTGGACAAAAATTTGGCCAATGGACCATAACGTGGGAAAGCGTGAAATTGTCGATTTTGGCAGAAAGAATAAAACTGAAGCATATTATCTCAATGGTACAAAGTTGCAAAGCTCTGAGATGCAGAGAGATCTGGATGTACTCGTGTATCAATCACAGAAAGTTAGAATGCAGGTGCAGCAAGTAATCAGGGAAGATGATAGAATGTTATAGTTTATTATGAGGGGAACTGAATTCATAAGATGGGAGGTTATGCTTCAGTTGTATGGGGTATCGGTGAGACTACATCTGGAGTACAATGTACTCTACTGATCAGTGTGCCTAAGGAAGATGTTAATCTGTCGGAAGCACTTCAGACAAGGTTTACTAGACTAATACCTGGAATGTGCAGATTGCCTTATGAGGAAAGGATAGACAGGGCAGGCCTTTGTTTTCTCCATCCTCTGGAGTTTAGGAGTGTCAGAAGTGACTTCATTAAATTGCCTCTGACACAAAATTCTCCAACTTTAACGGGTGTTTTTTTTAGCTTCCAAATGCTGGGGAATTGCCTATTGGCAGGTTCAATTTCTCATTCAATTCCCGTAAAGTAAGTTATGTCTGGGTTTTTGCATGATTCTGATATACAACTCCAGTATGTATTGGTCCAACAACTCTCTGGCAATCAGCATATCAGTGTATGTAAAATTGCTCTATAAATGAGTAAATTACTAACAGACAGTTAGGGAAAGTGTAGAACCTGGAAGGAATCCAAACAGTAAATTCTATGAAGGCCAGGTTGAAGATGTTGAAAGTGAACAAGGCTTGAAGTCTGTAACAATTAAGACTTTAAAGCATTTAGGGAATTAACTATGGAATTTGGGCATGTTCTTGCAGCTGCCTTTGGTGAATCCTTTAGAAGGAAGAGAAAGGAAAAGGCTCATAGTGATTTTATTGAGATATTGAGGATCCAAAGGATATAGACAAGATGGTTTGGATTTTCCCATTCTGACACAGGACCAAAGTACAGTGGATGGGTTTTATAAATAGCAAAGAGCAGATGGATCTAAGATCCCTTCAATTTCTCACACTGGCAATTTTCAACAGCTCAGGATAAGGAAACAGGCAGAAAGTCTAATAGTATGACATTGCCATTACCACTGCAAAAGTGCCAATTTCAGGACTTCTGCAATTTTGGTGGAAAAAAGGAGATTTTAGTATGCAAAGTAGATCGCATCAGCCAGAGGTATAATGAATCCTGGTTTGAAGTTAAAACTATGTGAAAGGTAAGGACAACAGATCTTGCTCACTTCACAGGTCATTATGAAATGCTGTAGCATATGTTAGATATTTTTTGATCATAGTGATTGGATTTAAAAAGTGAGTGACCATCGAATAGTGTGTTGCCAGGTTGGAACTTCTGGCAACTGGCAAGTAGTCAAAGGAAAGGATAGTCTTGTGAAAATGGAGAAGTCTTAATAACATTAGAGAACACTATTAACTAGATAAAGTGCTATTCTACATTGTACAAGCCTGAAATGCTAGCCCAGCTTGAAATCCAGATCTAATTGTGCGAAATGTCCCTATTGCTTTCATTTTTTTCATTGAAGTTCAGCCCAATCATTGGTTTGGCTATTTCCAAGTTTTGATAGATAGTTGGGCTTCTGTACTCAAAGGTCCAATAGGTTCTGTTCCGGAAACTTTGTTGGCCCAGTTTACAGTGGAAAGTCATTATGAATGCTTGGTTTTTGTTCAAAGAGCTAATAGATTTTGATCAGCATGGTTTGATTATACAGCTGTCCAGGGAAATGTCAGTTTCACAAATCTACGAGTTTATAAGAGGATAAGAGGTGGTTTTATAAGTGGCTAGTCAAGTTGTATTTGGTTATTTTGGTAGAATTATGAACTTCTCAATGACATTCAAATATCATTCTAAGGTGTATGAATTCTGCTTACAATGGATATTGGAACACTGGATGGGGGGTGCTTGGTGGGGTTGGTAAGGTAGCATGGTGGTAGGTGGGATTGAGGGGGCAAGTGAATGGGTTTCGGGTGGCATTAAAGGTGGAGTAAATACAGGGACATTGAAGGGGATTGAAGGGGTATGAGAGTTTGAAGAGGGGTAAGGTGGATGGTAGAGTGAGGGAAGGAGTAGGTAGAGTGATGGGGCAAAATGTTACTGAAAAACAAGATGAGGGACTTCTGTTACAGATCTCCCAACCTGGGCTAATGCTAATGCCTCTGGAAAGAGAGGGCTTTAAACTCATCACCATATAAGTCTGTCTCGGTTGCTGCCATCAGAAGCAGGTCTAACCCCAGGTCATCCCCAGCTCTGCTGAATAAAAATGGGGCTTGCATAAACTACTGGTGGGAGGCAGGATTGGGAAAATTCTTGATTTTTGCCTCCAAGGTGAAAATACGATGTAATAAATAGAGATCAAATTCCTCAAATCCCCTCCATTAGTGAAAGATCTGGCATTTGAGATGTGCTCCTGTTAGTGAAGGAGCATCCAATGTCACTTCACATGAACAGTGCTGGGTGTGGCCCTACACTGGTACTTCAGACTGGAGTGCTTACAGAAGAAGTGGTGTGACAGAAACAGGACTTGCAAACTTCGATTGCCTGTGGGATACCTTGGCTTTCTTAAAGGTTAACAGACATAATTCAAGCTGCTGGTTTTTTTGCAGGAATTACAGGCCAGGACCCTTAGGTGTGCTGCATTTTTATCATTCAAACCACCCCATGTGACTGATGCAACTCACCTCCTGAAATCAGGTGCCATTGTAGGGAACAATGCAAATGCCACCCACCCTGGCCCCTGTGCAGGTTGAAAGCTGATTTTAACCAGAGGCTCCCCAGAAATCCATCTTCTGTCAGGCCTCCTGTTCCTGATTCCCACCATTAAAGATGGTTAATGTGGGCATGTGCTTTACCACACTAGGGTCTAATTTTGGACATGAAAGAGCAAAAGTGAAAAGACTTAGTTAGGATTTTGGCTACTGCATTTGACAGACTGTGATTTTCTATTTATTCCAACAGGTGTTAAGTTGCAGACTGGCAAGCTCAGGAGAGGAAAATCTCAACTAAATACTTTGTGCCGGGGGTGGTGAACATATGGAATGGACTGTGAAGCAAAGCTCAGGGTCTGATTGTTTCAGCAAATGCAAGAAATGAGTTGAATAACTATCTGGAGACAGGTCTCTCCTTCTTCAACATACTCCTTCAACCTGCTTCTTTGACCAAACTTTGGTGGAATGTCCTAACAACTCATTATGTAGATTCACGCCAATATCTGTTTGAGATTGCTCCTGTGAAGTAGTTATGTTAAAAGCACTATACAAATGCAAGATGTTGCATTGCAGTAACGAAATTTTTAGAAATTGTCCCTGCCAAACAGGCCCTAAAGGTTCATACAGAGGTACTTCCTGTAGTTCCTACAACATGACAATTAATTAATTTCTTTTAAAGAACCACTATAAGCATTTTTGCACTAAATACCTATTGCTTTGATACATCTGGTCATCAAGTTGCGCTTTTTGGAGTGTTACCCATTAGAGTGCTTAATGGCGATTTGTTTGTGCAAACTGCTAAATTTGTTAACGTGCAGGAATGCAGCAGTTTCCTGTCAGTAGCACCAGAATCGCCACTGTTTGAGAACTTAAGCCATCCAATGAAAGCTCAGCTGTAGTGATCACAGTTTAACACCTAAGTCGGCAGGAAGTGAGTTTCTTAACTCTTATAAAAACAAACTACCTAGACGTGCTGATTGAAAGCTTCAGAGCTATGGCACAGAAGTTCATACACTAGGCCCCTTTCATGGAAACTGTTGCACTATGTTATATAGAAAAAGCTGCTCAGGATGTTGGTGATTATTTAGTTCATTCACTTCCTCCTCTCATTAAGTCACATGGGAGAAAACAAAGCTGGAAGAAAATAACTAGATCATTGAACACCAGCTCTAACATCTGAAGAAAATGTCAAGAGAGAAGGAAATCATTGCATAACAATGTTGAAAACCAGAGGACGGAAATTTCCCTTCAATTACTAGGTAAGTTCAAGACCAATGGCTATGCCTCAAAAATTGACAAGCTTCATAAAGTCTGACAAGCTATGATGGTCTGAAGGGTGTGAATGAAAATAAAATAAAGAACTGGGATCATTTGGTATACAGAGAAAGACTGCCAGAGGTCTCACACAACAGTATGAGTGTGAACACAGCTACAGAGTCATCTGCACTCCCATAAATGAATGCATTGTCAGCAGGCCAGCAATAGAACATTAGTTATTTGATATATGGCAAAGACCAAAAAGGTTGCTATGTATCCATGGAGATGCAAGTAGAGGGAGTGGTAAGCACAGAGGTGAGTGGTTTATTTTTCAAGTGCCATCGCGAGAAGGAAGGCTCTATCTTGCAATTGTACACCTACATCTTGTACCTATTTTATGCAGTGGACTCATGATAGTGATCCACCTCCAGATCACTAACAGTAAAAAAAGGGTGATAGCAATTCAACTTACAGGGATCTGTACACCCTAAGTGCATTGCTGGTAGGGAACCTCAGATGTAAAAAAATCTTCTACTTGTATTGTGTAATACAATGCCTAAACATACCTCCAATGCCTAAAAATATCCCAATCAACTCAGAGGTGTAACAAGACAACCTGAATACCAAGCCAAAGTAAACTTAAAGTTTATAGGCCTCCTAAGATTGCAGCTCACTGATTCAAGTCATATCGGTCAGAAAACTGGTAGGACTCATGCCCAATTAATGCAGATGAATTTCCTAATTCTTAACCAGCCAGGTTTTCCTTAATTTTCTATTGCCCCCTTCCTCCTCATAACTAATAACCTAATTACTCTAAAATTAAATTTGTTGTCATAGTTGTCTTATTTATAGCTGATATGTATGTAGATGATGAAATTTTCAGAAAGTGCAGCAGGATTCTAATCAATCAGGAGCATCTCCTACGTGATGGCTTTAAATATTGCTTTCTTGATTGTTGTAGTCTTGTTTTAAACATTTAAAAACATAGAAACTAGGAAGCTCTCTATCCACAACAAACGACCTTCAACTTGCTGCTTGCTAGAAATGGAATCAACAATTTCAAAAAGAAATTGGATGGCTAAGTGAATGGGATAAACTTGCAGGTCAATGATGATTGAAAGGGGAGTGGGACTGACTAGTTTTCTTCGCTGGAAGCCAGCATGGACTCAAGGGCCTGAAGGGTGTCCTTCAGTGGAGCAAGTGAATCATGACGTATCGCTGTAATGTTTCCAGTTGTCATTGGACATTTATCAGTGGTGCCTTGAAATATAGTCCTCCATATCAATAAATTGTATGTTGTTCAAATTTTTGCCATTACTGTGATATTCATTGCCCCAAAACCTCTGTATCATGAAGTACAGAAATAAGTAAACACGAGACAATTAAAACAATTTCATCTTTAAACATTAGATATGGGAATAACGCTCACTTGGTTAGAATTCTACGACCAAAACCTCGTTTCAACATCAAACTGTTAACTGATTTGAATAGACTTCTATTTTCATTTAGATTTTGCAATGATTTCTAAAACAATTCTATAAACAGTAAGTTGACTTGACAGCAATCGTGACTAAGCTAACTTTTCCACTGCTGGTTTTAAGTAAGATATAAAGAATTATTCTGTCATAGTGGTAGAAAGCGGAATATGGTACACCCATTTGCAAACATAATGATGACAAATTTATTGGCATAGCCCATGCCACCAGGCATGAGCGTGCGTACCACTACTACATGCTCCAAGTCAATTTTACTGATACCCAGAGCAGCAGCCCAAAACAGATACCAGGGCTCCAGCATAAGTTAAAGAGGGGCCTAACAGCTGCTTAAGGACCTCTCTGAGACTTTGGTATCTGATGAGTGAAAGGGTTTCTTGGCCTATTCCACTTGGGATTCTTCAGCTGTAACCTAATCCATGGCCACCACCAACAGGCAAGCTTAACTCCTTTTAGAAACTAAATGTCATTCCTAGGTGGAGCAGGAGTGCTAACCCAATTCCATATCTTTGCAATTGTCACTCGTCTTGTTGTTGCTCTGATAGCCCCACCTTCAAGAACATAGCCTTACTCGCCAGACCTTTAACTGAGTAAAATGCTTGACAGACACTAACAGCTCACAAACAAAATATATTATATGAAATCCAATTTTGGGACATACTACTGCTTACAGACACAAAAATGGGTCAATACCAATTGCTAACCCTATACCTTGAAAAAAATTACTTTAAAATCCATTTAAAATAACTGTTAACTTTGGCTTGACTTATTTTACTGTGCTTTTGTTTAATGCAAGACCTAACAGCCCAACTAATTTAAACTGTAATGGGAATCTATTGTCAAATTGCATCCATAATTATTTCAAGACGTTGCAACTTTATTTGTGTGTACGTAAATTGTACTTCTTTAATGTTTTGGCTCAGTAACTCCTCAAATGAGATCATTAACACAAAGCACTTTTTTGAAAGTCTAAAAGGTTGTCAAATCTGATCCCAATTATTCGTAACAGATTACTATTTACAAGCAATCGTGATGGTGATACTGCTTCTTTGACCTTAGGGTACCTTATTCAGTCGATAATTTCTACTGTGCACACAAAGTTACTTAGCATTGAAAGTAGGTTTCTAAATATTTGAAAAATAGGGAAATAATTAGGTAAATTGAAGGATAAGTGAACCCATTGATTCTCCACCTATGTGAGTGGCAAAATCACGATTGACAAAGAAGCTCAGCAATTTTCAGGCCATTGCTTTCCATCCTTCATGGCACATTTATTCAAATCCACACTCAACAGTGTATAACCCAATATCTCTCTTAATCACTCATCATCAATAAGCAACTTATTGTAAGTGCCTCATGCTTCCTCTAGAAGGTAGTTTTCTACAGATATCCATAACATTCAGTTTGAAGAGAAACAAAATACTCCTTCTTTAAAAATAATCAGAAATAGGGTAAAGAAAAATAGGATATTAATGTTAGTAGTTATTCCTATTTGTTTTAGATGGAATGTTGATGACTGGGGACCTGTTTAAAATCCTGTATGCCATTTGGAGCCATAACTTGGGAGTAGTTTAGTGCCTGTCAATATCATTGAAGGTTTATTGAGTTAGCATTGTGTCCTTTTAATTTCGACTTCAAATGCAGCGTAAACTGGTGGAATGGAAGTTGCATCTCAGTGTAAGTTCCCAAATCAAATTTGTTTGGACTTTCTCAGTCCATTTCTTTGGGGTGTGAGCTCAAAGCACAACCCATCTCAAAATTAGGAACAATCTCACTTAAGACAGCCAGTCTGCGAAGTAGAAATATTCACAATTGAGCAGTAGGGCTGCTCCTGAATGACCAAGAGAAAAAAAAACTTTATGATGCATTGCTCAGTGTATGACATGCACAGATTGTGAAGCGTAAAGGTTCCATAAAATGCACAGCAAAGCTGACCCTCCAGTGCAGGGGTGATAGTGTGCTGCATGCTGAACGTACCATTATTTGGTTGAGATGCTAAACTGGCCCTGTCTGTTTTCTTGGCATGGACCCAAAATATCAAGTGCACTATTTTCACATCTCTATTCTTAAGTAACTAAATAAAGCCAACATTTTTTGTCCATCCCTAACTGACCTGGAACTGATTGGCTCTCTAGGCCATTTCAGAGGGCAGCTAAGTGTCAACCACATTGTTTGGGTGTGCAGTCACATGTCATCCAGGCTGGGTAAGGACAGCAGATTTCTTTCCCTGAAGGATATTAGTGAACCAGATGGATTTTTACGACAATTAACTCTGGTTACATGGGCATCACTTGACTAGCTCTTAATTCTATATTTTTGAATTCAAACACCATCATGTGCCATGGTGGGTTTTGAATCCATGTCTCCAGAACATTAGCCTGGCATTCTGGATTATGAGGCATTTCCACTATGTCATTTAAAATGTATTATTGAGAAAGCTTCACGCAAATGGTCCTTTAGGATTTGCAGCAACTTTCTTCACACATCATCTCATTCTTGACCTCATTAATTACGCAACAGGGCTCTTGGGACCTCTCAGAGTATCACCTGGCCATGAAGTGCTTACACTACTGCCAGTGCTTCGAGCATTCATACCACAACTGCCATATTTTAAAGTCTAGCTACACATCGCTTCAGACAATGCAAGCCAGGAACAAGCCCTTACAGGATGGAGCTCTAGCCTTTACATGCAGGAGAAGGCCCAGAGGAAAGGAAAGCTTGCTGCCCACTTTGCAGATACATCATCTGGATATTCCAGAGGCATCAGTCCAGGGGCTGGGTCAGTTTGTCCGGCAATGAGACAAAGGGAAGGACTGAGAGTGATGGAAGTAGATGGAAGGGCAGTTAATGGTGATGCATGAGTCGGAGAGATGGTGTCGTGTCCCCAGGAAGTGTGTAGGAAACACAGAGGTCTTGGTGTATGGGGTAGGGAAGAGGAGGGCAGTCCTTTTATCAGCTGACTGCCAGAGGAGGCTTTGCTACCCCAGATCAAGCCAGCCTAGACCCAACTGCAGTGTGAGTCAGTGCTGTGTGCCAGGTGGAAGAAGGTCAATGATCTTCTGCACTCTGTAACAGTATGGGATGTGCCACTGTCTTTTATCTGCTACCTCACATACACACACACGCAGGGGCACTACTCACTCTAGCTCTGCCACCATGCACATATCTCACTAAAGCCCCTGGATTACAACTCTCATTCATTACGTCCACTCAATGGTTCTCATCCACCTCATTCTCCCAAACTACTAACACTTCTGTGTTTCTTACTCATTCACTGCAATATCTCACCATCTCTTCTGCTCATGCATCACCACTAACTGCTCTTCCATTCACTTTCATCAAATTGAGTCCTGCCCCTTGCCTCACTGCAGGACAAACTGGCTGATCCCCTGGACTGATGTCTCCACAACACCCCAAAGGATGTTTCTGCAATCCTCAGACTGGGTGCAAAACTGACCAAGGTTCAGTATCCGGACTGCAAGGGCATGGATCCCCAGATTCTGGTAGGAACAAGCCCTGACCTGGCAAAACTGGACCAACCCCTGACTTATTGTAGCGGTACTCCTGAGTGACTGTAGTCCCTTTCAACTCACTAAAGTGTACTTCCCTTTGACTTTTACATATTACCACTTATGTGAATAACATGCAATGTGCTTGCCCTGTAAACTGCAGGCACTTGCTGCATATATGATGTTGATGTAGCACAATGCTGCACAAAGACAAATTCACTTCTTTACTGATCATTGCTCCCCACTGTGACATGCTGCCTGCCTCTCCTTTACTAACAAGCTATGAAAGCCGCAGAGACTGGCAGCCTGCAAGTCAGTGCAGGGGCCAGAAAGTGTATGCGAAGAAAACAATGTGAGACTGCAGCCTCAAAGTAAACACAAAGTGACTGAGCACTAAGAAAGCAAGCTAAGTGCCATAAAATGTATCCTGTGTGGATGCAAGTGATGAGTCACCTAGCAGAAGCTTTCAAGTCCTAGATATTTCCCAAGCTTCCAAATAAAATGTTGACGGACTGAAGTAGTGTCTGAGTGGATCTGAGAGCAGGTGTGAGGGGTGGCTGGTAGTTTCCTAATGCTGACTTGCATGGATGAAGGCTTCAGCAGGATGGTAGCAATGGAGCGTGCAGGGATGTTGTTGTGAGGAGGCATTTGGATGATGACTGAGATAAGCATCTGGTGAGCTGTAGCTGCCAGGAAAATACACTGACTCACATGTTTGGAATTTGCACCATGTAGTTTCTTGGAGAAGGAGAGAAAAATTGACAGTGATGCATAAATAAGGTGTCTGCACATACATGGAAATAAGGCAGTTGCTGCTCAATGGTGAGGTTCTGAAGTCTCTATTTAAGGCTTGAGGGGAAAATCAGAAAAATATTTCTTGATATAGTAACTCTGGTTTTTTTTATTTTTTCTGTAGTTTACCACCTTTCTCACCATTACTCATGTCATACCAGGGAGGGGAAAGTTCCGCCCAATGAGACAGCTGGTACTCATGAAAATTCCCATAAAACTGCAAATTTTTCTGTTCCTATTTTTGTATTAAAACAAACTATTCACTCATTAGGTCCATGCGAGTGGTTATGCTTTATTTGAGACTCCACCTGTCCTTCTTTATTGAATATTGTCACCTTACATTTCTATTCTTTTCTCCCTATATTTATTCAGCTTCCAAATAAATGTACCAATGCTATTCACCTCAATTATTCCCTGTGGTGGTGTACATTGTTCCTTTAAAGTTTGGTTGCTGCACATGGCCCTTTAAATTTCTTAGCACTATCACATAGAGAAGTTATTTATCATGGAACAAGATCGGCACAGTACCTTCTAGGGAGATGTGCAGTCACACACCTGGGTGACTGAGAGAGAACACTAGTAGTGGGCTTCACTTTTAACCTTTGTCCAGGTAAAGAGGTTTCTCTTGCAATCCTTATTGGATTTATTATGATCTTCAGCTTTGGACTTACTTGTTCCAAATAAAAGTATTTCCCCTACCAAACCCTCTCTAAATCATATATCCCTTTGTCAGATCACTCCAGCCTTCCTTTTTTTTAGAGAAGTCAGTACTAGTCTATTTAAACATTCTGAATAGGGATAATCTTTTGGTTTTGGAGTTAATCCTTTTTGTACCTTGACCAATGCCCATACTACATTTTTATGCTATGAACTCTGTTCACAGAGCTCCAAATGTGGTCCAACCAAAGTTCAACACAGATTTGTTATACTCTCTGAGTTTCAATGCCATTCCTCTCCAAATGAACCCAATACTTCCTTTTTTAAATGCACCCATTAACCTGTATTGCTACCTTTAATAACTTATGTAACACTAGATCCCTTTATTCCTCTGCCACATTTAAATTGTTAAGGCTGACATTTCCTGGTCCTGTGATGGATGGTTCGTAGGTGGATTGAGATAGGAGTGGGGTGTGGTGGGTATACTTGGGAGAATAGGTTAGACTGCCAGTGGCATTTCTCCATAATGCATTTCCCTCAAACAAGGAAGATTCCTGTGACTTAATTGAATCATAGAATCCTTACAGTATGGAAGCAGGTCATTCGGCCCATCGAGTCTGCAATGACCCTCTGAACAGCATCCCACCCAGTCCCAACCACTACCCTATAACTCTGCATTTCCCGTGGCTAATCCACCTAACCTACACGTCCCTGGACACTATGGGCAATTTAGCATGGCCAATCCACCTAACCTTCGGACTGTGGGAGGAAACCGGAGTACGTGGAGGAAACCGATGCAGACACAGGGAGAACATGCAAACTCCACACAGACAGTTGCCTGACGGTGGAATCGAACTCAGGTCCCTGGTGCTCTGTGGCAGCAGTACTAACCACTGAGCCACCATGCTGCCCCTGGCTGGGATTGGGATTGGGCGTAGGTAATATGTAGGCTGGCAGTCTGTTAGATCTGATTTGGTGGCAGTACAAATATTTTAGCCTCCTGCCACACATAGAGGAGGAAGCCTGCAAGGTCATAATAGCCAGAGGTTTCATATCTCAAGGAGGGGGCTGTGGCCAGGGAAGAACCCATTCAATGTTCAAGATGATCCATCTGGGGTGATTTCCACCTCTGCTTTAATAGACATAACAGTTCAACCCAAAATATAGATTGCCTGTGCTTTTGAGATATCTTCACAGTCAGCACCCTCAGCAGCATCGACCTCTCCTAGTAGGGCTGGCTCCAATTGCCATGATAGCATCTGGAGCCTCACCACTGTCCTTCATTGGATAGCAAGCATGAAGACAGGCGATTAGGAGGCCATCTTCAGGAAGATTGTTTTGTCAGGCACTCTACTGGTAAGTATGGGTTTGGCCAACATTTGATCCTAACATCAGGGTCCCGAAGCCAATTAGAAAATCCAGGGGTTAGTTTCCAAGGAGTTTATGGCTGCCTGTAATAAAACAAGTTTTCCATTTATCTATGTGCAAGTCTAATAATGTCTCCTTGTACTTTGTTGTAGTCATCATTGTTAGCCATGCTCCTTGTTTTAGTGTCATGTTCAAATTTAAAACTGTACTTCTGATTTCCAACAAATTCACTTCCTTATATTGTGATCCCTCATTTTGAAATGCATAAGAAGTCACTCCCAAAATGTAAATTTACTTTTACGGTACATTTCATGACTTCAACTGCTTGAGCAATTGTTGGTTATGTGGTCACCTTAATTCTGGGTACAAATAGCATTAGGCTGTTCATGTGGATAAGTGTTTGAAATATGCTCGCACCAAAAGCTTAAATGATGATACTGGCTCATTACTGATGCCATTTACAAGCACCACAAATATTTAATGGCTAATGATTTTTATAATAGTTACAGTAAGATCCAGACCGATAAATTTACAACTCTTACATCTACAATAATCCATTATAAAATACCCTAGGGTATATCGCTTACAAGGTCATCTGCAAACACCTAGGTAATAATATACTGCAGCTGCTAAATTTAAATAAACTTTTCAAACAGGGTCATACTAGAATCAATACTACTGTCATATCAAAATGTCTGATATATGATATTAAGTCCTATATCTGATAGCATTATTTGATTTGCTGAGTGCCCCTTAACTTGTACTTGTTTGAATGGATGAAATAAGAAACAAATAATCTTTAGTAATACAGGATTGTGTTTTCCCATTGCCAAGAAGTAACAAGTAACATTTTGGTAGCATACTGCACTAATATGATACAAGATACAGCACAACAAGGTGGCATATATCTCTGTTTTCATTCTAGGTTTGCATCTTACAAAACAAAATAATAAATTTTTGCTGATATCCCATGACATTGCCTATGGACAAAGTGTAGAGTAACATTTTATCTATCCCTTCATGCCTAAAGGAAGATCCTGGGTAGCTGCGCAGAATTCCTTCACACCATTCTTAAATCAATGTAACTGTGACCATTACTCCTTGTTCCCCCTTGGATGTTATCTCTCAAAAATTTGGCGGACAGACCGAGCACTGTCAGTGAAGCCTATGCCAAACAGTGAAAGACAAATTTCTGAATCAGCACAACTCACTATGTGTGGGGCTACTTAAGGTGTATCTTAATAGCATAGCTTTACCCGCTATCAGTCAGCACTGGTCCGGTGTTTTCTGGCCGTGGGATAGTTCCATTTCCTGTATCTCCTGCTGTGAGGCTATCTATTCTTCACAATGTTGCACTTTGGGCAGGAATTGATGCTGCTCACACTTGCCAAGAATGTTCCAGAATTTCTGCTGTATTCTCTGCAGTTATCTTTAATCAGAATCAGAACTAATGAAAAGCTTTAGGTTACATCTTGGCATAACTTAGAGAAATTCCCTTGTGTATATAAGGAGAAGGGCTATTTCATATCATAGTGTCAAGCCAGTGATTATCCTATAGTCTCTCACTTCAAAATAATTCATTCATTTTTCACCATTAATAAGTAGTCAACTACATAACTAAACAGCATGACTACGAGTTTGTGACAAACCATTCAGCTCCTCAGAATGGAAAGAGGAATGCTCAGTTCAGGCTTCAGCTTTAAAAACAAGAGTATATCTTCTGTGGGATTGATCATTAGGAGTCAGATGATATCAAAGTGTGAATACTGAGGAATTGATACAGTAGATGAAATGTGGGAGCAGGTTAATTGTTTTGTAAAGATTGAGAGGAGTATGAAAATAATAGATGTGTGTATATTGTTAAGCAAAAACAGTTATGATTTCTGGCACTTCATGTAACGGAGTGAGATGGAGTGTGTCATTTGAGACCTAAAAACAGAGGTTGGTTGGCAAGTACTTAAGGAATTGAAGTACAGTGCAGTTGAGATGTTTGGAGTTGTACGTTGGATTTTGGATTGGCAGATGAAGAAGAAAAGAAGCATGACATTAAAGAAAAAGTAGACACAACTCACATAAAGATAGCATACAATAGAAATACAAATAAGCATTCCAGACAAACAGTGGAGAACTAAAACAAAGTTGCTGGAAGCTCAGCAGGTCTGGCAGCATCTGTGTAGAAAAAATCAGAGTTAACATTTCGGGTCTGGTGACCCTTCCTCAGAATTCTGCAGCTACCATCAGTTCTAAGCATCACCAGACCCGAAATGTTAACTTTGATTTTTTCTTCACAGATGCTGCCAAACCTGCTGAGCTTCCAGCAACTTCTGTTTTTGTTCCTGATTTACAGCATCCGCAGTTCTTTTGGTTTTTAAACAGTGGGGAACAGTTGATTGATAAACAGTGTGGAAAATTGATGTTTAGAAACAATAGGAAGACGTTTCTCAGGGAGAAAAAATGCAGGGAATTACAAAAACATAAAGCATGCGATGAGGCTATTAAAACATAGAATGCACAATGGAACTATTGAAAAACTAACCTTATAAAAATAAAACGGAGTGGAAAGCCACAGCACAGCTGGGTTATTAAAGAAACAACTGGCAGAAACTGACTGGGTATCCAGGCCTATGTGTGGAATGTGGGGAGGGACTGAAGACCATAAGCCTTCGGAAAAGATCTCAATGGACAGCCTACTGGAAGGGATCTGATGCTAGAGTTGGTCAAATGTCCAGTGATGGACTGGTAAGATTAAGTCAAAACGTACATCATTCATTCAGTCTGCCAAAGGTAAACATAAAATGACAGAGTTTGTAATGGTACCACCTGGCTAGTAGGCTCAGCTCGGAAAACTGCATGACAGATCTGAAAGTAAGAAAATTGTAGCAAGACAGAGATAGTGCAGCAGAAAAGGTTTTGCAAGAAGTAAGTATGGCTTTAAGTAAATGTGATGGTTAGTTTGAAATTAATCTCATTCAGAAATTTATTTTACTAAAATTACACTTGTTAGTACACTTTTAACATTCAACAATATCATTGAGGCTTTATCAAAAGTGTATTGTTCCTAATCTTTATGGACTTTTTCTTGGGTGATGTATCTCAAGCTTTAGTATAACATTTTGAAAAAATTCAAAATAGCAGTACAAAACAAAAATTATTTTCCTAATATATGGTTGTGGAATTGTTTAAAGGCTGAAAATACTTAACTAGTTAATGAACGATGCAAGTATCAATTACTGAAAGTTCAATATATCCAACAGACAAGAATTGCGACCATCCGCTACTATAGTACTGGTTAATAAATGTATTAAACTCAGGGGACCCATAACACAACTGCTATGTTTATCTGAAAGCAGGTATACCTCTTGAAATCCATTTATTCACTGCAATCAGACAAGACAATTCTTCCTCATCACTGGAATGCATCTGAACAGTAGGTGAGTACAGGAGTGAAGCTGGCCAATACATGCCAATACTCACTGCTTTAATTCATATCAGAAGGATTGGCACTTAGCTGAGGAACTGGAGGTTGGCCAGTTGTTGTGGAACTTTAGTTTGAATCTGCATCATTAGGAGACGTTGGGAATAAATTTTGTACAAAGACAGAAAGAAAATTACTTAAATGAGAACTGTAAAATGCACCTCCAAGGAATCAAAGGAAAATGTAGCAATCACAGCCAAATGATTCTTTCTTGGGCAGTAATTTAGTAATAAATTACCTCTGATCCAGCAAAGTATGTCGGCATTGTGGCTATCTCACTGAATTAGTAATAGAGGGAATATTGTGGGTAAATTAATCCCTTCTCCAAAATTTGCATTCCTATTTTCAATGCCTCCGTTGCTTTGCTGCTCCTTATTTCAATTTCGTTTAGCTCTATTTCCCTTCAAGTTATGAATTCATCAAAGTCTGGTTTCTTGAAAATCCTGATTATAACTATGCAACCACCAGTGTCAACACCTTCAGTTGGTTAGGCATGAAGCCCTGGAATTTTCATTTTAAACTCTTGTCCCTCCTTTCGTTCTCCATGTCACCTTCAAAGCCTACAACTTGGATCAAGCATTTGACTATTTTTCCTAATACTGCCTTATGTATCAAATTTTGTTTTATAATGCTACTGTGAGATGCCTTAACATTTGGGCAAAAACTTGGTAAATTAAACAGAATACAAGAAATGTGAGATTATGC
This sequence comes from Rhincodon typus, assembly GCF_021869965.1. NCBI lineage: Eukaryota > Metazoa > Chordata > Chondrichthyes > Orectolobiformes > Rhincodontidae > Rhincodon > Rhincodon typus. The sequence goes on from NC_063336.1 coordinate 36,168,790, forward strand.
ACTTCGGTGAGAAGAATATAAGAGCTGAATATAATTTGAATAGGGAAGGACCGCAGAAAGCTGCAGCATAAAGGCATTTAGGTGTCCTAACGTATGAATCACAAAAAAAACTAGCATCCTAGTTCAGAGGGTAATAGGGAAGGCAAATGGAATATTGGCCTTTATTTCAAAAAGAATGGAATGTAAAAACAGGAAAATCTTGCTAAAGCTATTGAAGACACTGGTCAGACCACACCTGGAACACTGCAAACAGTTTTGGTCCCCTTATCTGAGGAAAGGTATATCAGCATTGGATGCAGTCCAGGGAAGATTCACTTGGTTGATTCCAGATATGGAGGGATGAAGAAAGGTTGAGTAGATTGGGTTTTTACTCCATTGGAGGTTAGAAGACTGAGAGGACATCTTTGTGAAATATAAAAGCCTCTTAGGTCGCTTGACAGAGGTTGGTTATTTCCGTTGTGGATGTGTCTAGGTCCAGGGAGCACAATCTCAGAGAAAGTTGACTCCTGTTTAAGACAGAAATGACAAGGACTCTTTATCTCTCAGCGGGTAGTGAATTTGTGAAAACCTTTATCACAGAAGGCTGTTGAATTTGATTCATGAAGCGGTGGTTAGCACTGCTGCCTCACAGCGCCAGGGACCTGGGTTTGATTCCACCCTCAGGCAACTGTCTGTATGGAGTTTGCACATTCTTCCCGTTTCTGTGTTGTTTTCCTCCAGGTGCTTGAGTTTCCTGCTACAATCCAAAGATATGCAGGTTAGGTGGACTGGTGACGCTAAATTATCCATAGTGTCCAGGGATGTGCAGACTTTGTGGATTATCCATGGGAAATGCAGAGTTACAGGGATAGGGTAAGAGGGTGGGTCTGGGTGGCATGTTCTTCAGAGGGTCAGTATGCACTCGAAGGGCCAAATGGCCTGCTTCCGCACTATGGGGATTCAATGATTTATTTTATTGTAATGATGTTGTTCTATAAATAAATGTTGTCATTCCAGGCCCCCAAAAAGAGGTGTGGGGGATCTCCATCAATGTGAATTCAAATAGATCGGCTCCCTAAAGACCCTTTTTGTTGAATGGGCTCCTAGTAAGAGCTCCTCCCTTTTCTAACAGTCTGTCCTGACCTGCATGTCCTTTGCTCATTCTCCAATCATGCTCAATGCCAACAGAAACCTCTACTAGACCACCCAAGTCTGGTAGCAATTGATTTGAGAGAAGCCTTGGTTACCAAGTAAGTATTTCAGTGGCAGTCAGATACTTCTTGTAGACTTTTGAAACTTTTAACAAGTATTAAAAAATAAATACACACCACTGCGCGTCATCCAGAGAAATAATTCAACAACTATGTTTAGTGATCCCTATAAATAGCATTGAAGAGGAAGGTATTCTTCAAGACCTTGAATGCATGTTCTATTTTGGGAGGCTAAGAGTAGGCTGAAGCATGGAACTTCAAAATGCCAAAGCTGGCAAGGAATCAGAGTTCAACATTGATTGTCAAAGACACTTACAATATAGCAACAAAAGCAAACCAGTTGGCTCCTCAAACCTGCCTCGCCATTCAATAAGATAATGGCTGATCTGTTTGTAGTCCAAACTCCACATTCCATTCTACTCCCAATAATCTTTATGTCACTTGCCAAATGTGAATCTATCCTTATTTGTCTTAAAAATATTTAATGACCTCGCCCCACCACAAATCACCTCCTTACGCAGAATTCTAAAGTCACATAATGGCCTGAGAGGAAAAAATAGTCTCTTCATCTCTGTCCTGCATGGGAGAGCCATAATTTTAAACCAGTGCTCTCTGGTTCTGGACTCAACTACAAGTGGAATCAGTTTTTCCGTTTCCACTTTGTTAAGACCTTACAGGATCTTATACCCTTCAATCCAAGCCATCCCTCATTCTTCATAATGCCAGCGGAAACATGACCATCCTGTCCAAGTTATCCTAAGATAACATACTCATTCTAGGGATCAATTGAGTAAACTGCTTCTCAGTCACTTCCAATGCACTTACGTCAAATACTGAGACCAAAACTACACACAGAATCAGAGAAGTAATCTGTGAACATACATATGGACATATAAATAAGGACCAAGAGTAGGTCATGGAGATGCCTGAGCCATTCAATAAGATCTGATTGAAATTTCAAATCCAAATTCCCACATAGCCCTGATAACCTTTCATCCCGTTTCTTAACAAGAATCTGTCCAGCTCTGCCTTAAAAATAACCAAGGATTCTACTTCCACCACCTTTTCAGGGAGAGAGTTTCAAAGACTCATGAACCTCTGAGAGAAAAAAAATCACCTTATCACTGTTTTAAATGGGCAACCCTTGATTTTTCAACAGTTCTAGATTCTCCAAAACAGAAAACATCTTCTACACATTTACCCTGTCAAGCCCCCTCAGGATCTCATACATTTTGGTCAAGTCTCTTCTAAACTCCAATGTACACAAGCCTACCAATCTTTCCCCATAAGACAACACCCCCTCCAACATTCCAAGAATTAGGTAATTGTCTCTCGACTGTCTTCTCTGTATTTACATCCTTAAATTAGATGATCAATACTCTACGTACTACTACAGATGCAGTCTCACCAGTGCCCTGTATAGCAGAAGCACAACTTCCCATTGTGATAAATATTTGCCTTCTTAATTACTGCTGTACCTGCAAACTAACATTTGCCATTACTGCTCAATGACACCTCAAAATGTCTACAACTCAAAGCTCTGCAATCTCCCACCATTTAGATAATATGTTTTTTTTTAATTGTTCCTGCTGACATGGACAATTTCATATTTTCCAACATTACAATCCATTTGTCATCTTTTGCCCATTCACTTAATCTATCTATATCTTTTTTCTGCCGTCCTCTGCCCTCTTCACCACTTACATTCCAACCCTTGTTGTCAGCAAATTTGGCGACCATACCTACTGTCCCTTAAAATTAGTCATTTATATAAATTGTAAACAGTTGAGATCTCAGCACAGATCCCTGTAGCACACTGCTCATTATATCTTGCCAGCCTGAAAAAGGCCAATTTATGCCTACACTGCTTCCTGTTAGCCAGTCAATCTGCTATAAGCTACACCATGAGTTCACCAATACCCTGAAATAACTTACGTATAAAATCCTTACATTTATATTCAATTCCTCTCATAGTAAAATTTAGCATCTCATTTGCCTTCTTAATTATATACAATACCTGCATACTAACTTTTTGTGACTTATGCACTAGAACATCTAAATCCCTCAGAACCTTTAATTTTCACAGTTGTTCTCTATTTAGGTAATACTCTGCTTTTTCATTCTTTCTGCCAAAGTGAACAAGTTCACATTTTTAAACATTATATTCCTTCAGTGATTCATGCACTAAGACTCCAAGATCTTTCTGCTTTTCAGAGCTCTGCAATCTCTCACCATTCAGCTAATATACTTCTCTTTTATTCTTTCTGCCAAAATGGACATTTTCACTGAAATATCTCCTTAAATTTCTGCTATGTGTCTTTACTGATCTATCCCCTAGCCCAATGTATCAGTTCAGTCCAGCTAGTTCAGCTTTTATGCTGACATGATTTCCCTTATTTAAGTTTATATACACCTAGACCCAATCTTCTCCCTTTCAAACTCAACATAAAATTCAATCATTTTGTGGTTGCTGCCACCTGCTACAGGTGCCTTTCTCTGAGGTCTTGAATTAATGCTGTCTCATTAAACAAAACCAAGGTCTAATATAACCTCGTCTATGGTTGGTACAAGAATGTGCTTCTCTCAGGAACTATGCCAAAAGCATTTTATGAACTCCAAATAAAGTCTACTACTGCTAATTATTTTTCCAGTTTATACTTAGATTAAAGTCACACATGATTATTACCATCCCTATATCACAAGATCCAATATTTCTTCTTGTATGCCTCGTCCTGCCTTGTGGTTACTGTTGGGGGCATGTAGACAGACCACTCATACTGCCTGACATGTCTGTATGTGTGCTGCCAGCAGTCATTACATGCACATACTCATCCCTTTACTAATATACAATTCATATCAAAACTGTACTCTTTCACACGGATAATCTACTGGAATCTTAAGGTCCTTCTTGGCAACCAAAAAAAAGCACCAGGAGGTCAGTTTTCGGTGTTCAAATTCCACCATGGCATCTTGACAAATTATACGATTCAAAAAGAAAAGGGCAAATTGTTAAAAATTGTACATGATTCACTAATAACCGGGGGTCACAGTATGAGGATTCGGGGTAGACGATTTAGGACGGAGATGAGGAGACATTTTTTCACTCAAAGAGTGGTGAGCCTGTGGAACACATTACCACAGGAAGTAGTTGATGCCAAAACATTGAATGTATTCAAGAGGTGACTAGATATAGCACTTGGGATGAATGGAATCAAAGGTTATGGGGAGAAAACAGGATTAGGCTAATGAGTTGGACGATCAGTCATGATCGTGAAGAATGGCGGAGCAGGCTCGAAGGGCCAAATGGCCTCCTCCTGCTCCTATCTTCTATGTTTCTATGTTTCTTGACAAGGAAACCTGCCATCCTTATCTAATCTGGACTGTATATGACTCCATATTGATCGAGCTGATGTATGGGAATCAGATTAACATCAGAAGCATATATAGTAATGATGTTGGAGTAATAATGTTAGAGTTATCTGGTTAAGTAGAGTGTGCTGACAGGGAGTAGAATCTCTAACGTGGTGCGAAGACGATATGTGTACAGATCACATATCATAGATCAAGTTATGAATAAAATGTCTTCCAAGAAGGTCCATGGAGTCCAGCAGCATTACTTTGGGAGACCAAGTTGGACTCCCATATACACAAAACATAGTGGTAGCGGAAATGAGAAAGGAAGCATATAAGTAAGTATCTTAAGTGAACCTTGTGGTCAGAAAGAGCAGAGAACATCTATCAGGACATCAAAGGAATTGCAGAGGACTGGCAAACAGATCGGGTGCTTGAACAGCAATGTGCATTGACTTCAAGCAACAAGCACTGGGACAGATGCATTGGCAGATTCAGGCACTGTTTCAGGGCTCAGGAGAAGCATGGAAACCAATTGTTCGCCCTCGGAAGCATTGCAGGTAATCAAGGGGCCACACCATGACCAGCAGTGGGAGAATGAAGAAAAGGATTCTTCATGTACAGAACTGGACCAGGCTTGGATAAGCAAGACCAGAATGATGGAAACTATTGCTAACAAAGCATTAGCAGGACAGGCATTGATGAGAATACAGCATAATTTGAAGACACATTACAGACATTTGATGTTTATTTCAGTGTTCATGAATACCTATTCATTGAACTGACAAAATTTAATAGAAGGAAACAGAGGCTGGGGAAATCATGGAATTGCTCATTAATAATCATTTTGAGGCTGGCAGATATTACACTTCTGAGGTTTGAAGGTCAATCAGAATTGCCTTATCAAGGAATTGGCCTCTTTTTCTATTGCAATTTAAATTGCTGCTTCCTCGGAAATTTGACATTCATGCATCTGTCCTAATGGGCACGTGATGAAAAGCTTCAATAGCATGTCTCTTTTTTCAGCAATACTTCAGCTTTGTCTATTTATTAAACATGTTCTTGTCAGACAACAATAACTGAAATGTCCACATCCTCCCATGTTTGTTTTCTGTAACTTCTGTTGCATCAATCGTTGGCAAACCTCCTTGGAAGTCTGTCTCAGCAAAGTGAAGACTTTGTTTAAAAAAAACTCAATATGGTAAGGAAGAAAAAGTACACTAGATGTTGAATGCATAAGCAAAAAGGTGCTAGTTGCTGAACAGACTAATAATAGGTAATCAAACATAATAGTAAAGCAACTTACAGAGACACACTAGAGCAGACCCAGGTCTGTTTTCCTGTCATATGCTTATTTTACATGGTGAGCCACATGCTGGGGAGTGAGGTAAGGGGGGGAAGGGGAAGCCTGTAAAATGCAACAGTAGACTCTATTTGCATAATTAACACAACACAAGCTGGGTTTCACACACCAACAGGAAGGCCATTATTTGCCCTAAGAACAGTCTCCGAAAATCAGATGCAACACGCATTGGCATGAGATTGGTCAGTGGACGTTCTGATCCATTCCTATTGATGTCAGCTGGGTCACTGAGGTTCCAGACAGAGGCTGGGTCTGAGATAAATAGCACTACTCGCAGATTCTGTGACATCTTTTCTACATGTAGAGACAGTGTTTTATTTCTTCAAAACTATATTTGCACAATTACAACTACAAAAACAAAAGCAGCCGTTTGGGACATGGAGAATAATTTTGTGCTCTGGTAGCTGCTGCTAAAATCATTAGCAGTGTGAGAGGTTGTTTGGACAGCTGTTTCAATTTTGATTACGGAAAAAAAAGTACATTCTATGAGTGAGAAAAAAAAGTCTGAGTGAGTCCATTGGATCAAAGGGGTCTTTTACAGGGGAAATGCTTTATGGGCTTTTAAGAATTACAGTCAATTCAGCCTTTGCATTATTTGAAGGATGTCACTGCTAAAGATCCTAAATTACAATTCTGTCCCTAAAGTGAAAAGCCACATCTGCTTAAACAACACAGCAAATACCTTATAATTTTCCAACTAATACAATTGCTTTTCATCACTAGCTCTTGCTCTGTGCAAAATTAGAAAAAGCTTTGCACTTGCATAATGCCATATGTGGAACGTATGTCCAGAAATTTTTTGTCAAAATTAAAAAAGGAAAGTTTGATTTCCTTTCATACTTGGCTTTGACTTTGTATGAACAGGCCCAAAATTTGGATATTTATAATGCTACATCTGAAGTTAGAATCAAAATGCCTTGCTGGTCTCCTTTTCCTAGCAGCGAATATAGACACCAACCATGTTATTTCTGATGGAGGGTCTAGGCCCGAAACATCAGCCTTACTGCTCCTATGATGCTGCTTGGCCTGCTGTGTTCATCCAGCTCTGCACCTTGTTGCCCCTATATTTAGATGGCTGCTTACCGTGCTGTCAGAAATGACTTGAAGAACGTCACACGAGGAATGAAATTGACTGTCATGCAAGCATTTACAACAGCCTTTCAGCAATATACAAATGCCAATGAAATGATTTACCATACACTCTGTGCAGAGATGGACAGAGGGAGGATGAAGCAAGGAAGTCAACTATGAGTGAAGATGTAAGCTGGACGAGAATTAAAACCAAATGTGTTTTTCAGCTTTTGCTTTAAGACACCAATTTGCAAACTGCAAATAAAAACAGTCACTTTTTCCGCCTGACAAAATAAGAACTGAGATTGTTTATATTAAGAACACCTTAGAAAATAAGTAAGATTGCTTTTCTAGTTGAAGGTTGACATTTCTAAAACTTATCAAAACTGGTTTGAGGTGAGAAAATTGCTGACAGCAACAGCAGGTGAGAAGGGATTGGACAATACATGTTACCATTGTCCAGCATTCTGAAGTAGGTATGGTCATTGGTATGAGTGACGTACTTCACACTATAGACAACAGTAGTGTGAGAGGATCATGCAATCAGTCATGTGAGAGGAGCGGTCTGGTCAGTCACTGAAGCCCTGAAGTCTTGTTTGAAAGATTGACTACCCAAGGATGGACTCTTGCATGTAGGAAGGCCAGTTTTAATCTTGTAAACACATTTGTAGTGATTTTATATATATATTATACACACACACTTAATGAAAAAACTGATTAACAACTGTGGAATTTACCGAAGAGGTGGACAATAAAACTGAGTACTTCTGAAGATGACAAATATGTTTGAAAAGTGACAGGAATAAACCCAACCCCCTCCCCCAAGCAAATAAAAACATTGAAGGGCATGGATTGCAAATTTAAAGTGCTGATATTTTTAAAAAATCTACTTCAGAGAGACTGGTCCTGTGTTTAGGGGCAAAAAGGAATAGTTTCAGATGAGATTATAAGAACCCCCCACCTCAATCAGGATGTCGGGGTTAATGAGGTGCCAAAATTGCTTAAGGTATTTGTACATAATCCCAGAAAACAAACTTGATACTGATTTAGAGGGAATGGAGGTGATTGGAATGCTGATGGAGAACATATGAAGGATCCTCAGGAGTACAGCTTTGCTCAAGCACAGAGTTGATGGGGCTATGCCCAGCCCGAGTATCTGAGTGTTTTCAGGTAAAATGAGGGAAGACCATGTCCAGAGGAACCAAGTCAGTATTTTTTGGTTGATTCAGGAGCATCCTGTAAATGATGTATTGTTCTCAATTCCAGCACTCCCAGTGGTGCCCCTTTTGTGGGAAGGATTCACAGGTGGACCTGGCAACTGAGATAGCATCAAAATCTGTGAAGAAGCCACAAAAGGCAATATTCCTTTAAAAATGAGACATAAAAAGATGTTAAGGGTTAGTGTAGTCTTTGTTGGAGCAGAGAATCCTGAGGCCCATTGTCAGTCATGTTAATTCTCCAATCTGGCCAGAGACTGGATGGATCGTGGAAGTTAACGTTGACTATAGAATCTTAAATAGGAATATTCCAGCTTGTGTACCTATGGCAGCGGCAACTCTGAATAGGCCAGTGGCAATTCCCCACAGCTTTCACAGTTTTGGACATCCCAAATGATTTTTGGTTTGTACTGTTGAGAAAAGGATATTGATAGGAATTTGCTATTATTTTCATGGGGAAGCAGTATTCTTGTTTCAAAGATAGCTCCTTCATACTCTGTCACTGCATGGAAAATTATCTGGTGACATTTAGTTGGTCAAATCAGTTAGCATGGTATGTAGGTGATATCCTGTTATTGTCTTTATATGGTGCATGAACATGTAGAGATACTCAGCGATCTTCTGTCAATCATATCTGAATTAGCATTTAAGGTTAACTCTGGGAAAGATTAGTATTGAGAATGTTCAGTACTTAGGACTGACTATAAAACTAAGAGAGAGGGAAATCGATGCAGGAAATATTTTTTTCTTGATTTATTCACGGGATGAGGGCATCGCTGGCTACGCAGCATTTATTGCCCATCCCTAATTGGCCAGAGGGCAGTTAAGAGTCAATCACATTGCTGTGGGTTTGGAGTCACATGTAGGCCAGACCAGGTTAGGATGGCAGTTTCCTTCCCTAAAGGACATTAGTGAACCAGATGGTTTTTCCGACAATTGACAATGGATTCTCGGTCATCATTGGACTTTTAATTCCAGATATTTATTGAATTCAAATTCCACCATCTGCTGTGGCAGGATTTGAACCTGGGTCCCCAGAACGTTGTCTGGGTCTCGGGCCATTGCCTCCCCCAAGAGATGGATGGCTTACAACCCTTGGCTAATGTTCTGGGGACATGGATTTGAATCTCACTATGGCAGATGGTGGAATTTGAATTCAATAAAACTCTGGAATAAAAGGCTAACCTGACGACGGCTATGTAACTACCGATGATTGTCACAAAAAACATACAGTTCACTAATGACCTTTAGTGAACGAAATCTACCATCCTCACCTGATCTGGCATATACGTGACTCCAGACTTACAGCAATTGCTTTTTGGGTAATTAGGGATTAATAATAAATGTTGGCCTAGCCAGTGACACCCACATCCCATGAATGAATAATAAAAAGGCAGTGCATGAGTTATCACACCCTAAGGAGCTGACCATCATTTCTGTGTTTAACTGCAGCAAGTGTTTTGAGGGAAATGTGGGAACAGCTTCATCACTGTTTAATCTCCTGTAGAAAGGGAGAGACTGGAAATGGAATGAAGGCTGTGAGGATCATTCTGTCTGGTTTAGCACAAGCCTCCAGCCAACTTCAGCAGAATTGTAGATCATATGACCATAGGATACAGGGGCAGAATTAGGCCATTTGGCCCAACTAGCCTGCTCCACCATTCAATCATTGCTGATATGTTTCTCAACCCCATTTTCTTGCTTTCTGTCTGTAACCCTTGATCTCCCTACACATCAAGAACCTGTCTTTCTCTGTCTTAAATATACTCTTTGGCTTAAATAGAGTGTCACAAAGATACTTCTTAGGAAGTGTTAGCAACACTAATACAGTATTAATGCAGGAGGTATGTCCCAGGGCAAGTTGTGGTCCATCCCTCAGAGTCAAAGACTTATAGAAATATACAGCACAGAAACAGACCCTTCAGTCCAACTCATCCATGCTGACCAGATATCCTACATAAATCTAGTTCCATTTGCCAGCATTTGGCCTATATCCCTCTAAACCCTTTTAATTCGTAAACCCGTCCGGATGCCTCCACCACTTCTTCTGGCAGCTCATTCCACACAGGCACCACCATTTGTGTGAAAAAGTTGCCCCTTAGGTGCCTTTTATATCTTTTCCCTCTCACCTTAAACCTATGCCCCCTAGTTTTGGACTCCTACACCCAGCCTTGTCTATTTACCTTATGCACACCCCTCATGATTTTATAAATCTCTATAAGGTCACCAACCAGCCTCCGACGCTTCAGGGAAAATAGCCCCAGCCTATTCACCCTCTCACTAACAGCTCAAACCCTTCACCCTGGCAACATCCTCGTAAATCTTTTCTGAACTCTTTCTAGGTTCACAACATCCTTCTTATAGGAGGGAGACCAGAATTGCACGCAATACTCCAAAAGTGGCTGAACCAATGTCCTGTACAGTTACTACCTGACCTCTCAACTCCTATACTCAATGCACTGACGAATAAAGGCAAACATACCAAATGCCTTCTTCACTACCCTATCTACCTGCGACTCCACTTTCAAGGAACTATGAACCTGCACTCCAAAGGATCTTTATTCAGCAACACTCCACAGGACCTTACCATTTAGTGTATAAGTCCTGCCCTAATTTGCCTTTCCAAAATGCAGCACTTCACATTTATCTAAATTAAACTCCATCTACCACTCCTCGACCCAATAGCCCATCTGAACAAGATCCCATTGTACTCTGAGGTAACCTTCTTTGCTGTCCACTACACCTCCAATGTTAGTCTCATCTGCAAACTTACTAAACATACCTCCTATGTTCACATCCAAATCATTTATAAAAATCACAAAAAGCAGTGGACCCAGCACTGATCCCTGTGGCACACCGCTGGTAACGGGCTGCCAGTTTGAAAAGCAATTCTCCGCCACCACCTTCTGTCTTCTACCTTTGAGCCAGTTCTGTATCCAAATAGCTAGTTCTCCCTGTGTTCCATGTGATCTCACCTTGCTAACCGGTCGACTATGAGGAACCTTGTCGAACACTTTATTGAAGTCCAGACAGATCATGTCCACCACTCTGCCCTCATCAATCCTCTTCGTTACGCCTTCAAAAAACTCAATCAAGTTAGTGCGACACAATTTACCACGCACAAAGCCATATTGACTATCCCTAATCAGTCCTTGCCTTTCCAAATACATGTAAATCCTGTCCTTCAGGATTCCCTCCAACAACTTGCCCACCAACGATGTCAGGCTCACCAGTCTATAGTTCCCTGGCTTTTCCTTACCATCTTTCTTAAATAGTGGCACAATGTTATCAAACCTCTGGTCTTCCAGCACCTCACCTGTTGTTATCGATGATACAAATATCTCAGCATGGGGCCCAGCAATCACTTCCCTAGCTTCCCACAGAGTGCTGGGGTATACCCAATCAGGTCCTGGGGATTTTTCAACCTTTATGTGTTTTAAGGCATTCAGCACCTCCTCCTCTGTAATATGGAGAATTTTCAAGACTTCGCTATTTATTTCCCCACATTCTAATCTTCCATATCCTTCTCCACAGTAAACAAGATACAATATACTTGTTTAGTATCTCTTCCATCTCCTGTGGTTCCAAATATAGGTGGCCTTGCTGATCTTTAAAGGGTCCTATTTTCTCTCTGGTTAGCCTTATGTCCTTAATGCATTTGTAGAATCCCTTTGGATTCTCCTAAACTCTATTTGCCAAAGCTATTTCATGTCCCCTTTTTTGCCCTACTGATTTCCCTCTTAAGTATACTCCTACTGTCTTTATATTCTTCTAGGGATTCACGTGATCTCTGCTGTCTATACCTGACATATACTTCCTTCTTTTCCTTGACCAAAGCCTCAATTTCTCTAATCATCCAGCATTCCCGACACCTATCAGCCTTGCCCTTCACCCTAGCAGGAACATACTGTCTTTGGACTCTCGTTATCTCATTTTTGAAGGCTTCCCATTTTCCTGCCGTTGCTTTACATCTGAACATCCGCCCCAATCAACTTTTGAAAGTTCTTGCCTAACACCATCAAAATTGGCCCTTCCTCCAATTTAGAACTTTAACTTTTAGATCCGGTCTATCCCTTTCCTTCACTATTTTAAAACTAATAGAATTATGGTCAATGGCCCCAAAGTGCTCCCCCACTGCCACATCAGTCACTTTTTTTTGTGTCCCAAAACAAGGTGTGCAGGTTCGTACCAAACTTGTTGCAACTCTCAGAGTGCAATTAACAAGCAGAACTTGTGACTTTATGTGATATCACACTCAGAGGAATTCTCACTACTTAATACTCTCTGCTTGGGCTCCATGTTTATGTACAGTTCTCATTCTCAGGTTCTGGGATTCTGGTCAAGGCAAAATTTTACCTCAACATTACCTTAAAGGCAGTCCAAGATTCTAATGATTACTGCATCCACAAAGTGAAGCTCACTCTAAGACAACAGCCTAATTGGGAAGTGTAACATGAAGGCAATGAATTAGCTCACATGGGAGATAAAGTGGCTATCACAAGGAATCCATTTCAATCAGGAAAGGTTATGTCGATGTCACACAATGTGGAACAAGTTAGTCAGTTAGTTCCTCTAACCTTAAACCTTAAAACGTTTCAGTTAAAGCATGTTATCCTTAAGGCAGTTGTAGCAGCCAACTGGCATGAGATATTGAAGGATCCCCTCAGACATCTGGATATTATTCTCTAGAAACAAATACTATTCTAAGGCGATAACTGGGTACACCTAGTGGGATACTGAGAAAAAATAATGCGATTGGTTAATGACAACCAAGGAGCAAGTCATCCTCGTCCTGATATCACTGTGGAATGAACTGCCAAGTTTGGCTGGTGGCTGGCAATGAACACTGACATGGAGGAATATTGTAAGACATGTCTCTGATCTCCTTAAATGAAACACACCCTAAGGACACAACTGGAGGGTTCAGAGCCCGAGGAAGAGTGTCCAAATTGATTTTATACCACGGTATCTGGTCAGTGAACAGCAACAAAGCACTGTTCAGATTGGTTGGTCCACTTCACCGCATGGAATCTATCCATTAGAGGGCTGCAACAATAATTTGGACTTTATTGCACAAACTACTTTCTGGATGGGATTTACCTCAGGCTGTAAAGTTTGATCAGGAAGTCATTCACATGATGCAGACTCTTTTACAGTTACTGGGAGTCTTGGGTAAACAGCTTGTTGCCCACAGCTCTCATTTATCAGGGGCAGTAAAATGAATGAATTGAACCATCAAAAATAATCTGAGGAAAGAACTATTGGCATAAGATGATAAATGGGTTGAGGCTTTGCCTCTAGTAATGATGTACAACACAGCAAGTATCTCTAGGAGCACTACATACTCTCCAGGTGCATTGATATTGGGAGAATCACTATGCACTTGTTAATTCCCATATGAACATTCAAAACAAAAGCTCAAGTAGACCATTCAGTCCCTTAAACTTGCTCTGCCATTTAATAAAATTATGGCTGATCTATTTGTGTCTCAAATTCTACATTTCCATCTACCCTTGATAACATTCAATTCCCTCACCATGAATCTATTTACCTCTGCCTTAAAGATACTTATTGACCCCACTTCCATCGCCTTTTGAGGTAGACAGTTCCAAAGTCATATAAGCTTCAAGAAAGAAAATTTCCCCAACCAGGAAGGGTGACCTCTAATTTTAAAACAGATTAAAGTAGTTCAGGAATGATCCATGGGAGAAAGATCCTTTCCATTACCACCTTGTCAAGACCTTTTGGGACTGTATACACTTCAAAACATCACACCTCTTGTGCGGTGGCTCAGTGGTTATCACTGCTGCCTCACAGCACCAGGGCCCCGGGTTCGATTCCACCCTGGGGTGACTGTCTGTGTAGAGTTTGTACGTTTTCCCTGTGTCTGCATGGGTTTCCTCTGGGTGCTCCGATTTCCGCCTACAGTCCAAAGATGTGCAGGCTAGGTGAACTGGCCGTGCTAAATTGCCCATAGTGTTCAGGGATGTGTAGGTTAAGTGTGTTAGCCATGGGAAATGTAGGGTTATGGGGGATGGGTCTGGGTGGGATGCTGTTTGGAGGGTCAGAGTGGACTTGTTGGGCCAAATGGCCTGTTTCCACACTGTAGGGGTTCATATAATTATAAGTGCCAGTGAAAATAAGACCAGTCTGTCCAACCTATCCTCAGAAGAAACCATCTCACTCCAGGCTTCAATCTGGTAAACCTCACCCTAACCACCTCCGATGCATTTACATCCTTCCTTGAATAAGGAGAGCAAAACTGCACATAGTATTTGACATACAGTCTCAACAATGCCATGTATAACTGAACCAAAACATCCTTACTTTCATGGTCAGTTTTTCTCATAACACAGGATAGAATCTATGTGGCTTCTTGATTATGTGCTGTATGTGTACATCGATACGTTGTTTCTTGGGCACTAGAACAACTGAATCCCTCTGCACCTCAGAATTCCATTCTCCATTTAACTAATACTCTTTTTTTATGCTTCCTGCCAAAATAAACACCTTATTGTTCTACATTATACTACATCTGCTAGAATTGTGCACAGTCACTCAACCAATCTATATCTGTCTGCAAGCTCCTTAAGTCTCTCTCACAACATACTTTCCTCCCAATTTTGATCTTGTTTGAGAAATTGGCTAACAAGCCTTCAATGAGGGGAACAAAGTTATTGACGAAAACTATGTCAAATTGAAGCCCCAGCACAGATCACTGCAAGATTTCACTCGTCACATCTTGCAAATTGGACAAGGACCTATTTATACTTATTCTCTGCTTTCTGCTAGCCAGCCATTCTCAGAGTCATAGAGTCATACAGTACCGAAGAGGCCTTTTGGCCCATCAAGTCTGCACCAATATATCTACACTAGTCCCACTTTCCAGCACGTGGCCCATAACATTGAAAGTTATGACACTTCAAGTGTTCATCCACGTACTTTTTAAAGGTTGTGAAGTTTCCCATCTCAACTACCCTCCCAGGCAGTGCATTGCCTTCTGGCTAAAAATGTTTTTTTTCTCAAATCCTCCCTAAGCAGCCTGCCCTTCCCCTTCACTAAGGAACAGCTACTTTCTATCCAATCTGTCCATTCCCGTCATAATCTTATACACTTCAATCAGGACTCGCCTCAGCATTCTCTGTTCCAAAAATAACCCAAACTTACCAAGCCTCTTTTCTTAGCTAAGCTGCTCTCTCCCAGACAATATCCTGGTGAATCTCCTTTGTACCCCTTCCAGTGCAGTCACATCCTTCCTATAGTGTGGAGACCGGAACGGTACACAGTATTCCAACTGTGGCCTAACCAAAGTTTTGCATAGCTTCAACATAACCTCCACGCTCTTATGACCTATGCAAGGATGGATAAAGGTGAGTATCCTGAATGCCTCTATAACTGCATCATTAACCTGTCCTATTGCCTATAGGGATCTATAGACAAGTATCCCAAGATCCCAGTATTCCTCTGTGTTTCCTAGCGTGCTGCTGTTCATTGAGTACTCCTTTGTCTTGTTATTTCTGCCAAAGTGCATCAGCTCACACTTTTCAGGATTAAATTCCATCTGCTGTTCATCTGCCCATCTGATCAACCTGTCCATATCCTCCTGTAACCTAAGACCTTCTTCCTCGCTAACAACCAACCAGCCAATCATTGAGTCCCACTTCTGCTATATACTGGTATCTTACTTCTGATACCATTAGCTTTTACCTTCCACAATAATACATCTTATCAGATGCATGCAAATCCAAGTATATCTAAGTACAGGCTTCTGTTTATCCACATGATCCTTCTCCATATTTTTTCCTGATCAAGCTATTCAGAGATGTTATTACACATCTCTGGAGGGGTGAGACTTGAACCTGGTCTTCTGGCTCAGAGGTAGAGATGCTACTGTTGTGCTCCAAGAGGCCCCCATGTTACTCCTTCATTCTTTTTTTCTTCTTTTTTTTATATTCAGAGGTGTTCTCACACACAGCTGAATGTTTTTTTTTTCAGCACCAAATCACCCTTCAGATATTTTGTGGTTAACCTGCTCAAGGATGTTATTACACACTTTTAGAATACTGTGTGCAATTCCGGTCTCCCTGCTATAGGAAGGATGCTGCGAAGCTTGAAAGAGTTCAGAAAAGATTTACAGGCATGTTGCAAGGTTTGAGCAATAGGGAGAGGCTGAATAGGTTGGGGTTGTTTTCCCTGGAGTGTCAGAGGCAGAGGGGTGACCTTATAGAAGCTTATAAAATCACGAGGGGCATGGATAGGGTGAATAGCCAAAGTTTTTTCCCCAGGTCAGGGGAGTCCAAAACTAGAGGGCATAGGTTTAAGGTGAGAGGGGAAAGATTTAAAAGAGACCTCAGGGCGAACTTTCTCATGCAGAGAGTGGTGCGTGTATGGAATGAGCTGCCAGAAGAAGTGATGGAGGCTGGTACAATTACAACATTTAAGAGGCATCCAGATGGGTAAATGAATAGGAAGGGTTTAGAGTGATATGGGCCAAGTACTGGCAAATGGGATGAAATTAATTTAGGATATCAGGTCGGCTTGGACGAGTTGGACCGAAGGGTCTGTTTCTGTGCTGTATATCTCTATGACTCTATGACCTTATAAAGGCAATAATACTAACACTTGTCATGCTTATTGGCCCATAGCCTCATTGTTGTTTCTGGTGCTCTGAGGTGTTTTTGAGCTATTGTGCCAGCTCCTACGAGTCACTCCTGGAACACGAGTACGTTGTCCAACATGGACTATTCTTCTTTCTATCCGCAAATAAACCTTTATTTGAATAGTTTCAGAGGACCTCTTATCTCGTTAGGAACTTTGGCAGGTTGGTGCAGTGCATCTTGTATGTGGTACACATTACAGCCACATTGAACCCAGATGCAAGTATAGCAAACATTTGGCACATTCTTTGATTAATCAGGTGAATAAAGCATGCAGAAACAAAACACCATGCTTAAGAGCCCTAAACTAAATTATTGGTAAATCTAAACAAGTAGACACTGCATTGCCTGATAGGCTGTAGATACTTCTGACAGCAACAAGCTACAGTTACCCAAGTCTAGAAAACTCAAGTGCTGGTTGTCAGGGCCAATGCTTAAGGACTGTCAAATGGGAATCTGTTTGCACTTTTCCAATTCAGAAATCAAATGTCATCCAAGCTGACAAAACACTTGAATATTTTGAGTTTTAGAAATTAATGAAAACATAAGGCATTTTTTTTTTCTGGAGGTTGAGTTTTCTGGTGTATCTCACCACAGATGGCAAGGAAATTATAGTCCATAAGAAAGAGAAAGGCACAGGTCATAGAATCATAAAAAAGAGCTATTCAACTAATCCCAGATTTCCAATGGCCTTGCAAATATTTAATTTTGAGTAATCCGTTGTAGAAAGTCATTATTCAATTTGCTTCCACTACCCTTTCAGGCAAGTGCATTCCAGGTCACATCAACTTGCTTTGTAAAAATATTTCTTCCCTTCTCTGCTGTGGTTCTTTTCTCAGACAATAGCACATTAGCAGAGGGAATGAACATCAAATACTAAATGGGAATGTACGAGTACACTGGAACAAAAATGACCACGATGACCATTATGGTTGGTTTGCAAGTTTACAAACTTCATACCAGTTCCACATAGGTGCATCTGATCTCCCACTGCGACGTCAGTGGAAAATTGGTTCAAACTTCAGAAATACAGCACAAGCCTTTTACAATGTTTCTCCAGTGTTATTGCAGATTTTTAATCAAAATAATGGTGAAACCTCTGTGAAAATTTAACTCTTCTATGAAGCATAGCAAACGGCAGTTTTTAAACCACATTTGGTAAAGTGTTGCTACTTTGGTGATGGGACGAACCTTGAGTATGGAATAATGCCCATAGGCAATTACAGCACGCACTCAATCACATCTGTCATTCTTTGAGCAGCAGCTTAACACTGTGGCCCTTAAATGCAGTGTATATCGTATATTATTTATTACTCTCACTTAGGTTCTCAGGGACAAGAGAAGTATGAAACATTTTCAGCTAAAGGCAGTGAATTCGCAGTTGATTTGTTTTATTGTATGCTTTGGCTGAAATTGTTGCTTTGACAACACTCAGTGATTCCACTGAACACCTTAAAGAGCAAAGATATTGCCAAACTCTAAAGTTCCTCTCTTCACAATTTTTTAAAACATATGCCCTTTGTGATCTGTGTGTAGCTTTGTACTGAGGTATCATATGTGCACATAACTACACTGATACTGTTCGAGTTTCATTTCATAAAGAAGTATCAACAAGTCTCAGTTGGATCAGTATTAACTTCTCCCACCTGATGTAAATGGGGCAATTATAAATTAAAATGGTGATGCAACACTTAATATCATGTCTGCACTGGTTTGAAATAGCCCTCCTACTGCACAACTGAATCACTTGCTATTTTCAGGTGTAGGGCCCTTTTAATATGTAGACTGGGAGTCTTACATACACAGAGGCAACCTGTACATTCTGACTGCCACCTCCTTCTCCATTACGTTCTCTTGTCTGTCAGCATTTTGAATCATGTTGGTACTGTACTCACTTTCCAATTAATTCCAAACATTTCTGTCCTTCCAAAGCATATTCTGGCTGAAGCTAGCAGAATCAATGCCTAATTCACTTGCAATCTGCTCACCTCCTGTCCCCATTTCAAATTGGAATTATATTCCCACACCAACCTCAATTCAAACTGGAGTCCTCCTCTTCCCAGATGGTACCGTCTTCCTTTTCCTGTCCGAATTAATGCTGGCCCTCTCCTTTAATCTTCCCCTTCAGTTGGTGCTCACACTCTCCCTTCAGCTTACTTTACAGTTAATACAAACGTTCTTCTTCCTCTGTCCTTACTCCTCCTCAAAGCAACACATCAAATTCTGTCCCCTTCAATTTCCCCCTTCCTTATGCCATTCAGTGGTGCTGATTGCTCTCTTCCTACCTCTCCAGGGTTTTGCTGCTTAAAGTAATTATGGGCATTACACCCTCTTTATCATCTAGTAATTTCTGACACTATTTGTGATCTGACTATTTCTGATCTGTGCTACCGTACAAACTGATATCCAAAAGGATTCTTTTGCATTTCAGTAATGTACTTCATGTGAGATTATGGGACATTGCATGTTACTTTCAAAGAGGAGTTTAAAGTATTGAAACTAAAACCACATTTTTTACTCAGCTGCTGAATAAATAGCAAAAATACTAAATTTAATTTGATCTTGTAAAATATGGTTAGAAATTTCTCTAGATAGGTTTTTCCAAATTACATCACTGGATCGGAAAATAGTTTCCAAACTTCTAACCTATAGAGTATAAATAGGATCTGTGGTTTCCATGTTAAACCAATAAAAAAAGTTCCTCCCCAAAAAAAAACTGAAATCAATTTTTGAATATTAACTCTGAAACATAACAAAGGTTTTATTATTTGATGGTAATTTGTAAAAGTTGCTTTTACTAGACGAAGCATATGGATTTCTCCTGAAGTAAAAGGAAAGACAACTACTGCAGACATTGTTATTGACACTAGAATTAAAAGTTGCCAACCATGCATGTGTTCTGTCTAGTAAGGTAAACAAATTTAAAATATTTGTTATGATTTTTATTTACTTTATCATTAAATACTGAAAATACTCAGCACACATTGTAGCTTTGTTAATTAATTAAATGCAATTTTTTTGCACACTTTTGGTCATTAATAATCTGAATTTTTCAATTTAAGAACAAAATTTACAATTCTTTCACTCCATGCCTCCCTGGGTTCTCTATGAGCTGGACAGGGGGCTAGTGGCGACTTTCAACAGGGAAATGTTCAGATTACTCTGCAAACTGTGTATGTTTTCCTGATGAGCAGGTCTGTTTTCCAGTCAGCCAGGATGCACCCTGGAGAAGACTGGAGCAACAGCTCAGCTTGCCTATTGCTGCTAATGGGAATATGGGAATGGGTATCCTGCACCCCCCACTTCTACTCTTCAATCAAAACACACCTCTTTGACTAACATCTTGGTTAGCTCTCATAATATTTCATACTTTGGCTTGCTATTCGATTTGCTTGATTATGCCGTTGCAAAGCAATTTGGGACATCTTTCCCTGTTAAAGGTACGATAAAATACGTTAGATTCTATTGAAGAAGAGACACAGTTTGCTAATGATGCAAGCTTTTTAATGATTCACAGGAGCTTGAGTGACACAAAGGAATTCAAGCCGTGCAGTAAAATAAATAAGTGGAGTAATTTCAGTTTTGTTAACGGAAGGGAACTTATGAAATATTGAAAACCTGGAGCCCCCATAGATCCAAACTATATATTTCTAAAAGTAGTAAGAGAGCTCTGAGACCGGTAACCCCAATTTAAAAGAATCTGAGTAGTATGGCCCCTCAGGTTATAGAAGTAATGTTCTGTGTGCAATAATTAAATCAAATTATATCAAACCGTCAATCAGAGCTATAACCCTCAAGGGCAAATCTTTGTGTTTCAGCTTTCTATACTGGGAACGCTAAAGCTGAAGTTACCTTCTGGAACAGACCAAAAGGAAGCTATTCACTAACTTTCAGTCGACAGTGCTATTTCAGGTGGTAAAAATTGAGAGAGATAGTCTTTTTCCCAACAAATATTCTCCCTTGTCCTTCTGGAAGCATGGCCTATTATTTGGTGTCAGCTTCTTAGTCATCGGTCACCTCAGCATACCTTGTCCAAGTGACCATTCTTCAAATGTGAATTTGACTACTTGAGCACAATCCTATCTTGATGTGATCTCTACAAATTCTCAGTTCATCTAATTTCGGGGTAGGATCTCTTCCTCCTAATGCAAGGATAGTTAGGCTGAGTTTAATATTGCCATCAATTTAGCTGAAATAGTTAATCCAGCACAGACCAGGGAAACTAACATGTCACTTCCCACTTCAGCATGATTCAGTTGCTGGCTATGTTAAATACTGGTGCCCTCACCTTGGTAAACAACTCAAAGACTTGCTCAACACATTACCTGGGGTCATTCTAAATTATAGATTTAGAGCTAAAAATATTTAGCTGAATCTTACATTCTTGCCAAAATACCAGTTGCATTGAGTTTTTTGGACATATTTTTCTCCATAGGCCTACCAAGTTTCCCAGACACGTCTTATCAAAATTGCCTCATAAATTACCTGCCCTGCCTCATTGGCATCCCTCTTATGCAATTCTGTGTCCATCCAATCTCAGACCATTCCCAAAAGAACTTGCCATTGCCGGGATATCCTGGAATTGACTGGCAATCCCGGCTTTAAAAGTTCATTGTGCATCCGGACAAATATTTTCAGTCTGGAGCTGCCCTGCATTGTTCATGACATGGCATGGCAAACAGGGGAAGCTGGTGACCCGTTTTGTGGGCAGGGACCTGGAGGTCTTATTGTATGGGATGGTTAACAGGCTGGATGTCCTCTTCACTCAGTAATGGCACATAAGGCCACGGCAACAGACCATGCCAGCCTGCTCCGAGGTTAGCGCTCAAGTCAGTGCAGTCTTAGCCACCCAGAGAAATGTACTGAATGTTGCAAGAAGATAAATGAAGAAGGGTCCAGGCTCGAAACGTCAGCCTACCTGCTCCTCTGATGCTGCCTGGCCTGCTGTGTTCATCCAGCTCTACACCTCGTTATATCAGAAGATAAATGATGTTCTCCGCTCTACCAGTATAAGCGCTGTCATCTTCTCTCCAAAACTACACACTCACTCTATCTCTGGTACTGTATCTACCACCACCAAGACTCATGCAATAGTGAGTGTGATGGAGGATGTAACATCTTTCCTCACTTGCAGTCACCCACCCCACCCCACAACATTACTAAACCAGCATCCCTCTGCACAGCCTACTCACTCACACCAAACACTTTCCACTTGCAGCAAAAGTCACGGCTGTGCCAGCCAATTCCTTCTCCCTTAATACCTGCTTCTCCCTCATTCCAGGAGGAAAACAGCCCATAACAGGGCAGAAAGAGTTAGGACGGCTGGTGGGCTGCCCAATATTCAGCTCTTCGGTGCCTTATACAGAGACTATTCTGACTCTGATTGCCCCGAGCTGCTGACTGACTGTGTCCGAGCCCAATGACAGGTTTCAGAGGCTGCCCTTGACTTACTGTGTTGGAACCCCATGACAGAAGGCAATCTCCCTTAGGAAGACTGAGGACTACTGACAACCACAAGAAGCTTCCTGGCTTTGTATCTGCGGTAAAATGGCACAGCAATGCAACAGCACTATGCGCCTGGTAACTCTAGCGATGGTCAAGTGACAATAGAAAAGGCAATTGAAGACATGGATGCTGTGAACATTCTTTGGCTCAGCGTGAGTGAGTGCTATGAGACTAAGGTGAACAGGCCAGAGATGCAGTCTGGTTTAGTCCATGAGGTGGGTGTGATCCCTGAGCGCATTGTCCTTGTTGCAGCATTACAATCAAAATACAGCAGGAACTGTAGGTGGATTGGAGATTAGCCACGAGGGTCTTAATGGCTGGCACATGTTGCACGCTAATAGCCACGGATGCAGGATGTGCCTGGCTAGTCCCCATGGAGCAGGTCCTCAGACGTTGCTGCCTGGTGTCCAACACGGAGATCCTTTGGAGCAAGGTGCTAGTGAATTTGCCAGGGACCCTTTCTTCCTTTCACATTGAGATTTCTTGATGTCTAGTTTGGTGAGATCAGAAGCTGAATATTAATGAGGTGGGTTGTACTGTGAATACGGCATTTAACAAAGTATAATCCCTTTTAATAGGCAACTCATCGCTGCCTATTGTGAAATTTACCACGCCACTCAGCAGATGCATAAATGATGCAATGAGTTGCTCCTGATATGGAGATAGGCCTCAGTGGACATCTTGGTGATTCTGTCACATATCTCGCCATTGCCCATGCTATTCGGCCCCTTATACCATTCCACCCACTGAATTTGCACTGGTTGCAGCGAAATGTCAAAAAGCCTGAACAGTGGCATCTATTTCTCAATGTGGTCTCACAATTACATAAAATTATTTAAGTTTAATTCTAGTTACTCTGTTCTTCATTAATATTGTTATAGATCTGAAACAAGGTGAACTGAATAATGACACTGTCATATTTGTGAATGAAATTTAAAAGTCATACTTAGGAGTTTCATCTAAGGGCTTAACAATATATGATGGAAGGCATTTTATGCTTAACATGTAAACTTAAAAAGAGTTAGATTCAGAAATCATCATTACCTTTACAATTGCAGGTTTTAGTAATGTGGTTAGGATAATGATCATTCTAAGAAAGAAAAATATTGAATGATATTTGGCAAAGAGCAGGAAAAAGGGATTAAACTAAGTGATTAGTTTGAAGATGAACTGCTGAATTGACTTGATGGGCTGAACAGCCTCCTTCATTTCAAAAATGTTCTACAATTCTATGACAGGGATCATTTTCGTTCAATAATTTCCAAACATTCTCTGAATATGGAACTTGTCCCAGGAGACCCAGAAGCTGTACCTTTTTGCAAGCTAGTTGTGCAGACCTTGTTTTAGCCAGGGCTAACCATTACTCTAATTACAGTAAACTGCACAATGAAAATAATGTCGACTCATAAAGTGATTCTAACCATCTCAATATGGTGAGATATCAAAACATTGATCATAGATATCACATTATAGTTAACAGGCATTTATTTACAGATTAAAGAACAAAATGACAAATCAGAATCAGACAATGCCAGAATAGTTCAGTAATCAAACATAGATGTCACAACATTATCCATCTGGGGTTAATTTACCGCTGAATTTGGAGGTTTTTTATAATTTAAATAATAGTTCATAAAAAACAAGAACCTTTTTTCTTTCTAATTTTGAGCCCAAAATTCTGTGTGCATAAAGAAAACCATATTTAAAAGGAACTCTCTTCTGCAAATTTCTGCGCCAAGGTATAAACTGCAGAAAGCCAACAATATCCTATTCTCGTACGCATACTGTTTTCTAATCAGATCCAAGTGGCAAATATTAATATCAAGGAACAAGTAACAGGGCAGCTTCATTTACTCAATGAATCTCGCAAGGCTCAACAAGTTTGCTTCAGAGACACCTTGACATAAAATGTAATCAATTTAAATTTGCATTTACATTTTCACATTTAAATGAATCTCATGTCAAAATGTAAAATCCATTCTCATCTACAGATTGGATGCCATTCCTGGAAAATTTGATAAATAGCATGGATATCCCACTACCTGGATCAGAAAAATAAATATATTCACTGAGATTTCTAACATTTTAAAATAACCATTCTGCATTACTGTTGGAGCAAAGGTGATTTCCTGCAACCAATATAGGCAGACTACATCATGGACTTAAAGTGACAACACTCTATTTTCAACATAGGAATAGCAAATTGATCAATGACTAACATGTCATCATGCTGCATGTTGAAGTCCACGGTAGGATTGTGTTGCAATCCTTGGAACCAAATATGTTTTTACCCAGATTTCCTGTGGTCTTATGATGCTAGGTTGATCATTCAAAAAATAAAATCTAATCTTGTTTTTAAACACTATACATGGTGTGCCATATTTAGATTGAACTATTTAAGGGAAAACATAAACAGAATTTTGCTAATTGTCTTCTAATGCTACAGAGCAACATTACAATTAATGAATATTTCCTATTTAACCCTCAGCATAACATCAACTGTATTGAATATTCTTGTTTGAATGCCTTCAAGTAAGATTTAAGGGAAGAACTTCCTAGACCAGATTGGGTGAAACTGGGATTCATACTGGGGGATGGTGTGGGTTGATGGTCGTGCAAGCGATTGTGACTGAATCTGAATCTGTTATATCCAAGCTACAGAATGTGGGCACAAGTCTCCAACTTGTTTTCTCTAAGTTTGCTACAAGATGGGTTCATTGTTGGCTGTCCCAAGAATTCTGTTGAGTGCACCACTTGATAAGCCCAGAGGGATCAATTACCTTTCAAATCCTGTTGTTTCTATCCCCAAAACAGCAGAATTAGTATGAAAAAGCCTTTTCACTTTGGCCCTTTCTACTCCTTAGGGTCTCTGTTGGAGACGCACCATGCATTCCTCACCCGCTTTGGAATAGACATGTCAGATGTGGGCCACCCACTTGACCACAACAGGAAGAACAGGTTGAGTTGTGGTCAACTCCATATCAAACTAGCAGCTGGAAGTTCTACCATACCTCCAATTGTAGAGCAAAAATCCAACCATTTCAGGCAGTTAGTCTTTTCAAAATCACTACCTAACTAATCGTGAAAAGGCAACTATTGTTTTCAAGCAGAAAGTTACTTCAATTTTGATATATTTATATGTGAAGTTATCAAATAAATTTAGTAATTTGTATTTCATACTGAAATTAAAGACCAGGCATGTGGGGAAAAACAAACATCAATGATGTGGGGTTAAAATATCGGAATTCCTTCCCTAAGGGCACTGTGGGTCTACTTACAGCTTATAGGGCAGCAGTTCACAGAGCAGCTCACCACCAGTTTCTCAAGGGCAACTAGGGCAATAAACGTTGGTCTAACCAGCAATGCCCATATCTCATTCTTGAATACAATATAAATAAAAACATTTAATTCTGATGAAACTAAAAGGACTCTAAATAACAGGATATTATTGTTAATTATGTGGATGTTAACATTTAGTTGAGTCTGGAGTGGACACTATTTAGCTAAGCGATAAAGTAATACAAGCCCAACTCTATTTATATGACATAATAAGTTACTTTTAAACTTCATTGCTTTCTACCTTGATGAAATATTTTATTAAACAAATCCATAATGATATCATTTTATTATAATGAGCAAAAGAAAATTCAAAGCCACTTTCTGACATTCATTTGGTTATATATTTGGGTTATGCCATTATTCTGGAATATTCCAAATAAAATTGAGATATTTTTGAGTTTTGTTGAGCATGATATATTTTCAACAATAATTTATGAAGCATTTTGTGTAATACTCAAAGAGTTGTGGTGAATAATCCTGCCCCAGCGTGCAAAGTTCTTATCAATGCATTGCATTCCGTTTAAGAAGTGCTTGATCATGTAATGCTACCTCATCATTCATCACTATACCAATGCTGGTATGGTATTTCACCATCCCAGTCTGTCAAAATCACTTCAGTAGCCCATCAATCACTTCTGATTTACACAAGCCCCCACATTTTTATACAATCTCTCTCAATCACATCAGGTCAACCCTGCTTCCTGCTTCCAAGCAAGCAACAGGGGATTCAGAAAACTACTAAGATATATTTCCCAAAATAAATTGAAGGCTCTACAATTAAACCCCATGAAAGCTGCCTGGCATGCCATCAAATGTAATCACAAGGATAATAAACTTATTAAGGCAAACGGTTATAGCAGTGCTATGAAGCTTAATGCCATCATAATGCAATACTGAGCAATAGGAAGTAATTTTTACCCCTTGAGATTATGGTAACAAATTAGGGAAATTTTAACAAGATTACAGAAATCTAACTTACCTTTAATTTCAGTATGATGACACACAACTTCATTCTTAAACAGCAATGAATAACATGTAAATGTTTTCAATATATTAAAGCTTGAAATGATAAAATATTAAAATGCCTAATGAAAATTACCAAAGCACTTCATCTCAAGTTAACGAGTATATGTGTAACATCAAGTAAGTAACATGGACAGATTCTACTAACCTGGAGAAAATTCTAAGATTGTGATGTGTACCAGCTCATTTAAGTAGCTGATGGTATGTGACCCTGTTCAGTTTTCATATGCATGGGGATAGGCAGAGATTGTACGCCTCTTAAATGATTGGGGCGTCTTTCCATTAGTATTGGTAAAAAAAAATGAAGTGTGATCAGATTTACTTTTTTAAAGAGGAGGGGCTAGACATGATGCTGCAGGAGGTAGAATATAGGAAGGTGTCTATATTTTGGAAATATTTTGTGAGAGAGTCTAGGACCTCGAAAGCATAGATATTTTCTCATCAACCTGTTCAGAGATGTTATTACACACCTCTGAAGCAGGTGCAGCTTCAACCTGGGTCTTCTAGTCTAGTGGTAGGGACACTACTACTGTCCCATGACAGCCCAACCTAGAAGCATAATCATTGATTAAGGGGTTGCACATTTAAGATGGAGATGAAGAGGAATTTATTCTCACAAGTGGTTATGAATCTGTGAAATTCTTTACATAGAGGATTGTTGAAGCTGTGTCATTAAGTATATTGAAGGCTGAGAAAATCAGAGTTTTAATTTGTAAGGGCATCAAGGGTTATGGGGAAAAGGCAGGAAAGTGGAGTTGAAGATTTATCAGATCAGTCATGATCTCACAGCTAATTCCCTGGGCTGAATGGCCTACCTCTTCTCAAAAGACTCCATCAGTGTTGTCCCTTTGATATACATTAACTTCACTTCTGCTTGAGTTTTTGAAGGATTCTATGATACGACTCTAAGGCCATTTATAGGCAGGAATCAGAGGGTCAAAACATAGAAGCAGTTTTGCTGTGACTGTTTCTTTTGACACCTGGTCCTCCGATTTAAGACTGCTCTCAGTTCTGGTCTTAAGACCTTAGAGATCAGCTTGAAAAAAAAACTTCAACAGTGGGCTTTGCAGGATTCACTCGTGGCTGAGGGTCTGACCACACACAAACATCCCCAGCCATCAGCAAGATGTACCCAGTAGTTGGGAGTGGAAGAGGCATGCACATAGTCATTATCTTCCAGGACGACAAGGCATCCACAGAACCAGAGGGGGCTGAAGAGGAGATCAGTCAGAAATAACCAGTGTTATCAATGAAGCAAAAAAGGCAGTTAGATAGTTATCTCTTGACACAGCAGGAAGATTTAAAATGCCATAGTTGAACCGCAGCGGTTCCACTGAGGAGCAGAAGGGTGCCACCAAACTTACTCTTTTCACTGTGTTGACCCTTAGAATGGGCACTATTCTGGGCAACAAACAACAGACTCACACAACCTCATGACGATCACACACTGCAGGGGTGTGAATGAATAATGAAGTGGGGGCATAGAACATGAGTAAGAAAAAATGATGACATCTTCTTTGGAATGTAAAATGTGGGACTGGATTTTGTAGTTCCTTTGGCGGTGCTGTATTCAGCATACTCTGTTACTGGGTATTGGAAAGCTTGCACAATTTCCAGCGAGTGCACAGTTGCATTATTCTGAAAGTTGCAGCGGGCCAACAATATGATTCTGTGTAAGTGTGCAATTGGGGTAACTGCCCAATAATTCCAAACAAATTAAAATTTTCCTCTGTACTTCAAAGCATAAGAGGGGTACACATTTTTAAAAAAATTAAAACGATATTTTTAACAAAAAAATCTGTTAAAAATCTGAAAAACCACATCAGAAGTGAAAATCCATGAGTTGTGATTATGATGACGATTAATCAACTTTTTAAATGGTCACCCTTTAAAATATTTATCTGATCAAAATCACTTCATTTTTCAAACATATTTAAATTTTAAACTTTGTTAGAAATGTTTACATTTTAGTATGTCTTCCAAAAATGATTTTTGAATGCCTTATTAAATGTGATTGCGATAACTTCATTTTACAATTGCAGATTTTTGTACATTTTGTGACAAAACTGCACCCACAACCATCTGCTGTTTACACCTGCACTAAACTGCTCAACTGGGCTTCACTGCAAACTGCACTGGAATGGAATCCTCCCTCAAAGCAGCCAAAATTCTCACCATTCACTGGGATCATGGTGTGCAAATATATTCAATGCATAGACCTTCCAATAGGAAAATCTTTGTTGTGATGGTGCAGACAGGAGTTCCGCATTAGGACCAAGTAGAGGTCTTGGAAATCCTAAAGCACACCCCCTGGGAACCTCTGCTGGAGAATTATGCAGCTTCTGGAATGCTCTGAACAGCTCTGCAAATCTGAATTTTTCACAGACTTCAAAAGGCTAGAACTTATTTACCTTAGTAGTCAGCCAGGAAATAATTTTAGAACATGGTCTAATTCCTAGCTATTAAAATAAGATGTCCAACACACTAGGGACCACACTTGATCACTGATTTCCCACTCCCCCATCCCAAAGAATTGATCCACTCCAGAACATCCTGATGGACATACCTTTGCCTGACTGGGCAACCTCCATCCCAGAGGAACACCGACATCCAACCCCACCACCAACCATGGACCTGACCTGCTACACCAACATCCACCACCACAATCTGACTTGACCAGAGTTAAAATTATCTCCTGGTTTACCTTATCTCAGTAGCTATCAAAGTGGTTCTAGAACCTTTAAACCACAAAAACCATCAAAGTACACTACTGTTGCCTGCATGGTATGCTGTACTGGCCTATTTCAGATGGGAAGTCTCCTGTGCAAGAAATCTGGCCAAAGAGCTCCTCAAAATGTAAGGACGCAACTCTTTGTCAGATCTCGGTCTGAAGTAGGGATTCTGACCCCGATCGCAAGATTTGGGCCATGCAATGAGTGCCATTGACCACAAAAATACAAGCCCTTAATTTATCACCAGGAGGAACATATCCAAATTACTAACAGAGTGGAAACAGACATGAATGATGGTGACGTTGGTGATCATGATCAAGCTCACTCATGTCA
This sequence comes from Rhincodon typus, assembly GCF_021869965.1. NCBI lineage: Eukaryota > Metazoa > Chordata > Chondrichthyes > Orectolobiformes > Rhincodontidae > Rhincodon > Rhincodon typus. The sequence continues at coordinate 36,198,571 of NC_063336.1, forward strand.
ATGGGCCAAATACAATATGAAAGGGGTTATGAAGCTAACTGTGTAATGTCACCAGTAGAAGTTTCAAATGAACATCTTGGCAGGCAATGATCGAGACCAACTTCATCTACTTCACTTTCCACCCTGTCCTTCTCCTCCACCACCTCCCACCCAATCTCCCTGTTGGCCCGCCTTCCTCATCCTCATTCTCTAACAAGATTATAATTATTGTTAATGCTGGAGGAAATATATAACAAAAATGTTGCAGTGGTACCTGAAGGAATCGTGTTAATAAATTGTGGAAGATTCTCTGCAATCCACTTAGTCAGATTGCAGCACATTGGATATGCAGCCCACACAGACATGTCTAACAGAGTGATGGCTCTGAAAAGAATATCAACACAAACCTTATGCTTTCTAACAGGCTCGTATTTGGATAAATTAAGTTCTAATGAAGACACTAAAGTCAAAAATGTTACAGGTAAGCTTGCCTATGTAATTATGAAACTCTTCTTGGCTTTTTGATATTATAACTGAAATAACTGCACAGAGGCCGGTATCCTGTCACCAAGTCACCCTTTATGTACATGTGCACAGTACACTGGTTGTGGCCAGTCAGCTTGGAGTCAGTTGCCTGAAGTTAGGAGACTCTCTTAATCTTCTGTTTATTGTCGTTAACCCAGGTTCCCTGATTGGCCCTGGTTAACAACCCCAATCAAGGATCTCATGGTCAACGAGATCCACCTTGTTCCAATCACTTCAATAACTCTTACTATCGACATCAGATTTTTCCTTTATTAAAAGAAAAATGGATAGCAAAGCACTTTTGAGAAAAAAAAATTGTCATAGAATCCCTACAGTACGGAAGCAGGCCATTCGGCCCATGCCGATCCTCTGAAGATCATTCCACGTGCTACCCTATCCCTGTAACCCTGCATTTCCCATGGCCAATCCACCTGCACACCTTTGGACTATGGGAGAAAACCGGAGCACCCAAAGGAAACCCATGCAGACATGGGGAGAATGTGCAAACTTCACACAGACAGACGCTGGAATCGAACCCATGTCCCTGGCACTGTGAGGTGGCAGTGCTAACCACTAAGCTACCACGCCACCTTAATAAATCATAGAATCCCTACAGCGTGGAAGCAGGCCCACCATGTCTACACCAACCCTCCGACAAGCGTCTCACCAAGACCCACAACCCCTATCCTCTCCTTGTAACCCTGCATTTCCCATGTCTATACCTTGATTAGACAGTCACCCATGGCTGGAATCAAATCCAGGTCACTGCACTGTGAGGCGACAGTGCTATCCACTGAGCCACTGTGCCATCCTATTAAAAGGAAAACTAATAGCAGAACCACAGCATAAACCAAGATATTACAATGACTGACTAACTGTAATGAACAATGTTTCCTTGGCAGGATCTCAACAACAATAAATCATACTTTCAGTGGTACTGAACATGCCAGAGTGATCAACAGCCAAAATATTCTATTTGTCCATACCAGCCAAGACATTATCAAGGCTAACTGGAAGCATTTTGCACCTATCTGGTCATGATCATGCGGAACTGCTTTCCACTTAAGAGCTAGATGCAGAAATATTTACCCTGGTAAATGGACCTAACATATGGCTTAGGAATGCTGAAGCTTTAAACCTGCCTTCACATATGCAGGTAATGTTTAATTATAGATTTATAGGGAGGATGCTTTAGAATGACGAACAGGACCAACTCCTTGTTGCACCATCTCCACTTTAGCATCTATGGATGGAAAGCAATTGGGAGTGCAGCTGAGCCTGCATTTAACTGTTGTTCCTATTATCTGATTTCTTCAATCAGGAAAGACTACCAGCGAACCAAAAATAAACAAAATACCTGTTATTAATTTCCAAATGGCAATAACATTTGATAAAGATAAAGCAATGCCTTTGGAACCTTTACTCAAACCTGCAAGGACTTTTGTTCCCCATCTCCCTTTTCTTTTTTGCCCCTTATAAATGCCAAAGCATGATTCTAAGAACTAGCTGTTGAAAAGCAGATGCAAATATATCATTGTAAACAATTATTTCCAATCACTTGAAAGTGCACTGCTTGTTTATTAGAAAGTCAACTCTAAGTATTCTCTTGCCCCAAGCCTTCCCTTTTGTAATCCAGCTACAGTCATGGTGAACAACTGATGAGCAAAAATGATGCTGCACTTGACATCTTTTACTGACTGAGTAGCCACTTTAAGCCAATCTTTTAGTCATTTTGTTTGAGGACTCTTCAATGGAGACGCAGATGAGGTCTTCCTCTTAAAATCATTCAAGTGATGATGCTACCGCTGCTGGACCTACATAGAGAGAAATGTTAATCCCAAAATCTGGTGAAAGAAAAGCTCTTAAGAAAATGTGGATTCTTCTTTCAGTCTCCACTTACATCTACATAATTCAGCCAGGCAAATGCATTATTTCAATTGATAGAAATTAGCATTATAAATTTCTTTGAACAATGCTTCTTGACTGTTTCTGATTAATATTGTCTTTTTGTGGAGGTAATTCACTTAAAAGATTTACAATAAATCTTCATTAAAAGGGAGTTTTATGTTACCTTGAAAGGAATTTATTATGGTGCATTTGCTCAAATAATCCTGGAGTTGTCAATTCAGGCCCTAGTGGGGTTGAAGTCAAAACAATTTTGTCAGTGAAATATCAGCAGGATATTCTGAATTAATCAATGTAATTAATATGTAGTAAAAACAGTCTTAAAAATAGAAATAGATTGTATCTCCCATGTTCCTTCAATTTATTGTGACGTTCACTTAGGAGACCTGGTGAACCAAAGAAAGTGGGAAATCAACAAAAAGACTGACAGAAAAAATACAGTCAGGAGTGGGACTTTTCTGGGGAAGTTGGGAGAATTGAGGATGCGGTAAAAGAGAACCAAAGAACAGCCAAGAGGGCATGTTTCTGTACATGTGGGGAATTAAATTCCCTAAAATTGATATTGGTCTGGGAACTCTACATCACCCTACCCTCTTCTGGCTTTTTTTGAAGTGAGTTCTGAGTCTAGCATATAATGCACTTGAATCTAGTCGGACAACAACTGAACCAATTAAAAAGGGAATTAAGAGCATTTTTAACCTTGCATTCCTTCTGTCCCCACAGCACATAGTTTCAATGCTTTATGAAACTATTTAGGGTCATTGAGGTGAGTACTCAGCAGAGACAGTTTCTGCCATGAAACTGATGAGCTAGGAAGGCTTTGGTCAATGACACTGAAGAGCTTCAGCCACGGCCAGGTGAGAGGGTGTTGTTCGAAATATTTCTTTTGTAAGAGAGTGCTATTTCTTCTATTTAAATGGGCAACAACACACAGCAGCAGCACAAAACTACGCCAATAAGAAGAAGAGTACCTCTTCCAGGTATTCAAAGACAATGGATACCCAAAAATCTGTGTCAGAAGATGCCTATCGCACGAATGACATCAGGAAGATACTTCATGCCCCAACACACACATCATGCTACCTTACATCAGGAACACATCTGAACTGACCACAAGACTCCTATGACCACTGGGCATCAGAGTAGCACACAAACCTGCATCAACCCTTTGCCACTGCTCACCTGAACCAAAGACCGACTACCCACTATGGACAGGACCAATGTCATATACAAGATTCCCTGCAGAGGCTGTGACAAACACTACATTGGACAGACAGGAAGGAAATTAACCACAAGGGAACACGAACATCAATTGGCAACAAAAAGACACAACCAATATTCACTCATCTCTATCCACATGGATATGGAGAACCACCAATTTGATTGGGACAACACCAGGATCCTGGGACAAGCAAAGCAGAGACAAGCATGGGAATTCCTAGAAGCCTGGTACTCCACTGAGAAAGCCACCAATAAACACATAGAGCTCAACCCCATATACACTCCACTGTGAAGGAAAACTGGAAGTGAGGTAATCCAGCCCGACGGACAGCAGAGTTTAAATAACAGGCGGGAAAACACAACAGCGCTTCATTGGAGGCTGCACTGATGATGTTACCCAGCAGGGTAATGAAACGTCTGTGGAACAACGAACCAGCTCGGCGAGCGAACCAATCACAAGAAGTTTGAGAAGATTTGATTCTCTAGTTTTCTTTACCACTGACCTGACAGACCCTGAAAAGATCTCTAAACTCTTGGAGGATCAGCTCAAGGTTAGAGAAAACTTCAGAATTCACAGAGTAGAATCTACAGAGAGACAGCAACTGATTAAAACAATTGACCATGTTTTTGAGACAACAAGGTGCAGAGCTGAATGAACACAGCAGGCCAAGCAGCATCATAGGAGCAGAAAGGCTGACGTTTCGGGCCTATGATGAAGGGTCTCAGCCCAAAATGTCAGCCTTTCTGCTCCTA
>NC_063336.1:36203353-36246922 GCF_021869965.1 Rhincodon typus
CAGCCCTGCACCTTGTTGTCTCGGATTCTCCAGCATCTGCAGTTCCTACTATCTCTGACCATGTTTTTGTTTTGGTAGATGTCAACGCAAAGGTGCATCAGCAAAGAAAAACTGGATGAAAGACTCATAAAATTGGCAAATATTTCTACACCAATCAAATCACTCCAAAATATGCTATTAGAGAAAGCTAAGGATGTTTTATTAACTGAATCTTGAACTATTGAATCCACAACAACAGCAACAGTAAACAAAGTCAACCAACCACCATATCATGCATGAGGTATGCTTATTCTACTTACTGAAACAGTGTCTAACATTCTAAGACACATGCAGACTGTGTGCCACTGGGTGAAGATGTGCAGAAAATCTAAATCATCAGGAAAACGCAAGATGCAGCATAAAACTCAACAACAACACATGGAAACATTCAGCCAAAGTCCAACATGAAGGATGTCCCCAAGATTATACTGTTAAATTGCATGAATGAAATTCAGGAAATACCTGTGACCAAGCAGCTTCCAGATCCCAATCAAATATACATGAGGTTGCTCTGACAACAAATCTGACTGCCTGACAACAGAAGAAGAGTTGAAGCATCCATTATAACCAAGATCTTGTGTCCCAGAAATATGGTCAGCATGAATTTCAAGTGAAAATTGAATAGACGTGAGTGCTAACGTTATTCTGTTATTCATCATAGTTGAAACCACCCATAATTTCACACGTCTATTTCCAGATTGATTTGACACCATTAACATCTTCCAGAGGCAATGCAATCCTAAATCCTGGAGATGATGCACAGCCCAGTATTGAACTTCCTCACGAATGTTTTGTTCATATACAGTACAATTCATCTACAAGATGAAACCAGACACAATCGAATGCAATGACTTTACTTGCAAGGTTGAGCTTCACACTGATTTGTACAAGTCTTCACTGCGTGCTCAGAAGAGATGGAACAACACATTTATGTTCAGACCTCAGGTAACGAAAAGATGTCCACATAAAATACTCACCCTGAAGGAGCTCAATTCCAAGTTCTCTGGTGCTAAGTACTTCTCCATTTTGAATATAAAAATTGGCTGTCAGTCAGTGTACCTTTCACTCGACTCACTGAAGTTTAGTATTTTCCAGACCTCGCTTGGCAGATATTTTGATGGTGGGGATGAAATGTCGGGTTGGTCTTGGGTCTGGTCAGGAGAGATGAGTGTAGGGTATGACAAATGGACAGAAGAGGTGGGGATGTCAGGCTCATGTGGGGAGAGCCATGGTTGCATCCAGGAGGTGTAGTGGGCTCTGATCAGGCATGAGGATTGCCAGACTCCATGGGTGGAAGGGGTTGCACAGTGGGTGATGGGAAGGGGTGTGCTTGGGGTTGGTCAGGCTGGCCAAAGATGCTCTCCTTCCATCACCTTATGCAGACAGACAAAGCACCTGCACCTCTGATGCTGCCTGGCCTGCTGTGTTCCTCCAGCTCCACACTGTGTTATCTCTGACTTTGGCATCAGCAGTTCTTACTATCTCAAAGCACCATGACTTGGTGTTGAAAGCAAGAAATGTCAAATTAATACAAATCAAAAGAACTTCTTCTGTTCCATACAGTTATCCTGCAGAATCACACCAGAGTCGGCGAGAGGTAGAGGATGGACAGAAGATGACCTTCAACAGTGCCTCAGTTTATTCCGATCATCTTCATACATCCCAGATTTTGTGGCTAGATTTTCTCCCCTCAGAGATCTTCTATGTAAGGATACGCCATGCCTGTGGCAGGACGACCATCAATACATTGTTCAAATCCTAAAAGATGCTCTCTTGCCTGACAAATGCACATTCAAGTCTGACCAATTTAAATCAGCTATTCTGGAAGAAGACACATCTCAAAAAGGCCTCAGTGGTGTATGTTTATTGCAGGACAACAAGCCAATCATATTTTGGATCCAAAATCCTTACAATTGCTTAGGCAAACCATTTCAATATCAAAGGGGAAACTCTGGCACTGGTGTTTCGGCTACAGCAAATTCACACATAGCTCTTTGACAAACATTTAGTAGACCAGACTGATCATAAGTCTTTGTAAATGATTTTCAGCAAGCCACTTCACAAGTGCACCAGCATGATTCCAATGTAATCTCATCAAAACCTAGAAGCGCAGGACAAACTGGGATCCAAGATTATAAACTCAGATAATCTGAGTCTGCTCTTAAATCTAGCAAGCAATAAAGAGATTAGACCTCCAGGTGGATGTCATTGAATATAAGATTTAGGACAAATTGATCTAAACCACTGTAAACATAACCAAGCAGAACAAATTCAACATGCTACTTCTGACAACAACTGAGTATTGAAGACATCCTCATTAGCAGGTGGACTGAATACATTAAGCAGATTCCTGAACAAGTGCATTCAGCTTGACTACATAGATATGAGTTAGGCCAATGCCTCGACTACAGTCAAGTTTATATATTTGTGACAAATTGTTTGACCAAATCTTCTCTCAGACAAGTCACAGATGCTACCAGTGCCACTGACATGTTAACTGCTACCTTCAGCTTATTTGGCATCCCACAGCAAACTGTATCAGCCAATAGTCCTCAAAATGTAGGAAATCCATTCCAAGATATGTGCAGGAAATGAAGAATCCAGCATGTCACCTCTTCCCCACTTTATCCATATCCTGGTCTTCTCATAGTGCTCTGTCTAGACAGTTAAGGCAATGATCATGAAGGGTAAAGCAACTCATCAAGATTTCAGAATTGCCAAGTTAAACTTGTGAGCTACACTGAGGTAAAGATCTACCTTCACCAGCAACTCTGATGTTCAGAAGACAAACCCGTAGTGTTTTTTCATCTCATATAGTTTCTACGCAACGGGGTGAGCAGGACACCTTGCTGAAAAAAATGTGAATGAGACAGGAACATGATCGAAGAGCGTGTAAATGACTTCTTCCATTTCTCTCTGGTCAAAACTCGCGACAATGATGCTTATACTTGAATATGTTGAAGGATACTGAGAAAATGTGCTCAGCTCATATGATATCGGTATGAATGACAGTCATGTTCTAAGAAAAGTACAGAAGGCATACTTGAATTGTACATGATCATCCACAGACAGTCAAAGATGATGATTTGGACATTAAAAATATTGTGTTAACACCAGATAACAATGAGCCCACAGGGAACAGCTCATACCACTCTATAGAAGCAGACAACACAACAAATTGTGCAACAGCAGCCTGAGAACTGAACATCTGCGGAAACATTATCTTAATAGATTGAGACAACTCTTAAATGCATCTGTTATATCTGGTTTGTATCCTTGTAAGTGTTTCTCATGGGAGAAATCTTATTCTTTAAAGGTAAGGGCAACGTTGACATTACATGTATCTATAATCAGGCAAGGGCTCTTGTTGCGCACAATGGTAACATCCTAACTTTGGGTTAAAAGTTCCTGGTCTAATTCCGGCCTGTTACAGAGGATTGTCACACCATTTAAAAACAAGGTTTATTAAACACAAAACTCTACGATTAAGCAAGCCTGTACCTTTAAGAGCGTTAAGTAATGACATCAGTGTTATGTCATGTGAAACTTTTGTATAATGGTATCAATTCCATCTTGAATAGCTACCTCTACACTTGTAATCCGTCAGGAAAGTCAGTTAATCAACCAGCTTGAGCCCAGACTATATCAATGTATGTTATGGAGTTGTAATATCTTTAGATGTTGTATGAATAAAGCTTATGATATTTATTCTCAGTAGGAACCCAGTCTCAATGTTCATATTTTGAGAGTTAACATAACAGTAAAACCCAAAGAATTCATCAATCATTGTACGGTTATTTTGTGCCTGTTAAAAATACCATAAAAGCTTTGATAGTAGATCAGAAATTATGAAAAGCTGTTCCTCTTTGTGATTTTAATTATATAATTTTTGAATTCAATATCCAAAGACAGATCAACTCATTAATTGAATAATAATTGACCAAAGGGAAAATGCTACAGTGTTGTATGTTATCCCATGCTGCAGCTATGTGGAGCAGGAGATAGAATTTCTATTTCATTTTGTAATCTGTTTACGGTGAAATAAAACACAAAAGCATAATTGCAAAATATAAAATTTTATGAATAAATTGCTTTCGGTATCTTCAGTTCATGTGACTGCTGCAGTATTGGAATTGATAACTTATTCCCAGTTCCTCTGCTGATGATGTTCTGAGTCCTTAGCTGACTGGCAAACAACAGCGACTCTGCAACAATCCTCTTTTCACTTTCCGTCTACTTATTGCACAGATTGCAGACAAATGTGTGGGACTTACTTCCCAGCCCCCACCTTTCCCTGTCTGGTAGCAAGTTTAACTCTGACAAATTACCAGTGTACGGGTTTGAATGTGCACCCCAACAACCACAAGATATGTAGTTTGTTTCTGCATATTCCTATATGGAAAGGAAAATAAATCTGGCAAACAGATCTTCATTATACTGCATTTTTGAACAGTTTTCTCAGCAAAATATCATTGTTATAGATGACTAAACTGAAATCTTCTTAATAAAATTTGGTTAGATTAATTGTTCTGTTTGTCCTAAAAATACAATCCTCATTAAAAGGCAAAATTGACATTTTGTCAAAATTTTGTACAAAAATTTCAATTGAGATTAAATGTTTCTTTTTTTGTTAGTGTAACATATTCATTGGAACATAGTTTGTTTAATATATTTGAAATTATATGTGTCAATCTCTATACTGGACAGATTGGTAATGGACATTTGATCATCATCATCAGATTGATTCAAGGATGATGTCTGCTCCTGATCTCGAGTTTCTGCCATGGGTTTTAATATGACTGAGATGATTGATTCTTGATTAATGCATGGGACAGGATATCCCATGAGGAAATGGGATCCAGAGGGCAGGAATTTCTTCCTTTTCTTTCCTTCTCTGCTGCCACTCTACTGTATCAGTAAGATACTGGATTCAAAATATGATGCAGTTTGAGGAACATGTTATTACCATTTTGAATGATTTGTAATAAGCTTCACCCTGTTATGAACGTCAAATCTGCCATGCTTCAAGGAGAATGTCTTTGAAGCATTTTATTTGTCCTTGTCTTCTGGAACGTTGACCATTTGAGGGCTAAGAAAAGCTGGACCTGGCAGAGGAGATGCTTTGTAGCCATCTGGACACAGTGTCCGATTCACTGAAGTTGATCTTGCGCAAGTTTTCCCAGTACCCTGTTGAGCTAGCTTTACAAAAGACACTAATGTTTCTTCAATGGTCCTCCAATTAAATCCAGAGGATGTGGTGGAGGCACGACTGATGGAACTTTTCCAGCTCTGTTTGTTGCTGACACGTAATCCAATACAGTGAAGATCTGTTCACCAAACAGATACCTTTTCCTTCCATATGGGAATGTGCAAAAATAAATTACATATCTTGTGGCTGTTGGGATGCAAATTCAAACATTAATGCTGGTAATGTCACTGCAGTGCAGGATATGGTGATGGCAACTGCTCTGTATAGTAGGACTTCAGCTGTCTATCAGTGCTCTTTGTTGTCAAAGACCCACAGCCATAGTTTGTAAAAGGCTGAGCTGGTGCAGTTGATCCTGTGTTTGATCCCCTTGTCAATATTGGATCCTCGAGACAGGTGCCACCCAAGATTTGTTAAGTGCTCAACATACTGCAGTCTCTCCTTTAACCAAAATGGGAGGTCAAATATTTGGCTGACCACGTGTCCGTTGATATGAGTTTTGATCTGGCAACAATCAGGAACAGATTGACTTTCTTATATGTGAAATTGAAAAGACTCAGAATGGCTTCCAAATCTGGTGTGGAGTGGGCAACAAAACCTCAGCCACCTGAAAACTGTAGGTCATGATGTATGTTTATGGCAGCCAGTTTAGTTTTGGCATGTAGCAACTGAGGCTGATGAGTTTTCCGTCTAGGTTACATTTAATACTGAGACCAGAGTAAAATTGTTCTTTTGAGGTGAATAGACATTGTCAGGTAGTTTGTAAATAGTAAAAGGGTGATCACATAGCCTTACGTGACTGTAGTCCAGAATCTGAAGGCAACAGTTTCCAATTTCCCATTCGAGACATTTGCAGTCATATCATTGTGAAACAATTATAGGATTATGATGACTTTTCTTCAATATTGACATCTTTGTAGCACACTCCACAGAGCCTTGTAGTATTAATAAGTCACGTGCTTTGGTCATGTTAATGAATGAAGTGAAGGGGTGTTTTCAACGTCTTCCTATTATTTAGCTGGCATCAAGATACCATGTTGGATGTTGCAGCTCTCCCATCCATATTGGTTCCTTCTACTGTAGGTTACTGGGAGATAGCTTGGAGAGTATTTGCTACTACTGGATCAGGATTTATTGAAAATGTTCATTTCTTGGCAGCAAAACCCACAAAGGCAGCATTCCAACAGCTCAAGGCTGACAGTGAAATACATATCCAGAAGATAAAGGAACAAATGACAGGAAGAGTACGCCTGAGAAATCCAACAAAATGTTGATCATCATGAAATGCAAAGTTTTATATTTGAAACCATCAGAGCCATTATAGAGAATCATGGAATCATAGTTTCAACAGCACGGGAAAAGATCAATTGGTCTATCATGTCTGCACTGGTCATCAGACATCCATCTATTCTAGTCTCATTTCCTGCACTTGGCCAATAGCCTTTTGTGCTGTGGCATCTCAAGTGCTCCATCTAAATATTTCTTAACTCTATGAATTTCTAAATGTCTTGGTGATTCCTGCTTCCACCACTCTTTTTAGATAGTGAGGCTCCAAATACCTATCACTGTCTGGAAGAAAGGAATTTCCATAAATCTGCTCAAAACCTTCTGCTCCTTAGCATATAACTGCACCGCACCGCGCCCCCCCCCCGCCTTGGATATTGGCCTATCTACTAAGCGGAAATGTTTCTCCCAATCTATGTCTCTCATAACCTTGCACACCTAAGATCCACCCTCAGCCTTCTCATCAATGGACCAAGGTCACATGGACAAAATCCTCTTCACTCACAGTTTTATGATTCTCTTCTTGAGGATCATAATGTCATCCAGCAAAGCAGAGACGTTTGGTACAGCAAATTAAACAGACATCTAACCTCAGAAAGAAAACTACAATAAAATTTATTCTTAAATTGAAATAAATGCATCTGGATATATCAAAGATAGAGTATTACTGTATGATGTACAAGAATTTTACTGAAGGAGGAAAAGTTGTGCAAGAAAATTCTTATAATACAATTATTGTATTTTATACATCTAACTGGTAAATTTGACGAACACCTATGTAATTTAATGTTTCAGGCACACTGAAAGAAACCTTTAAATATAATTGCTCCATGTATAATTTTGCTTGAAATGTAATTAGTTCTGAATATTCCAGCAATACACTTCATAGGATTTTTCCGGACTAAATGGATAGCAGATTACTCCTTCGCTCTTCACAATGCTGCCCCTGAGTATAGTAAAATTCTTTCTAAGTGTATTTATAGGAGTACTATGAACAGAGGAGATGGTCCTTGCCATGTAAAAGTTCTGGAAAAATTCTTGTATCCATTCTGCATGCTGAAAATCCATTTCCCATATCATATTATCAATAATATCAAGCCACACAGAAATCTCTCAGAAGGTAAATTCACACAGTCCACTGCTTAAATTTCCAGAACAGGATCATCTTTAGTTGTGAATATAAGGTCAAGGAAGTCCACCAGATTATACGCTCTGATAATTAGAATTTGTTTTCAGAGGCACTGAGGGAAGGAAAATATTTGTCACAGAAATATAATTACTAACTTGGCAGAACTGACATTTTGAAAACTGATTGATTTCAATGTTCATGCACAAAAATTAGTAGAGATCCTGGCATTGCAATACTTTCTTTAGTTCATATTAATTTATTTTAATTGAATTGTAAGATATTATATACAGTGCAATATAGCATTGCAGACTGTAACTGTCCTCTAATGTCTTCTGAATTCCTGAAATATACTGGTAATTGTGGAGTGTTAAAAACAGATCACAGAATCTCAGAATTGTCGCAGTGTAGAGGGAAACCATTCATCCTATCATGCCTGAATATTTTATCCGAATGATAATTTCTTGTCTTTTCCTCATAACCCTGCACATTGGATGATTATTTATCTAAAGACAATGCCTTCTCAAATGCCTCAATTGAACCAGCCTCCACCACACTTCCAGCAGTGCAGGGCATACCCGAACAATTGCAGTTTTTTCCTCACCTTGCATTTGCTTCATTTGCAAGACACTTTAAAATTGTCCCATAGAGACACACAGTCATAGAATCATACAGCATGGAACAGACCCTTCAGTCCAGCTAGTTCATGCCAACCATGTTCCCCAACTTAACTAGTCCCACCTGCCTGCATTTGGCCCATATCCCTCCAAACCTTTCCTGTTCATGTGCTTGTCCAAATGTCTTTTAAACGTTGTAATTGTACCTGCATCCACCACTTCCTGTGGCGGTTCATTCCACGCACTAACCATTCTCCGGGAACAAAAGTGTCCTCTAGTTCTTGGTACTTTTACAGGTGGGAACAGTTCCTCCCTAACCATTCTGTCCAGATCTCACGGTTTTGAAAACTTCAGCAAATACTGTCTTAGCTTTAACATCCCCCAGGAAAAGACTCCCAACTTCTCCAGTCTTTTCCCATAACTGAAGAGTCTTATTTCTGTAGCCATTCTCGTAAACCTATAAACATGTTGCCAGTGTTTGTCCTCTTAAAATGCCAGCAAATACCAAGCCAAACATGCCAAAAACAAAAGACACTGTCCATATTAGTATTTGTCCCTTTAATAAAACAAATCAAACTTTCACACTGATTACTTGTTTATACAATGCATGAATTCACTGACATCGATACACCCTTGGTTCTCTATGAGTTTCATTTGCCATTTGCAGCAACTTCCAATTGTCATCTACCAGCTTAATATCATGGCTATGCTCAACGGCCACTGTAAACGCTGATGTTAGAAATAGCAAAAGTGAAAAATTACTGGTGAGAGCAGTTTATTTAGGCTGTCCATTCAGGAAAATTACAATCACCAGAGAAAAGAAACTGAGTCATTTGTGGGGGTTGTGAGCTAACAAATGCCCAAGTCCTGATGAACTTCATTTGAGGTCATTAAAAAAAAGCTAGTGAATTAGTTGATACATTGTTGTTAAGTTTCCAAATCCTCCTGGATTTGGAGACAGTTCAATCAGATTCGAAAGTAGTAAATGTAATTCCTGTATTCGGAAAGGGTGCCAGATAGAAAGCAAGAAACTAAAGGGCAGTTAAAACAACATCTGTCATGGGGAACATGTTAGAAGCTACTATGAAAGAAACTAAAGCAGGGCACTTGGATAAACTCAGAGGAATTAGGCAGAATCATGGCTTTGTGAAAGGGGAACCATGTTTGATCAATGTACTGGAGCTCTTTGAGGAGATAATACATGCTGTAGATCAAGGAGAGCCAGTGTACTGTACTTAGATTTCCAGAAGGCGTTTGATAAAGAACTATGTTAAAGCATACTGCAAAAAATAAAAGCTTAGGGTGCAGGGGTTATGATACTGGCATGGACAGAAGATTGGCTGGCCAACAGGAAGCAGAGAGTATACACAAATAGGTCTTCTTCACATTGGCAAAACATAATGAATGGTGTGCCACGGGATTAATGCTGGGACATCAATTGTTCACAATTTATAAAAATTACTTGGATGAAGGAATGGAAAGTACTGTTGCCAAGTTTGCTGATGACACAAAGATAGGCTGAAATGCAAGCTACAAAGGCGACATTTGTTGGGGGAGGGAGGTTCTACAAAAAGACATAAGTAGGTTAACTGAGCAGGCAAGTCATGCGGCAAATGGAGTACAATATAGAAAAATGTGAAAAAATGCGAAATTGTCCAACTTGCCAGGTAAAATAAAAACGAAGCATACTATCTAAAATGGTGAGAGGTTGCAGAGCTCTGAGATGCAGAGGGATTGGGGTGTCCTGGTGCATGAGTCACAAATGGTTATTACGCAGGTTCAACATGTAATTATGAAAGCTAATATGTTATCGTTTATTATGAGAAGAATTGGATACAAATATTGGGAGGTTATGCTTCAGTTTTACAGGGCACTGGTAAGACTACAACTGGAGTACTGTGGTATAGTACTGGTCACCTTATTGAAGGAAGGATGTAAATATATTGGAGGCAGTTCAGATAAGATTACTAATATCTGGAAAGTTGGCCGGCTACTGTGTTGTGAGGAAAGGTTTGGACAGGCTAGGTTTGTATCCACTGGAGTTTAGACAACTAAAATGACTTGATCAAAACATCTAAGTTCCTGAGGGGTCTTGGAAGGGTAGGTGTGGAGGAGATGTTTCTTCTAATGGGAGAATCTAGAGCTTGGGGTCACTGTTTAAAATCATAGGTTTTCCATTTAAAACAAAGATGAAGTGAAATTATTTTACTCAGAGTCTTTGGAACTGTCTTCCTGAAAATGTGGTGGAAACAGAGTTGCTGAATATTCTCAAGGCAATGGTAGATAGATTTTTATTAAACAATGGCTTGAAAGATCATCAGTGGTAGGCAGGAATACCAATTGGAAGTTACAATCAGATCAGCCATCATCTTAATGAATGGCAGAGCAGCTCAAAGGGCTGAATGGCCTACTCCTGTTTCTTGTTCCTATGTAGACATCTTTGGAACTTGCCACAAAGGCAATGTAACAACCTTGGAGTGCTTTGAGCTTCAAATAGCCTGGACCAATCAAATTGGCACAAGTGGTCACAGAAGATGAGTTCGTTGAATGGTTTTGTGAGAATTTACTGGAGGAAGACAATGCAGAACCTACCAGGGATAAAACTTTCTCAGGTCTGATGTTACGTAATAAGGCAAGGTGAATTAGTAATCTCTTAGGGAAAATTGTAACAGCAAATGATTATAATATAAATGGATTTCACATTAATTTTGAACAAAACATAGTTAAATCACAAAAATCTTAAACATAAGTGAAGGCAATTACTTAGGTATGAGGGAAAAACTGGTTATATATAGGTAGAAGAAAAGTTATTGTTGTAAATAAACAGAGCAAACCTTTAATAAAAAAGACCAAAATGTTCAAAAAAATACATTTTATTAGAGAACAAAAACTCAGTAAAAAGATCCATTTATAGTTCACTTAGGAGGTTAAGCATTCTACTCAATATGAAAGAGGCTTATAATGTTGTAAAGAACTGTAGTAGGTTTGAGGATTAGAAATGTTTCAGAAACCAGCAAAGGGCAACTAAAATGTGGACAAAAAAAAAAGAAACAAAAAAAATTGGAAGTAAATTAGCCAGAAGAAGAAAACAAAATTGTAAGAGTATTTACAAAATATAAGATATAAATAAACATCAGTGACTTTGAAGCAGAGACAGGAGAAATTAGCATGGAGGGAGGAAATTGCAGACATTGAAAAAATATTTTGTGTCTGTCCTCAAAGAAGATGCAAGTTACATACCAAAAAAGAATATAACCTAAGGGCTAAAAAGATTAAGAAAATTAAGGTAATTGATATCAGCAGGGAAAAGGATTTTTCTGGTGCATCAGAGGCAGATGGGTTCACAATTGTTTGTGATCCCTGAGCTCAGGGCAAATAATGGAGGACTCTATGCAGCTCACATCATCCCCAATAACTCAGAGAGTTGAGTGCATGAGCTCCTCTGTTGAGAAAGTAGCCACTCCCCTCTTTAAAGAGCAATATTGAGTGTGTACAGAAAGGAGTCAGACTCTTTGTAGCATGGACTGCACAATCCTGCCAAAGATGTAAAGAAGATCAGAGTGTGCCAGATGTGGTTTTCGCTACCTTGCAAGAACACCATGATATGGCTGAGGCAGTCGAGGAAACTGACGAGGGCTCCAACCTCAGGGGACACTGGCATCATCCCTGAGCTTGTTGGGCCTTCCAATTAGGGAAGCATGAATGCCACAAATCCCTGTGAGAGAGGGTGCACCTGTAAGGACAGAGACACAGCAACCAGTGAAGGAGACCCCACAAGCACCTCCACTAAAAGGGATAACACAGGGAATCTCAGCCACAAAAGTGACAGAGAAGCAGGTTGCTTCTATTCTATCTTTATTCACAGGGGGAGAACCCTTTAGAAATGAACAAAAATGCATGGTGCCAAGCTATTAGATGCGATCACCTAGGGGGTGGCTTGTTGGGACGCATGTCCAATAGCTTTTCATTTAATAATGATTGCTTATGTCTTCAAGCAATAATAACAAACAAGTCTGATTGATGTTAAAAGGAATAGAGATAACAGGTGGATAGAAGTGGGGAGGGAATGGTATACTGTGGTGGTATGGTCTGTGTTTTGGGACAATGTGGGGTGGATACTTCATTTTCAATCTCTTTCTGCTTCTTCTGCTTTGGTTCCATTGCTGGAAAATTACAGCTGTATTCCACCAACATCTTTTATTATGAGTATGTTTAAAATATGGCAATGATTGGATTTATTGTTGTCATGTCCATTGAAGGATAAATATTGGCCAGGATACCAGGGATAACTCGCTGGTTCTTCTTCTAAACAGTGCTGTGGGGTCTTTTCCATTCACCTGAAAAGGCAGCTGAATCTTTTGTTTAACTGTTTCGTTCAAAGACACCATCTCTTACAGTGTAGCGCACTCTCCACACTGTACTGGAGCAGCAGGCTTCATGTGTTTTGCTCTCAACCCCTTGAGTGGGATATAAACCCAGGGCCTTGTGGTTCAGAGGCAAGAGTGATAACAAATTTAGCCACTGCTTTTGATGGCAATTTGACATCTTCAAATGTGTGTGCCTGTTAATGATTTCTCTTTCTGAAAAGGTGTTGTGAGTTACCGAATCATCTGACATGAGCTAAGAGGCGCTCATGTGAAACATTGTTGATTTAGTCTGGCCCTTGTGGCCATGACCGAGGCTATGCCAGATGGGGCCTGGGCAATCTTCCTCCCACACTTGGGCACCAGGCTTCTCTGGTGTGGTACCTTCATTTTCTTTTTTCTTCTTATTTGATTTCTCTGCCTTTTCTTCCCCCAAGGAGGAGTGGTGTTGCAGGATCATGTTTTCATCCAGTTCCAAGCCTCTATGTCTTGCCCTTTGATGCAGTGCACAACAGACAGCTACACCCCTGCTGTCTCATAATGGAGCAATTCTTTGACTTGTTCAATACAATGGAAGTGCACCATCAAGATATCAAAGACCTGCTTAATTCACTTCGGAGATGTGATGTAAAATGTATCATTTATATATTTTTTTAAAATTTGTTTTAGAATTTAAATTTTGAACTAGTGGCATGTGAATATAATCTATGTCTGTGACAGGGCTTAATGATTAACTTATAAATATTTCTGTATCCATGGTGTTTTCTTTTGAGAGACAGTATAAAAGAGAGTTTTCTTTTAATTCATTCATGGGATGTGAGATTTGCTGGCTAGTCTAGCACTTATTGCACATCTCTAGTTGCCCTTGAGAAGGTGGTGGTGAGCTGCCTTCTTGAACCACTTCAAGCCGTTTGCTGTAGGTAGACCTCAATGCCCGGGGTTGGGTTAGTTCCAGTATTTTGAACCAGTGACACTGAAGGAACAGCAATTTATGTATATATACACACTTATATATACACTTATATATGTTTTCCGTCTCAGCAATGATGAGTGGCTTGGAGGGGGTATTACAGGTAGTTGTGTTCCCATCAATCTTCTGCCCTTGCTCTTCTATATAGAAATGGTTGTGGTTTTAGAATATTCATTTTAAGGACCATTGATTAATTTCTACAGTGCACCTTGTAGATGAGGGTACACATTGCTGCTAATAGTGAAAGTCGGGGAGGGACTGAATGTTTGTAAATGTGGTGACAATCAGGTAGGCTGCTTTGTCTTGGAGGGTGACAAGCTTCTCGAGTGTTGTTGGAGCTGCACCCATCTAGGCAAGCAGGAAGTATTCGGTCACACTCCTGACTAGTAACTTGTAGATAGTGTGCAGGTTTCGGGGAATGAGAAGGCGAGTTACTCATGGCAGGATTTCTAGCCACTGACATGCTCTTGTCACCACAGTGCTTATATGGCTTGTCCAATTCACTTTCTGGTCAATATAGTGGGGTTTTGTTTATAATGGATGATTTTTATGAATAAGCAGAATAAATAATTATACTTTAGGGCTTCAGGTAGAAGCTTCTGGAAATTATATTTGGCTTAGGTGAAATACCCAAAGCTTGAAAAAAGTCATTTTAGTTTCAAGTATTGGCATGTGTATAACAGTTGGTCCAAAGAAAGAAGATAGTTTAGAACAGTTAAGAAACTGATTTGCTCAGTGTAAGGAATTTTGTTAGAAAAGATGCAGAAGTGTTTGATTAATACCCTGAAGAGTTTATTTAAAACTGAGAAAGCCTAAGCTTGGTTGTGTGAAAATTCAAGGAAGAAGCGACAAGAATCTTAAGCAGGGGAATCAAATTCACAGCTAAGCCCAACCCTACCTGGTGTTTAACTTTGTCATCGGATCATTTTTATATCCCAACTACCCCACAATGTCTGGATGTTGGTCAGAAGGTCTGTGATGCCTGGAACTCCTGAACAATGTCACTGCTGGAAGACATCATGGGCAGCTGCCTGTGAACTGAGCACAGATCTGCAAGATGTGTTTCCTGGGCTCACAGAACAGCTGGATATTCATTGAGTGAAAGCATTTTCTGTTCAGGAATCTGACTGACTGGTCTATCAGTGACTTGATGGCTGCATGACTGTAATCAATGACCCCTGGGCCTGAGGAAATCCATCAATGATGCCAACCTGAATACCTTTTGTATCACCAATGGCCCCTTTATCTTACCATGGAGGCATTATCCATCCTGAGAGTAGGGCATCTGTGACCTGCCTCAACTGATCTCTGGAATGACCCAGCGCATAAACATTTAGGGTGGGTTGACCTTGGTGACTGAAGCTAAGAACCATCAGGTCATCGTGGAACAGTGCACAAATGATCCCATCACCATCTGCCTGGGCAAGGCCAATCTCCAACTGCACCAGAACTCTGATATCTGCATGTAGCTGGTTTGGAACACTGTCTTGTATAGCACATTATTCCCCCGTGTGCGTTAAAGCAGTCCTCTGGCCTCCTGACTGGGAGGATGCATATGCTGTGGCTCAACTTCACTACTTTGTCCAATGTCTGACTAGTCTGCTCCCATCACAATCCCCTTGCTGTTCATTCATTCACCAGGTCCTCCTCTCCCACATCTTAATTCAAAGTGATGCCAGTGGTCTCATACCCTCTCCAAAGGCCATCTGAAGAGAGATTGTCATAAATACAGACCTTTCAGTGCCAGTCGTGACAACTCTGTGCCACTGGTGGAACAGCTGAGTATAACTTTATATGTGTTAAATGTGTTACCCATTGCATCCATTAGCAGCCATGGCTTTCCTGGTTCATGACAGTTGCACTCCAATGTGTCCCAGACATGCCATTTTCCATCTTGCCTTCTGATTTAAAATTGATGTCTTTTGATGTATTCCACAATGAGCTCAAGGACCAGTTAATTGCAGGTTTGCAAGTTGCCAGCTCCCACACTTTATATCCCCCACCACTGGCCTTTGAACACTGCCTCATGAACTAAAGCTGTCAGGATCCAGGGACACCACCCGGGAACACGATTTTCAATGCATATGCTCTGACAAACTTGCAGACATGGGAGATTGAAGATCCAGTCCTGGGTCTCTGTCGTGCGTACGTTTGAATGGCAGATCCTGTTGGACCTCAAATGCAGGAAGCTCCTTTCAGAAATCAGGCAGAAGCTTCACTCAAGTGTTAAAACATGGGAAGGAATAGTTTTTGCATTCATGTGTGCGGGTAACCAGTTACCATCTTGCTAACTTGGCTGTACAGTTAATATGCATGCTGCTCAATGGCTCGTCGTAAGAGAATGTGGTTTATATGGCATCGGAGGACAGTCAGTGTGAAGGCCTGCCAATTTTCCTTTTGCAGAAATATTGCACTTCCACCATCTCACTACCCCACTGAGATCTCCCACAACTCCCTAATAATGGCATTTGAGGTTAAGATGTAGATTTGTGAGTCAGTGGAAAATTAATCTGCCCAAGTTGCAACTATATATTTTGTGGTTGGATGATCAGTGGTTTGCTGCCAGAGCTACCAGGCCACCCAGTTTTAGTAATTTTAATCAACTGTATTTGCTAGAAATAATTTTCCTTTTTAAACCACTTACCACAGCAATCACATTGGACAAGAGTCAGAATATGACTAGAGACACTGTAAAGTGTACAACCACTTAAAAGCAGTTTATTATCTTCAAATAGCATAAACCAAAATAAGTTTCAAGATCTGCTGCTTGGAATATATACTTACATTTTGGATGTAGTTGTTACATTTTAATAAATCTGGAACTGCAAAGGTCTGAATGATGTTAAAAGTGAATGTGCTCTCCAAATAAACATATCTAGTGCACAATCAAAATTGTTGTGGTTGACACATTTCCAACTATGAACAGAACCACTGGATTTCAGCCAATCAACATAAAACATAAAGGCTGATCACGTCAACATTAATATTTAACTTGAATAGCAAACTATAGTAACTCTATATAATATAATGGAAATATTTTGTCCACCAAGAAATGAGGAACAGCTGCCAAGTTATAAAAAAAAGTTTATTTTTTTCATTTTTAAGAAAGGAAAGATTTTCTTAAAAACAGTAGTGTTTTACTGCACACTGAATTGTATCATAATGTGGTCATAAACACACACATCGGTTCTAAAATATCTAACCAACAAGTTATTGCCAATATATACCAGCAATATTCCAATCTACAATATTAAATCAGTCCAGAAATAATATTTCAGATGCATAGGGGACTTTTTTTTTGCTGACAATTTAAGAATTAGTTGCATTTAGACAGAAACCGGGAAATGGAAAAAAAAATGTGAAGCCTAGGGCTTATTTTCAAAGAAACAAGACTTTTGGACAAAAAAGAAATCAGTTAAATGTGAGAGATGGTATTCTGGAAAGTTTTCCCTAAATATACAACTCCAACTATAAACAATGTGGTTATTACCTGATGTACCACAATACACACTGAGTGAGGAGTTTGAATGTTACTCTAAAATGCAGAGTGTATTATACTGAAACGCTCCAGACACATTACCTTATTCAAATAACTTGCACATGAGAGTGATTTTCTTTTTACATTTTCAGATCTACGGTCTGAAGATAAAACTGTTTGCAGAGGGCGCATTATTACAAATGAATCCTTTGAAAAACAGTTGTTGTGAAATATCTCCAAAGCAGTTGGACAGTGACTGGCTTGATGCTGGAGACAGGCTGCCATTTTAAAACCTAAGTTTTCTGCATTTTGATAGCCACAGAAATGACAGACATGATGGAATTTATGTCATGGATGGCTATGTAATTTGACTTGTGGCATACTGCTTTTCAACATATATATATTTCTGTTGATCTCATAAAATTGTCTTTTTTTGCCAGGTATTTGCTTTACATATTTGTCTAGAAATAATGAAAAATGGTATCTGAAGAGAAACTGCAGGGCACTAATCTCATCAAAAGCTCAGTTTGTGTAAAGCAAACACTGCACTTGCCAACAAGAAAAGATCAAAGCTAGACCCAACAATAACAGAATAACAACTGCCAATCTGTTCAAAGCTCAAGGAAACCACAGTGCAAAAAGTGCTGCTTGAAATGTCTCAACAACCTGAATTTTGTCACTAATCTGGTTTTAACAGTGACTTGCATTTATATAGTATTTTTAATGTAGGAAAATGTCTCAAGGTATGTCACAGAAGTGCAATCAGGCAATATAAAAGTGACTTTTATCAAATTAGTTGATTATTTACGTTCCCAAACCTAATCAAGTTACATTATCCCTCAGTCTTTTTTGTGAACTCTTTAAGTCAGGTACAGATTTCAACACTAAGGAGGCTATTTTATTCAAAGAAAACATTATTTTACAATATCAAGGTCCTGAAATACCAAGTTAACTAACCTATTGGATGGTATTTCTCTTTCTACTATTTTAATGGTGGCATCAATCCATTTGCAATAGGCCTTTGGTTTAGTAGCAGCATTCTCAACTCTGATACAGAGGCCTGACTCAAGACTGCTCCAGAAAGCAGAGACTAGAACACGATCCCTACTGGGTTAATAACCAGTTGGACCATTGCATCCAGACGGAGATCTACACATTCAGTGGTAAAATGTATCCCACTCCAAAAATCTTAAAGGCCCTTTTTTGCAGACACTGATGAATTTGAAGTCTATGTTTAACATTCACATTTTGCCTTTTTTTCAGTATGAATTGTTTATGCTGATAATCCAAGTAAAATAAAAGTACCTTAATGTATCCTAGGCATATGATAACAAAGCAAATATACAACACAGCCTTGAGTCTACATCACCAAGGCTCCTTTGACAGCACCTTCCAAGTTCTTATCTTTACGAGTTAGAAGATCATGGGTAGTAGATGCATGGGAACACCACCATGTGCAATTCCCCCTCCAAGGAATACATATTCTGACTTGGAACTATATCACAGTTTCTTCCATATTGTTGGGTCAAAATTCTGGCACACCTTTTCTAACAGTGCTACGAGTGTACCTGGACTGCAGTAGTTCAGGAAGACAACTCACCACCACCTTCTCAAGTGCGATTAGGGATTTGCAATAAATGCTGGCCTAGCCAGCAATGCCCACATTTGTGTGAAAAGTAAATTTTAAACAAATTATTTCCCCCAAAGTTAAGAAATGCATTTAGTGCACAATGTTGTACCTTACAATAACACATTGTCACCTTAACTTATTATGTTAAATGATATTCTTAATATTATTTTTAGGCCATAGCCCTGAAATAGATATTAGGGCCCAGAGTTTCACTACTGAAACAAGAGGTTCAAGTCAGAAAATATCCAAACTTCACAATGTTTGTTCCTCGGTAAATGAAAGGGCCTTTAGCAGGTTGGAGTCAGGTCCATCAAGTCCTGGAAGTGGAGTGTAATCAGCCATAGAGCAGGCATGTGGCAAGGACGGCTGGTTAGAAGGTCCTCTCAGTTCTCTAGGATTCACCTCTGTTGTTTCACAAGTTATTAGGTTATTTAGCCTCCCTCCTTCCCCAACTATCCTTATAGCCCCTCACACTCTCTTTGTCAACCCATACCTGACATGCCACCTCCATAGACATCCACCCAATATTCTCAATGGGTCTCAGACATCACATGGGGATGAAAAAGTAAACTAATAATCAAATATAGCTCTCACTCATTTGCTATTGACAGTAAAAAGACTCCCACTCTTGAAACAAATTCAAGACTTTTCAATCTCCTCAAATGGCTAATCTCCTATAAAAATGTCAATTTGTGACTCCCACTCCCACACTGCATGTTAGAGCCCTTGGAACAGACAGAATGGGGTATGTTTGACCTCAGCACTGAGTTTGTGTGAATCATCTTCACCCTTTTCCCCAAATATCGGAAATGATAGTGGGACTTCCACATCCAGGGTCCCTCCCATCTGCCTTTTAAAAAGGCCTGCAGTATGAAAATTCAGTCCAAAGTGTTTGCTGTCGCAGTGACTATAGCTTACTCTATTGATGTCACTCAGAGTTATTTATTTGGTACTGGCAGTCAAAGATTACAAGGTATTACTGCCCAAAGACATTATCTCCCAAAAACCTCTCCAATGAACCAACTATTTTTCTTATTCACTATCTAATAGTAGGCATTATTCAACATTTATTCAAACAAAAAGTTAACCTAGCGATTGCATCGTATGAAAGAAAACAGGCAAAATGATTTCAATACACTGTATCAATTTTAGATTTTTTTTAAAAGACCACATTTTTGAAGCTTTTTTTTCATCTCAGCAGGCATTAAACTTCTGAAGAGTCCCATCTGTATATATGTCTGAGATTCATACCCCTGCACTATGACACTAAACCTGTTGCTTTGGTGCTGTTTCTGTTTCAAAGGAAAGCTAAAGTATTTTTCAACCCTACGTTAAAAAACTACATCCGTCCCATGGGTCACTGAAAATCCTTGCTCACTTCAGCCGCCTTCTTGAACTCAGTCAAAACATTTGCAACTTCAAAAGCAAGTCTAGCTGGCTCCACTGCTGGCCCAGGTTGCTTTGCCCCAGAGAGGCTAGCTTACTTGGTTATGTTAATTTTTTTTTGCAGTCTGTTTGACTTCCATGGGCATTGTACAACTTGACAGGCAAACTGAAGGCTATAATGTGCCTCTTTCTAAGTATGGGTCCAAAATTTCAATCATATTGCATTTGCTCAAATTTATTTCCACATGAAGACTTTGGTACATTTTTTTCGGAAATGTTGCATTTTCATGGCTGATGAGCAGTTAGTCCTCATGTCCAACCAGCTTTGTTACAGAAAATAAACACAGTAGCTTATGTCTGCAACATATCATACAAGTGATTTGAAAAATTGTCACAAATGCCCAGGAATTTTCCATGCAGTGCCTGTTTTTCAGGAACTGAACAGCTTGCTAAGCCTCCAATATGGCTGTATGCAACATATGCAATTATTGGAAGGGGGGGAGGTGCTGGGCAGAGGTATAGTGGTATTTTGGTAGTCATTGGACTCATAATCCAGGGATCAAGGCTAATGCTTTGGGGACACAGGTTGAAATCCCACCCTGGCAGATGGGAAGCCTAATGCTAATGCTAAAGCTCACTGGATTCTGTGGAGGAAATCTGTCATCCTTACCTGGTCTGGTCTATGTGTGATTCCAAAACCACAGCAATGTGGTTCACTGGTCAGAAATGACCCTGTTCAAGGGGCAATTAAGGATGGGCAATAAATGCTGGTCCAGCTCATTACATCCTGACCCCATGAACGAATTAAAGAAATAATCAATTTGTTGCATGCAGTCACATTGCCTGAATGTCCATTTGGAAAGGGCATCAATACTCCTGTCAAACTCATATTAAAATAACATGAGCTCCTCCACTGGCTACTTCCCGACCCAACAGTCCGCGCTTCCTGGTCTAATCGTATCCAATCTTCATGTACCATGGTCCACTGGTAGTATCATAGCAACTGGCATTCAGCTGCACACATCTATGGAAATAAGGTCAGGGGGCTAGTATTGGGAGCATGTAGAGTCTCAACATTCAGAAATAGAGACTGTATCCTGTGATCCACATTTGCAACTGAATTTCCAGGGCATAATACAACAGGGAATGCGTTACAGAGAGGACTTACTAGTTCTAGAATCAACATACTGCTGTATATTATATGTTTCATTAGTACAAGGAATCTTAATAATGAGCTATCTTCAGAAAAAACATCTCAGTCATCAGGCAGAATATTGTTAAAGTAAAATTGACAGGAGGAGGATTGACAATGTGTTGAGAAAGCATTTATCAGCAGACTCTTCTGTGGCTCTTCAACTCAGACATGGGATTAGCATCCTGCCTCTGGGTTTTCTGACCAATCACAAAGTGTTCACATGTTGAAATCTCACTCTTGGCAGGAGTCTCAGTGGCTGAATTCTACATTGCATCCTGAGGTTTCCGTGACCTACCCTCACCTTTATCCTGAATTTCCTACCAGAGTTTCAGCTTGGCGGCATCAACTGCAAAAATCATTTTCTCTTCATCTGTCTTCTATCCTGATGAAGGGAATGTATATTAAAGGGGCAGTTACTAATGAAGCAGGCTGCTTCATCATGGATGGATTTAAGTTTCTTGAGCGCTCTTGAAATTGTACTCGTCCAGGAAATTGCAGAGTATTCCATCACACTCCTGGCTTGTGCCTTAAAAATGATCAACAGGCTCTTGAGGGAAGTGGTCAGGAGGTAATTTGTTGTAGAATTCCCAGCCTTTTGTAGCCACAGTCCTTATATGGCTATTTCCATGAAGATTTTGGTCAATGGCAATCCCTAGGATGTTGACGGTGAATTCTGATCTAGTGATGATGTTGACTATCAAGTGGAGATCGTAAAATTGTCTTAATTGTGGCACAAATACTATTTGCCACTCACCAGCCCAAGTCTGAGTGTTGTCTAAATTTTGCTACACACAGGTACAGAATGCTATGGTATCTGAGGACTCATGAGTAGGACAGACTGGTGCAATTACCAGCAACATCCCAACTTCTGACATCATGTTGGAAAGTAAATCATTGATGAAGCAGCTCAAAGCAGTCAGACCTAGGACTCTATCCTGAGGAACTCTTACAGCAATGTTCTAGGTCTGAGATGATCAGACTCCAACAACCCCAGCTATCTCCTTTCTGTTAGATATGACTCCAAACGATGTAGTTTTGCCCCTGATTCCCACTGACATCAAATTTGCCAGAGCTCCTTAATGCCACACTTGAGGTCAAAGGCAGTCACTGTCACCTCACCTGAATCCTAATGAGCATTATTTACTGATCTCAAGTGAGTAGCCTTTACATTTGGAGAAAAAATGAATTTGGCATCAACTGCTTTGCTATCAATCACAATTACTTCTACAAAAGGCTCACCTACTGATTTCTGCTTTAAGTTGTAGCTTTGGTCTTCTACACTGCTTCAAACAAGTGCAACACGGATTTGGAAACTATATGACTTCCTCCTCCTTGTCACTCTTTAGTTTGCAATTTGAATTACGCTTTTGGAAAATGTAAACTTGAACTTCTTGCTCTATTCACCCACCTGTTTCTACCATTCACCTTCCTTTTAATTCCCTCCTGTTATGGTACCATTTTGTAGCCTTTTGTTATTCTACAATCATCACTGATGACTGATATATAATTGTTCTATGCTTTATACCTCTTTTTCCCTTGTTTCACCTGTTTATAGATTTTTTTTTTGCAAAATCTACTCAAAGTTATAACTGTTTATTTGTACTGACTCCTCCATTTTACCAGCTCATCTTTCCTCCACTTAAATGGAGATGTGTAATTCTGGGACAAATCTGGAGAGCTTCTCGATTTGACTAGCTGCTCCAGAGAGGAAGGAAAAAACTCCAAAAACAAGCCACCTGTAGAAACAGCTGAGCTGTCAGTAAAGAGTGAAACAGATAGATAGTGTTGCCAGTTCTCTCAGCAGGGGTGCGACGATCGACACCTGCCTTCTGCTCCTGGCATTGCTGATATCCCCTTCTCGAGACAGGGGTGAATAGAAGAAGAAAGCAGCAGTGTAGCTGGAAACGGAGGCAGGCGTGAGCCTTCTGTTTTCCCTCTGACACAGTCCCAAGGCGTGAAAGAAATCCGTGTCCTCACGTACACGTCCACCCCCCCCACCCCACCCTCCATATATGTATCAAGATAACAGACAGGACACAATGAAGATTCACTTGGATGCCTCCTGTTCGGTGAAATTACACTGAAAGTAAAAAAACAGACTGGGATTATGGTGAGAACATGACAGGGTGTTCAAAATCATGAAGGGTTGATCAGTGTTGATAAAACAGGCTGCTTTCAATGATGGAAGGACATTGAAGGAGGTGACATAGAGGTGACCTTATAAAGGTTTAATAAGATCATGAGGGGTATGGTTAGGGTGTATAGCAGGTGTCTTTTCCCTGGGGTAGGGGATTTCAAGACTATGAAGCATATTTTTAAGGTGAAAGAAGAAAGATTTTAAAAAGACATGAGGGGCTTTTTTTTTAACATATTGCATGGTTTATGTGTGGAATGAACTTCCAGAGGAAGTGGTGAATGCGGATACAGTTACAATGTTTAAAAGACATTTGGATAAGTACATGAATAAGATATGTTCGGAAGGATATGGTCCAAGCACAGGCAGGTGGGATGAGTTTAGTTTGGGATCATGGTCGGCTGATTGAACCGAAGGGTCTGTGTCTGTGCTGTATGACTCTAAGGAGATCAAAACAGAAATATGAATAATAGGTAAATGGGAGTCGGGGTAGGGAAGGAAGACGGAAGAAAGAAAATGAAATGGAAGAAATAGAAAAGTGAATAGAGAGAAAATGATGCAATCTGATAATTCAATGAACTGCACAGTAACTTGGGAATCCAATGTTTATTTACAATTCCACTGGCAACAGAACAGTGGTAGAAAAGAAATGTTCCAGTGGGATAGGCTTTACTTGAGATAGTAGGAACTGCAGATGCTGGAGAATCTGAGACTGAAGGGTCTAGGCCCGAAACGTCAGCCCTCCTGCTCCTATGATGCTGCTTGGCCTGCTGCGTTCATCCAGCTCTACACCCTGTTATCTAGGCTTTACTTGAACTGTGCTAGGACCAGTGTCCTGGTGAATCAAATAACTAGGCCTGGGGAAGGGGCTTTAAATTAAATAGATAGATGGATGAGGTTCAAGAAAGGGGTTATGTTGACTTACAAAGGAAAACAAATGTCAGCAATACAGATCAGCTTTTTAGGTAATGACACCAAGAGTGGGACAGGAAGTTATAGACTGTATAAACATTTAAAAAATACAGTCAAAAAAGTTAAAGCAGGGAAAAAAATTGCAAAAAGACAAAACCAATGGCTTTTTACTTAAATGCACATAGTATTCATAACAAAATGAATGAATTAATGGCACAAATAGAGGTAATGCATGTGATCTTATTGCCATGACTGAGACATGGTTACAAGGAGATTAAAACTGGGAACTAAATATTCAGGGATACGTGATGTTTCGAAAGGACTGGCAGGAGTAAAAGGATAGTGGATTAGGTTCGTTAAGAAGAGTTGGATTAAGTACAATTGCAAAAAATGATCTTGGACCAGAGGATGTAGAATTCTCTGTGTATGGGTGGAATTAGAAATAACAAGTGCAGGGGGAACAGTTATGGAAGTATTCTTTTGTCCCTTTAACAATAGCTATACTGCAGAACAGAATAATTCAGGAAATAATGACGGTATGCATAAAAGACATCTTTTTTCTTTATTCATTCACAGGATGAGGGCGTCGTTGGCCAGGCAGCATTTATTGCCCATCCCTAATTGCTCAGAGGGCAGTAAAGAGTCAACCACATTGCTGTGGGTCTGGAGTCACATGTAGGCCAGACCAAGTAAGGATGGCAGTTTCCTTCCCAAAAGGACATCACTGAACTAGATGGGTTTTTCCCCCTGACAATTGACAGTTAGATTCTTAATTCCACATACTTATTGAACTCAAATTCCACCATCTACTGTGGAGGGATTCAAACCCAGGTCCCCAGAACATTATCCAGGTCTCTGGATTAACAGTCCAGCAATAATACCACTAGGGTATCACCTCCCCTGTATTAGTCATGGGTGGTTTTAATCTTCATGTTGTTTGGGAAAATCAGATTGGTAGAATTGGCCATGAGAAAGAAATTGAGTGAAGTTGGGACAGTTTCTTAGAACAATATATTGTGGATCCAAATAGGGATCAGGATATTTTGAACCTGGTGATATGTAATGAGGCAGGTTTAACAAATGTCGTCAGAGGAAAAGGACACAGGGACCATAAAATTCAGCTTTTAGTTTGAGAGGAAGAAACCTGGGTCAGAAACAAGAGTGGTAAATTTAAATAAGAGTAATTACAAAGAGATGAGGGCAGATTTGGCTGGAATTGGCCAGGAAAGATATTTAAAAGAAAAGGTAGCTGATGAACAATGGCAGACATTTAAGAAAACAGCTCATGACTCAAAATAAAGATGAAGAAGAAGGATTCTGAAGGGGATAAACTAGCCATGGTTGACCAATTAAATTAATGGTGGTAACCATTTCAAAGAAAAAGCAGGCAATCTGGTAAATATTAGTGGTAAGTCTTGTTTGTGTCTAGTGGACTTTGCTCACAACAGAGTTGATTCATTTTCCTCTCCACACTAGCATTTACACCCATTTTATATCTCTATCACTCCTTTACCATCATTACCACTCCCTTTGTCTCTTGCTCTGGGACACTCACAGTCTCTTCCACTTGCACCCCCTCGCCCTCTGCCAATAGCATAAAAATCATCACTTTCCAGATAGTCCCAGTTCTGAACATCAGTCATATCAGACTTGAAATCTTAACTCTGTTGCTCTTTCACCTGATGCTGCCAGACCTTCTGCATTTCTCCAACACTTCCTCCTTTTATTTCAGATTACCAGCAACTAAACTATTTTGCTTTTAATCCGATACATTCTGGCTGGTGCGTTGTGTCTGATGATGTATCTCTATACCAAACATAAAGTGACATTCCTCCCAGTCAATGTCCTCATCTTCCCCCTCAGGTGGTAAATACTGTTCTCCCAGTTCATCAGCATCCTTAACATCCCCTTTTGCTTGCTCCAGTTGTGCACAGCACAGTATTCCAGGATTGTGCAGCACACTCTATCTGGACTATACTGCAAGGCCCTACCAAATAATTCAAGTATCTGACCCTCATCTTGGTGAATGGGCCTGAAGGTAGAAACCTGAAGAAATAACTGGCGAGCTGCATTCACTAAGTAACTATTCTGACTTTCAAGTTGGGTACTGGCACTATTCAGTTTCTCAGCAGTGCGTGGGAGTATCGCAAACTATATTTAAATAAGGAGGGATCAGCTAATGAGATACAAATGCATGGAAATGAGACAGTCACTGCTTACTAGTGAGATTCTCAGCTCGCCTTTGACATGGGAAGATCAGACTGTTTCTTCTCCACAATGAGAACCAGAGTTTTTCATTCTTGCCATGTTCTTGCTCATCTCTCATCATTGCCCATACCACTCAAAGGTTTGGAAAATTTCACCTAGAATAACAGGTCACACAGGTTGAGGAGGAAACCGAAGCATCAGTTAAGCAGTCTGGCTGAATGCCAGTGCAGATGTTGCTTGCACTTCTATGTTGCAGCATACCTCTTTGGCTCCAATCTACTTGAACCCTGCAGCAAAGATGGCAACCCATTACTTAATAATTAAAGAACACAAGGGATTCGAAAGTCAGTCAATTCCATGTCTGGAAATGGAGAATCCTGCCTTAAAGGGCTTAAACAAAAAAGCAGCAACAAGTTAAGAACATCAATATCCTGCACAAAAGCATATATATACATGTGATAACCTGACCTTATCTTCAGAGTTGTTAGCTGAGCTGTTACATGTTTCCAGAAATTCTGTACATGTATTCCAAATTTGTCGGTCATGGTTGGGATTAAAGACAGGAGGAGTGGGTGAGGGAAAGCATTTCTGAAAAGATTTAAAAAGAACCATGTGAGAGAATTCAGAACTAGTGAACTGAATAATTTCTTCACCATAGGTAAATACATTTACTGTGTTCACATATTATTGTCACATAAATCAATCAATTTTGGCTACGCAATACATTAGTCCAGTAGATTGGTGGATGAAATTTGTGGGAAATGATTCTGTGCGCAAATGCTCAATATTTTCAAGAAAATTCAGGGGCGAGGAGCTGAGACACCACAAACGCCTAAGCCTGGCCTGCAGACTTGGAGAAACGAAAGTAGGTAGCGGTGGGAGGAAACAGTTTCTGGATTAGTGACGTAGGTTACATTTTAATAAAAATTAACCTCTTGTATGTACATAAATTATCACTGTTGAAGTAGACTTCAGTTGCTTTTAGAAAAGCCTGTTCTGAAACCACTACAGCCTGGTATGAGCTATGCAGCTGAAAGCAGCCAGAAATCGACTGGATCCTTTAAGATTGGCCCTTTAAGTCCCAGTAATCAATATGGGTGATGCAGTATATGAAAAACACCATATGAAAGCTGTATTGGGAACTGTACGGCTATGGAAACTTGAAATTAACGTACCAGATGGCTTGAACCCCAGGTTAGGTGCTTCACCCACAACTGATGGTGAAGTTCTGAGCAAGTGGGTGTATAACAATGACTTCCTTTCATCTTTTGCTCAACAACATTCATTTACTATTTCAGAATAATTTTCAGATTCCACTTTTTTTGCAACAGATCTTGCCAGAGTTGACACTTTATTGGCATTTTTAAATATCATGGCGAATATGATTACAAGATCCTTTAATCAAGGAATGCAAAGCCAAGTGAGGGAGCAGCCAAGTAACAAAAAAAAATCTCTTTCAGGTATTCTCAATGTATGTAGAAAATAAATTCTTGATGTTTGCAATTACCTTATGGAAAAAAAAATTTAATCTGGGAGTTGTTTTATTTACTTTATTGGTAATGACTGGAAGTATATAAAACTATATTCTTTTTAAAAAAAATTACTTGTACATTGCCATATGTAGTCTGATTTAGGTAGTAGATTCAAATAACAGCCACAGACCTCTCCCTGGGTGTTTTAGCACACGTATATGGTAAATTTAGACATCAATATGTGAGAATTGTACTGTTCATGCTTTTACAGGAACTGTGGCCGAGAACCACCAGGACACTGTCTGAATGGTTTTAAATGCCTGCAAGTCAGATTATCACCTCTGTGGTGTTCCATACCATACATGATCATCTGTATCTAAACTTACAATATCAAAAATATTTTGAATATTCTTGCACGGCTCTCTGTTTTCAAGTTCAACATAACTGATTTCCCTGAATACTTATTCCTCAGACTGTTTTGAAGAAAAATGACTCCTCTGATCTATATTTTTAATTGAGGTTGGTTAATCTTGCTCCCCTTTTCTTCAAAACATGATGTAAAATTAAATGCCATTTATGTAGCCATGATATTTACTACTCAGCACATCAAAAACTATTCTACCACCCTTCAAACATCTCTAATGAAATAGTTGCAATGTTGTGCCTCTTCTTTCATAATCTAGACATCAAAGTGGCAAGATTTTTAAAATTCCATCTGTAATTGCCTCAGAGAAGATGGTGATGTGCTAACTTCTTGAATTGCTGCAGTCTGCTTACAGTAGGTACACCGTGCTGTTATGGAGGAAGTTTCAAGATTTTAATCCAATCACACTGAAGGAACAGCGATATATTTCCAAGTCAGAATTATGAGTGGCTTGGAGGGAAACTTGCAGGTAGTGATGTTCCATGTATCTCCTGTCTTTGTGCTTCAAGGTGGAAGTGATCATGGGTTTTGGAGGTGCTGATTTTGAAGCCTCAGTCAACTTCTGCAATGCATCTTGTTGATGGTAGACATTAATGCTACTTTACTCCAGGAATGGAGAGAATGAATGTTAGTGGCTGTAGTGACGATGAAGTGGGCTGCTTTGTCCTGAATGGTGTCAAGCTTCTTGAGTGTTGTTAAAACTGCACCCATCCAGTCAAGTGGGGAGTATTTCATCACACTGTTGTTAAAACTGCATCCTTCAGTCAAGTGGGGAGTATTTCATTACACTCCTGACTTGTGTCTTGTAGATGATGGATAGGCTTTGGGGAGTCAGGAGGTGAGTTACACGCTGCAGGATTCCAAGTCTCTGAACAGCTCCTGTAGCCACTGCATTTATATGGCTAGTCTAGTTCAGTTGCTCATCAATGGTAACACTTAGAACATTGATCATGGATTCAGTGATGGTAGCAGCATTGAAAATCAAATGGTGATGGTTAGATTCTCTCATGTTGGAGCTGGTTATTGTCTGGCATTTTTGTGGCATGTATTTTACTTGTCACTTGGCAGCCCGCACCTAGATTGTCCAGATCTTGTTACATTTGAACATGGACTGCTACAGTATCTAAGGAATTGTGAATAGTGATGAACATTGTGCAATCATCAGCAAACATGCCTACTTATAACTTTATGATGGAGGGAAGATCGTTTTTGAAGCAGTTGAAGATGATTAAGCCTGGGATACTACCTGGAGGAACTCCTGCAGTGATGGCCTTGGCTGAGATGATTGACCTTCAACAACCATTACCACTTTCCTCTGCATAAGGCATGAACTCCAACCAGTATAGAGTTTTTCCCCTAATTCCAAATGACTCCAATGTTCAATGCCACACTCGGTCAAATGCAGCCAAGGGCAGTCACTCTCACTTCACTTCTGCAAATCAATGTTTTGGCCATGTTTAAATGAAAGCATTCCCATGCATCTACAGTCTTTGTTCTTCTAAGTTGTAGACTTCATGGATTTGAAGTTGCTACTGAAGTAGCCTTAGTGGGTTGCTGCAGTACATCTTGCAGATGGTACATTGTTATCATCCTGTGCTACTGATGGAGACATTGAATGTTTTTGGTAGTAAACGAGATGCTGATGAAGTGGGCATCCATGTCCTGGATATTGCTGAGCTCTTTGATATTTCTTGGACCTGCACTCATCCAGGTGAGTTGAGAGTAACTCCATAACACTCTGACTTGTGCCTTATGGATGGCCATCAGGATGTGAGGAGATGTGTTATTTGTCACAGAAATCTGTCCATAACTTGCTTTTATAGCCACAGTATTTACGTGGCTGATCCAGTTACACTTCTGGTCAATAGTAATAGCTAGGAAGTAATGGTGTAAGATTCAATGATGATAATGCCATTGAGGGTCAAGAGGAGATGATTAAGTTCTCTGTTGTTGGAGATGATCTTTGCACAACACTTATGTTAGGTGAATGTTAGCAATCATTGATTAGCTTTAGCCAGAATGTTGTCTGTGCCTTGATGCATGTAGGCGTGGACTGCTCCAGAATATGCGAGGTTGTGAATGATATTTATGACCGTGCAATCATCAGTGAACTTTTTCACCTCTGACTTTAGCATGGCGGGAGAATAACAATGTCTAGGACACTGCCTTGGGGAACTCCTGCAGAAAAATTCTGGAACTGAGTTGACCAGTCACCAACACCACAACCATTTCCCTTTGTGCTAGGCCTGACTCCATAAGTAGAAAGTTTTACTGATTCTCAATGACTTTACTGGATTCTTCGCAACCTCTCTTTATCAAATGTGTCATAGAGTTATAGAGGGTTACAGTGTAGGAAAAGGCCCTCCAGCCCATTGAGTCTGTGCCAGTCAGGAACAGCCATGAAACTATTCCAATCCCATTTTCTAGTACTTGGCTCATAACCTTTTATGCCCTGGTATCGCAAATGTAGATCTAAATATCTCTCAAATGTTATGAGAGTTTCTGCCTCTATTTCCTTACAGGGTTGAGTGAGTCCTAGATTCCCACCATCCTCTGGGTGAAAATAAATTTCATCTCATCCCCTTTAAACCTTCTGCTCCTTACCTTAAATCTATGCTCCCTGGTCATTGGTTCCTCCATCAAGAGAAAATATTGTTTTCCACCTACCCTGTCAATACTCATCAAAATTTTACACATCTCAATCATGTGGCCCCTTTGTTTCCTCTGTTCCAAGGAAAACAAATCTCTCTTCATAACTAAAACTCTCCACCCCAGGCAACATCCTGGTAAATCTCCTTTGCACTCTCTCCAATGCAATCCATCCATCCCTCCTGTAATGCACACAATACTCTAGTTCTGGCCTAACCAATGTTTATACAGTTGCATCACTTCCCTTCTCTAACAAAGGCAAGTATATCATACATCCCTCTTTAACCACTTTATTTACCTGACCCACTAACTTAAGGAACCAATATACATGCACACCAAGGTCCCTTTGATCCTTACTGCTTCCCAGGGTCCTACTATTCATCATGTATTCCATTGTATTATTTGTCCTATTCAAGTATACCACCTCACACATATCCAGATAAAATTCCATTTGCCCTTGAGAAGCTGGTGGTGAGCTGTCTTCTTGAACTGCTGGAGTTCATCTTTATGGGTATACCGACAATGCCCTTAGGAAGGGAATTGCAGAATATTTACCCAGTAACAGTGAAGGAACGGTGATATATTCCTGGTAGAAGTCTAACAAATGCTTCCTTGTGAATTCAAGAACTTTTTAAACCCATCCAAGAACCTACAATACAGTACCTGGACTCATTCCGCAACAAAAAAAAAATGCCAAAAGCACCTTCTCTAGAGGTCCTAAGGTATTGCCTTTCAATAGTGCTAGTAGGGTGCTCCTTATGTTGCTGAACACATGTTGAGCTGTGAATGACAAAAATTGGGCATCAAAGGGATCTATGTATTTCAAAATGGCATCTTGAGCACCAACTCAGCAGTCTCTTGTTCCTCCTGTGCAGTGAAAATTTCCATGCTCATCATTTGGGGTGCTTGGGGTTCTGGTGGGTACGTGCGTCAGTATTAAATGCTGCGTGAAGGCACAATCCATTTACCCTATGTGCTTCCAGTGAAGAGGTGGCACATGCATGAAAACACCCTCAAAAGGTCAGATGTACCTACACAGATTTGTGAAAATGGTTCAATTGGCATTTTTTTAAGTTTTGGGTTCCATTGCAGAGTCACATATGGAATATCAGAAGTTTCTGTCAGTGATTCTGTTTCTCCACAAGGTTCAAGTTGACACCCCACAGATAGCAATTTCTAGATATAGTTCAACTCGCTAGAGTATTCCCTTTTATGCTGCAATAAATCCCTGATAATGTTACATTTTATTAATGAGGTGTAACTGAATTTTTAATGGTATGCTAAATTTTAACAATCAGCTTCTCTTACCCTGGAAAATTAATTCTATATTTGTGTGATGTCAAAGTTTTCCACTGTGATAAAAAAATCCATAGTTTCTTACTACAATAAAAAAAATTAGTTAAAGCTGGTTTATGATAGTTCTGCTTTCTATCGGTGTTGCCAGATCTTTATTTCACTGTGTAAAATGTATAAGAACTGAATACATCTTACTTCCTGATTTCTTTTGTCTGTGAGAATTCTTTAATGTGATTGGTTTCTTATCCTGCTTTATTCTGTCACTAGTAGAGAGACTTCTTAAGCACCAGATTCAAGATAAAGTTGGGGAAGGAGAAACTCACATCATATGAGCTCACTAAATCTTTGTGGTCAACCGTCTTCAAGGCCATAGGCAAACACCATCACTTTGCTGCTGACCACAATTACTATGTGCCTGATTTATAATGCACCTCTCTCTTGATTATCATTAGATTCTTAGCTCCAGATATTTTATTGAATTCAAATTCCACCATCTGCCATGACAGGATTTGAACCTGGGTCCCCACAACATTATCTGGGTCTCTAGGTTAATAGTCCAGTGATAATATCACTAGGCCATTGCCTCCCCATGGCTGAAGTCTGGTGCAATCCTTTTTTCAGAACCTCTTGATTCATGTCCCACTCCAGGATATGTTGGCTACAGAAGGAGCGCTCAAGATGTCTAACAGGTTGATAATGATCCTTATGATTCTTTTAACATTTCCCCACTATTCCGTAAAGAGGGAAATTGTGAAGATATACAACAAACATAACCTTTCTCACCACTGAGCAAGACAAATGAAACCGGATGAACTATCTGGAAATGATCTATGCACGGGAAACAACAATGGCAAACTAAGCCTTGCCTATGAAGTTCCTGCACAGGCCTCCTCACTAACAGTTGGGCATTGGTGCCAAAATTGGAAGAGCTGTCTTACAGATTGGTTGAGCCTGATACAGTCATATATATGGAATCACACCTTAGAAGTAATGTCCCAAACAAAATCCTCATCATCCCTGGGTTTCTCCTACTTACTGTCAGGACTGACTCAGCAAAGATGATGGCACAGCACAGTGGGCAACAGTCGAGATAGAGTTGCCCTTGGAGCCTACAACATTGATTCCAGACACCATGAAGTCTTGTTGCGCAGCTCAAACAGGGACAAGGAAAGCTCCTGCTGATTACAACATACACCCGCCTCGGCTGATAAATCAATATTCCTCCATGTTGAGCATCTCTTGGAGGAAGCACTAAGGATAGCAAGAGTGCAGAATATACTCTGGGTAAGTGACTTCAATGTCAATCACGAAGAGTGGCTCAACAGCACCACTACTGATGAAACTGGTCAAATCCTATTGGATAAAGGTGCTAGATTGAGTCAGCGACAGGCAGACAGTGAAGGAAACAACAAGAAAAATATAAATAATCCTATCCTCGTCAATCTGACTGGTGCAGTAAATCTGTCAATGGCAGAATCAGTATGGAATTACCACTGCACAATCCTTGTGGAGAGAAAGTCCTGACTTCACATAAAGGATATCTTCAGTCGTGCTGTAGCACCACCAGTATGCTAAATGGGATAGATTTCAAACAGATGCAGCAATAGTGTGGACCATCAGCAGCAGCAGCAGAATTGTAGTCCAACACACAATCTGCAACCTTATATTCCGGCATACCCTCCACTCTACCATAACCATCAAGCCAGGGGATCACTGAGTCAATGGAGAGTGAAACAGCAGCACCAGGTATACCTCTAAATGAGGCGTCAACCTGGTAAAGTTACAAAACAGAGTAACTTCATGCTAAGCCATAATCACTGCCATCATCAATGTTGGGAAGTCTATCACACCAGTGCAAAAGGTAAAGCTGCAGCATTTGCAACAATTTCAGCCAAATGTACTGAGTGGATGATCCACCTTGGCTCGCTCCAAATGTCCCATGATCACTGATGCCAATCTTCACATAATTCAATTCACTTCATGCAGTATCAAGAAATGGCTAGAGGCACCAGATACTGCAAAGATTATCGGTGCTGATAACATTCCAGCAATTGCTACCAAGCTGTTCCAATACATCTATAACACTGGCATCCACCTGACAATGTGGTAAATTACCCAGATATCTCCTGTACTCAAAAAGCAGAACAAATAGAGGATGTGATTGCATTAGAGGTGGTGCAGAGGAGATTCACCAGGATGCTGCCTGGAATGGAGTGCATCAGTTACGAAGAGAGGCTGGATAAGCTCAGGTTGTTTTCTTTGGAGCAGACAATGCTGAGGGGGGTACCTGATAGAGGTACAAAAAATTATATGGACAGGCTGAATAAAAAGCAGATGTTCCCCTGACTGGAAGAGTCAATAACGAAGAGAATAATTTTAAAGGTGGGAGGCAAGAGGTTTAGAAAGGATTCAAGGAAAACTTTTCTCAGCTGGAAGATGGCACATTCCAGAGAGAGTAGTTGGGGCAGGTAACCTCTCAACCTTTAAAAAGTATTTAACATTCAAGGCGATGGGCTAGAACTGGAAAGTGGGACTGGTGTAGGTTTAGCATAACTTTGGCAAGACAGGCTCAATGGGCCAAAGGGCCTCTTCTGTACTATAGTCTATGATTCCATGAAATAGAGTCCTGCCAATTACTGGGTCATCAATCTCCTCACAATCATCAATAAAGGGATGAAAGGAGTCATCAAAAGTATCATCAAGCAGCATTTACTTGATAGTCAATTTGGGTTCCACCAGAAGCAATCAGCTCCTGATTTCATTACAGCCTTGGTTCAAAAGTGGACAAAAGAGCTAAACTTCAGGGATGAGATGAGAGTGACAGCCCTTGATATCAAGGTTAAATTTAACCAAGTGTGGCATCAAAGAACCCTGTGTTGGCTTACAGCATCATTACAGGGCTTTGAGTTCACCTACAAGATTTCTATTGTGTAGTTGTCTCTTTTAATGAGGGTGATGCTTGCTTGTGGTAATGAACTGTACATTGAGTATTTTAACACATGGAGGCTGTGGTGCTGCATTTTAGCTGCCTAGCCAGGAAATTTTCCTGCCTGCTGTTGGCATATATTTACAGATTAATAATCCATCTGTTTGGTCATGTTATGTTACATCTTCCATGGCTATCAGGTGGGACTTGAAACTGGAACTTCTGGTCCAGAGGTAGGAACATTACCACTACTCTATAAGCTCTCCCAACATTTCCATTATCCCTCGAGAGTGATACAAGATACAGAAGGAAGGGCCATCTGAGCCTCCACATTCAGCCATGTGCCACAATGTAATGAGTATAACATGGAATATTATCATACATGTTTCCCATATACACCGCCAGCATTTTAATTTTAACTGTAACTAGCAAAAAGCAAGAAAGAGAAATGGCCTTCACCTCCTGTTCCATTGTTGAGAACAATGTGTCACAATTTACACTCCACCCTAAGTATCCGTAATAACTCAGGAAACCCGACAGGAAAGGAACATCATTTATTGTTGAATACCAAAATTGAGCTATTACTCATGACATACATTGCGAGTCTCAGCCTGGGATAGACAGCTCTGCAGACCCATCCGGTCAATATTTTTTTGTTTTCTTTTTTTAAAACCAGCAGTGTTATCACATGCAAGTGAGTATTTTTTCTCTCCATAACCATATCATTATGGGTTTTTTTGTCCTCCGTTCACCACAAGTAAATTACATTTCAAATTGAATACTTTATGTGTGAAGCCCTTTAAGAGGAATACAAACTATCTGATTCTGCTTTAGAAAAGGTTCAGGTGATGAGTTCCAGCTAGGCAAGCCACTGCCTGTTACCACAGAAACTCACACTCAATGAGCTCCACGAGGAAATTACTTAGTGATTCCCCATGGGCATTGTAGGGGTTATCAGAGTATCTAATTGCTTGCTCACTATTACAATTGATACACTCAATTACCACCAACTTGCTGTTTACAAATGAGTGAGAATGGCTAAGTCTGTAGACGTACTTGAGCAAGTGAAACCAAATTAAGTGTTAATATTTGCATGAACTACCAGAATGATGGAAACCATCTAATTATATAACCACTCACCAAAGGTCAGTTGCCTCAATTACTTCAAATAGATCATGTTAAAATGACTTCTCTGCGAAGTTTCACAAGTGAGAAAGCTAATAGTATTTATTTTCTATTAAAATACTTTTTCCTTAAAACTGATATTTTGAAATATATTTGCATTTATTATCAACCTCTGCAAACAATTGCTGAAAGTATCCATTTCTATTGCATCCACCCCAAAGCTCACAGTTGCTGCAATTTCTGAATTAGCTCCTGGAGATAATGCACAGCAGCAGTACCTACAAGGTAGGTCTGATATTCAGAGAAGTTGAAATTCACCACAATTTTTCATATTCTTGGCCTTTAGGAACAGAAAGCCAGACAATATCAGTCCTCCAGACAATCCCAACTTATATAAAGCACAAGTGATGGAGAGTTTGATAATTCTCCTGTTGAAATGAGACTGAAAGCAGAAGCTAACAATGTTCGTAATTATGGCTTTCATGTAAGCTACTGCTCATATCAGGACCCCTACAACAACAATGTGGTATATTGTCAATAGATGGGACATCTATACAGCTACTCTCATAAATAGGGTTCACGACATCATTTATCCCAATCTCTTTTTGTGACTTCAGCAGGATACCAGCCAAACTTCCAGAGAAACAGTATTCTTTACTAAAAGTAGAATTAGCTTTGGCAAATTTTGTTTGATAACACCCTTGTGAAATTGGGACAAGCTATTATTTACAAGGTGCTATACCGATGGAAATTGCTGATGCTTCACCAAAGTTGCATTGCTCTTTAACTAAAACTAAAACAGGAAATTGGGAAAATTCCTGTGGAAACTCAAGGTCCATGAGACTCAAATACAATGTTATTTAATAATAATACAAACCAATTATTAACTAAAATTAAATTAAAACTAAAGTGAACCATCTAGTGTTCCTTTATTTAGTGTTTCCATCATTCTAGGACTGCAGGGACATTAAGAAAATAGTTCTATAATTGCATTTATAGTTGGATCCCAACAGCTATCCTGGGTCTAACAAATGGAATCCAAATTTATATATCAAGCATAGATCATCTCTTACAACC
The DNA here is from genome assembly GCF_021869965.1 of Rhincodon typus. Taxonomy (NCBI): domain Eukaryota; kingdom Metazoa; phylum Chordata; class Chondrichthyes; order Orectolobiformes; family Rhincodontidae; genus Rhincodon; species Rhincodon typus. Next base: position 36,240,872 of record NC_063336.1, read on the forward strand.
TATAGCTGCGCCAATATGAAAAGAAGTAAAGAAAATAAAAATAGTCTAGTTGAATTTTACAATGTATAATCCGTTTTTACTATAATTATGCTTATTAAATATTTTGCCTTCTAGTAGTGTTAGTTGGTGCAGAAATTGATAAATATTAGATAAACTGTCATGAATTTATCTTCCTTTATTCTCAGTGTAGGTGACACCTTTATATTAGGTGTCGCTGGCACTGTCAGCATTTGTTGCCCATCTGTAATGGCCCTTGAACTGTGTGACTTGCTAGACCATTTCATAGGACTATGAAGAGTCAACCATATCAGTGTGGGTCTGGACACAGTATAGACCAGACCGGGTAAGGAGAGCAGATTGCAAGGATATTAGTGAATCAGATAGCTCTCTTTACAACAGTCAATATTTGTTTCATGAGCAAGCCTTCCATTCCAGATTTTATTAGTTGAATTTGCAGTCCACCGGCTACACTGGTAGGGTTTGAACTCATGTCCCCAAACCTTCTGGATTATTAGTCTAATAACATTACAACTACTCCACCATTTCCTCTAAATTAATTACCAAGGAAGTATACCCACATCCTCAAAGGCTCTTGGAACGTAGTAATACTGTCTCTATCTCTGGGCTCAAGACTGTCTGGTAAGATTATGGTGATTTTGTTCTTCCATCTTTTTATTCCTTTATTCTTTCATGGGGTGTAGGCATCACTAGTAAGGCCAGCATTTGTTGCCCATCCATAATTGCCCTTCAGCCGATGACTTGCTTGTCTACTTCCAAGGACAGTTAAGAACAAAATCACATTTCTTTCCAGATTTTTCCCTGCCCTTCCGCACTTCAGTGCCTGCGCTATTTAACCACAAACAATTCAGGTTAACAATACAGTTTATTGCCATGTTACATCTTCAAAACTATATAGGTTAGCTCTTTCTATTCACTAGGCATGATGGCAATGGCTCCTTATCAGCTGTGGCAGCTGTCGGCTCACTGTTTGCCAATCTAGTGCTTATTTAACACAAATATTTGTTTTAATTATTACCATGTTTATTCATTTAAACTTGATGCTAAGAATATTTGTATGTAGAATGAAGTACAAACCAAACTTTGGTAGCTGACATTAAAAAAAAGCATGCAAAAATTATCAACGAAATGCCCAGAATTCGCAACCATATTGTTATAAGATTTTTCCTGTATGATTAGAAATTCATTACATTGCATGAATCATTCTATTCTAAACAAAACATAAAGAAAATGATGTGGTAATTTTTAGACAGGGTAATACATAAAGAAAAGAAAATCTGACAACAAGCAGAAATTTGTGCTCTTATAATGGAAGTATCCTGTCAAAAAAGTGAGCCGGGACGAATCTCACTGTGAATCAAAGTTGTTCCTAAACAAGACTTTATCTTATCTAGTGCCTCCTTTAAAACGTGGAGGGCGTGGGTGGGTGAAGAGGCGAGGTGTTTAACAGTAACATGGGATCAACACTTCTGTCAGTGAATGGCTACAGGGTTTACTGCATGCAACTACTTACAGAGGATGGTTAGAGAGGGCATCTTAGTTTGAATATTACAGATTCAGGCTCCAGTTCTTTCTGACCTATATCAGTATGTCACAGCTCTGTATGTAAATGTGCAGTATGTACACCCATAGTAAAGATTTAATTCATTTTACTCCAGTTTCCTTTTCCAGTTTGGGGTTGGGGGGTGGGGAGGGGAAAGTGGGAGAGAGGATATTTGTTACTCAATATTGTTTAAAACACGGTGCAAATCCTAAGATCCTACCTACAGGTCCATTAGGTGGATTCAATAATATTGCAGACTTAGTTAACTGATCAGTTGAAAAAATTGTTAATTTTCACTCTGTAGAAATAAATTGTTTATTGTATGATTTATGACAACAAATTTATAATTAAGGGGAAAAATGAAAAAAACTTAATATTTCCTGTATAAAAATTCTGTATCAGTTATAACAAGCCATAGGCAAAAGGGTGTTTTTAATCATAGGTTTTATTCTGAAAATTTAGTTTCTATCTGAGTTTTTAAACAATGCTTCTAAGATGATAAGAAAGACCCGCAAGTCGACTGACTCTTAACTGCAGCAGGATGTATATACAATCTAAGGTTTTGCTTTAGCACAACTCCAAAGCCACTGAATTATGGTGCAATAGTACTTAAAGATTTAAAAATGCTTAGATTAGTAGGAACATAGAAACACTGACAAATTTAAATAAAAACACTTTGGAACTTGTGAATATAACACTAGTATAGCAAAGTCTATTCATGTAACTGTGAATTGGATAACTCTATTCAGTAAAATATAGTTAAAAACTAAACTCATTTTTTGTTTGTGTGAATTAACAGAATAATTGTGTTTTCCTCCAGTTAAAATAGACAAATTCATAGTCCAAATTACATCGGTCATGAATTCCTGTCAGTTTGCTGGACTAAGTCACCTGCAATCACTACAGGATAACTATAATTTATTAATTTACAAAATCACAGGTGCCAAAAGTAATAAAAGCAGAAAATGCTGGAAAAACTCAGCAAGTCTGGCAGCATTTCTGTTTCTCTCTCCACCAATCCTGCCTGACCTGTTGAGTTTTTTTTCTGGCATTCTTTGTATTTATTTCAGATTTCCACCATCCACTGTATTTTGCTTCCACTAATAGTAATAAAACTTAATAGTATTTGCTGCTTTACCCAAATTTAAAAGTAGAAAACATACTGGGTGTATAAATCCAAAGTGTGAGATCTGAGTTACACTGTTCATTCTCTTCACATTTATTTCCATTTACAAGTCTACTAAAGCTCTTTTTTTTTAACTAAAGCAACATTATGGCTATTTATCTTAAAGGAAACTGTGATGTAGCCATGTTGTAGTTGTTAGCTAGATGTGCAGTTGGAATATTGCATTTTGTTGAGTAGCAGTACAATAGTAAGAAAACATTCTTTAAATCAAAATTCTAACATCAATATTCGAGAAATGGCTTTTGAGGCAACAGCTATAATTGGTGGAAATTCTGGAGGGAGGAAGGACAGTTTAAAAGGCTGCAATGAATGATATGCAGGTGTGCGTGCCATGTGATACTTGGAGTCAAAAAGTACCATATGCCACAAATAAACCTATATTCAATCCATATGTGTGGTACAAGAAACTATTTGAATATTTCAGTATGGTTGAAAGTACATAAGAAAGTGTATCTGAGGAAAGTTTACTAATATTTTACTCATTTTTTGGTAAGTTATTGTGCCTACAATTAAACACCAACAACAAAGTAATGTTTGCATTCACGGATCAGTTTGCATTTGTGAAAATAACTATATGGGCCTTTACAAAAATACCAATAAAAATCAGGGACATTCAATGATGTATATTGCAGTTTAATTATTATTTTCAAAATATATGAAATTGCTTTTCGTGTACTTTTACATCAATTGCAATAATAAACATTTCAATCATCTAACTAGTTGGATAAAATCAGATCAACAGTAGCACAATACTTTATTTTAACTACACATTAGCAATTAGGAGAATTTAAATTTATATATTGCCAAAATAAATAAAAGTTTCAAACCAAATTTAAGACAAATTATTCTCAATGGAGTTGATTTTTTTCTATTTTAATTTCCCAAAGAATTACTTAACTTCAATACATGAAGTAGCAGACCTCTCATATTCTAATGGAAATATATTGTGGTAAAACTCCAGTTAGACTTTAGGAGGAAAGAAAACACTTAAATGGCAAAACACAACTGCAGTTTTGAACATGCTTGGATTTAGACATTTATGAAGTCCACAGTGATATTTTACAGTCCAGTTACACAGTTTGAACTCTTTTATGTGAATTCCTCTTAATAACCACTGCTGAAGAACAAATAACCATAGAAAGCAGCTCACTGAAGTTTAAAGGATGGGCACCAAAATCTGCAAACATAGCTCTCAAAACAGACTGGCCTAGAAAATAAAATGGTAAAAAAAACCTTAATCTACCTTTGTTTTTTCTTCTCTAGAGATCTAGCAGTTAGAGCAAAATGAAAAATCAGTCTTCAGCTACCTCAATTTATGTGTTTTATTCTCAATTGAAAATTTCTACAATTGTCAGTTTGCATTGGATTTTGTTTTTCTGAAATGCCACTGGATTATTTTAATACTCAGAGCCTTAAAATAGAGGGTAGGTGGAGATTTGTGTTTGTTAAAGATGAAGCATCACTGTTTTGATGTAGAAACATCATGAGATTTGGCCTAACCAACAGGTGTCAGTAACACTGTACAATTGAAAAACTATTCATAATTTTAAACTTCATTTCTAATAAAACATAGCAAATATCATATTTTATTCAAGTGTAATTAACTGAGATATGTGGAACATAGGAAGTGTAGACCATTTAGCCTGCTCTAGCACTTAATACATAGCTGTTCAAACACTTCAATGCCTGTTATCCGCACTATCCCCATAACCCTTTACACCACTGATAATCAAAAATTTATCAACCTCTACTTCAAATATATTCAAAGACTGAACTTTCACAGCCCTCCAGAATAGAGAATTCCAAAGATTCACCACTTCTGAGTGAAACAAGATTCTCCTCATCTCAGTTTTAAAAGATAACCCTCTTACTTTTAAATTGTGCCCTGCTTATAGTCTCCCCAGTCAGGGGAAACATCTTTACCTATGTTGACCCTGTCCAACCCTTTAAGTATTTTGTAGGTTTCAATGAGATCACCTCTCATTCTTCAAAGCTCCAGAGATTACAGGCATACTTTGCCCCATAGAACACTCTGGCCATCTGGGGACATGTCTGGTGAACTGTTGGTGCACTCCCTCTATCATAACAATGTCTTTCTTGAGATAAGGAAACTAAAACTGCATACTGTAGTCCAGTGCTGACTAACCAATCCCCTACACTATTGAAGCAAGGCTTTGTTACTCCTGTACTTTTGTACTCTTGCAAAAAGTCCCATTAGCCTTCCGAAAAGCTTGCCCCACCTGCATGTTAGCCTTCGGTGACTTATTGACACGGGCATTTAGGTCCCTTTGTGTGTCTCCAGTTTCCAATTTCTCCAAATATTTTGCACATCTGCTCTTCCTACCAAAGATAACCTCACATTTTTCCAAATTACATTCCATCTACCATGTTCTTGCCCAAGCCCAAAGCCTCTCCAAATAGTTCTGAAAATGTTTTAAGTCTTCCCCACAACTCGCATTCCTGCAGAACTTTGTAACATTTGGAAATATTATATTTGGTCCCAAAAGCTAGAGACCAAGGATCTTTGCAGTAGCCCACGAGTCACATTCTGCTAATGTGAGAGTGACCCATTTATTCCAACTCTCTGGTTTCTGGCTGCTAGTCAATCATTAAACTATGCCAGTACATTAACCTCTGCACCACATGCTTTAATTTTGATAGCTGACATCCTGTGGGCGACATTAGAAAAGCCAAAAAAACCTTCTGAAAATCCAAATATACTACATCCATCAACTCTTCTTTATCAATTTTGTTCATAGCATCCTGAAAAACTCCATCACGTTTGTCAAACACAATTTTCCCTTCATCAATCCATGCTGACTATCCCAATCAGATCACTGTTATCTATGACAACAAGGTGCAGGGCTGGATGAACACAGCAGGCCAAGCAGCATCATAGGAGCAGAGAGGCTGACGTTTTGGGCCTAGACCCTTCATCAGAAAAGGGGGAGGGGAAGGGGGTTCTGAAATAAATAGGGAGAGAGTGGGAGGCGGATAGAAGATGGATAGAGGAGAGGATAGGTGGAGAGGAAACAAACAGGTCGAAGAGGCGGGGATGGGGCCAGTAAAGGTGAGTGTAGGTGGGGAGTTAGGGAGGGGATTGGTCAGTCCAGGGAGAACGGACAGGTCAAGGGGGTGGGATTAGGTTAGTCGGTAGGAGATGGAGGTGCGGCTTGAGGTGGGAGGAGGGGATAGGTGGGAGGAAGAACAGGTTAGGGAGGCAGAGACGAGCTGGACTGGTTTTAGGATGCGGTAGGGGGAGGGGAGATTTTGAAACTTGTGAAATCCACATTGATACCATTGG
>NC_063336.1:36281922-36306979 GCF_021869965.1 Rhincodon typus
AGACCAACCTCATCCCGCCCCCTTGACCTGTCCGTCCTCCCTGGACTGACCTATCCCCTTCCTAACTCCCTACCTACACTCACCTTTACTGGCTCCATCCCCGCCTCTTCGACCTGTTTGTTTCCTCTCCCCCTATCCTCTCCTCTATCCCTCTTCTATCCGCCTCCCACTCTCTCCCTATTTATTTCAAAATCCCCTTCCCCTCCCCCTTTTCTGATGAAGGGTCTAGGCCCGAAACATCAGCCTCTCTGCTCCTATGATGCTGCTTGACATTAATTTCACTGTCACTCCTGGTGTTTGACCAGGTATTTGCTAAAACTCATTTCCACAGCCATATCACATTACTCAGTGACTGCCTCCGGCTCAAACTCACCCAACGTGGATTTTAACTGAAGTTTCATCCCTCATGTTTTGAATCCTCCCAGGATCACAGATATCTCTGTGATGTTCAATGTTCCATGGACAGCTGCTCTCGCCGCATCCTGAGATCCACACTCAGTGCCATGCGGCGCCACATGCGCACTCTCAACATCTCTCTCCAATAGCATCGCAACGTGCTGGCTCAGGGCTGCACCACTCCGCAGTTCCACTTCATCCTCCGGCTCATTCGTTGTGCTAACAAGAAACTTTTTCTTTTCCTTTCAGGCATCAAGGCCCACAAGATGCAACAACTCAGAGATAACCCTGGCCCTCTGGAACCTTCCTCTCCTCCCGTTCCATCTGACTCCATCCCCTCTCCCAACCCCACCTCCAGTCAGGTATTCACCATCCCTCCTAACCTTCCGCTCTCCAATGCTGAACATTCTGTACTCAGCAAAGGCCTCAGCTTTATCTCTCTCCGTCCCCACTTTAACGAATTTCAGGCACGACATGACGCCAAACTCTTCTTTGGCCATCTTCGCCTCCATGCTCATTTATTTAGACAACAGTCCTCATCCCGTCCCATAGACCCCATTGCTCAGTTCCAACACTGTCTCTCCACCTGGACCCCTCCCTCCGGCCTTTTACCTGCATTTGATCTGTTCATCGAAAACTGTCGACATGATATTAGTCGCCTCAATTTCTCTGCCCCCCTCACCAAAACCAACCTAACTCCCTCCGAACTGACTGCACTCCATGCACTCAGATCTAACCCAGTTCTGCGGAAGGGTCACCGGACCCAAAACATTAACTCTGTCTTTTCCTTCACAGATGCTGCTAGACCTGGTGAGCTTTTCCAGCAACTTTGTTTTTGTTCTGGAGCTTAATGTTTGTTATTGGTTAAATGTTACAGTGCATTAGAAAGTATATAATAGCGGGGCATTTAGAAATACATGATATGATCAAGCAGAGTCAACATAGCTTCATGAAGGGGAAATCATACCTGGCAAATGGATTGAATGTTTTTAAAAGGTAACAAGCAGGTTAGATAAAGGGTAGGAAGTGGTTGCAACATATTTGCATTTTCAGAATGCATTTGGTAAGTTTCAGACAGTAGACTACTTAAGATAAGACCCCATGGTGTAGGGAGGTGTATATTATCATGGATATTGGCTAATTACTAGTAGACAGAAATTTGGGATAAGGGGTGACAATTTCAAGATAGTAACCGATTACTAGTGGGGTGTCACAGGGATCAGTGATGGGGTCATATTTATGGACAATATATATTAATGACTTGGATGAAGAAAGTGAATTTACTGACACCAATTGTGTGGATGATACAAAAATAGATGGATTGGCAAATGCTAAGGGTGACACAAAGTGTCTGCAAAACGATATGGACAGGTTAAGCAAATGAGCAGATGGAATACAATGTGAAGTTAGGCACTTTTGCAGGAAAACCAGAGGAACTGAACGTTAGTTAAATGAAGAAGGACTGCAGAAAGCTATAACACAGAAGGCTTGGAGGGTCCTCATACATAAATCACAAAAAGGTAGCATTCAAGATACCAAGGTGTAGAGCTGGATGAACACAGCAGGCCAAGCAGCATCAGAGGAGCAGGAAAGCTGACGTTTCGGGTCAAGACCCTTCTTCAGAAAAAAGGTAGCATTCAAGTTCAGCAGGTAATAAGGAAGGCAAATGGAATGTTGGCATTTATTTCAAAGGAAATGGTGCATAAAAAAAGGGAGGTTTTTCTAAAACTCTACAAGGCACCAGTCAGACCACAGGTGGAATACTGTGAATAGTTTTGAGTCCCCTATCTGAGGAAAGGTATAATGGCATTGAAGGCATTGAAGTTCACAGAAAATGCACCAGGGTGATAGCAGGTATGGAGAGACTGTCTTCTGAGGAGAGGTTGAGGAGATTGGGCCTGCACTCATTAGAATTTAGAGGAATGAGGGGTTAACCTAATTGAAACATACAAGATACTTATGGGACTTGAAGGGTAGATGCAAAAAGTTTATTCCCCTTGTGAGAGAGTCTAAGATCATAGGGCATAATCTCAGCATGAAGGGTCGCATATTTAAGACAAAGATGAGGAGAAATTTCACATCTCAGAGGGTAGTTAAGGTAGTGAATCTGTGGAATTATTTCCCACAGGGAGCTGTCAAGGTTTGCACCATTAAATATACACAAGGTTGTGATAGACTTTCAATAGGTAAAAGAATCTAGGTCTATAGGGTAAAAGTTAGAAAGTAAAGTTGAGGATGATCAGATCAAATATAATCTCATTGAATGGTGGAGCAAACTTGATGGGCTGAATTGTCTACTTCAGTTTCCACATTTTATGGGCTTATATTACTTTGTTCATTTTTTTTTGTAAAAGACTAAGGATGTTAAGCACTCCTTCATTAACCTCCTAAAGGAGAAAATGTCTGTTTTCCTCAGTACAGCTTATGAATACAACTTTTAAGTATAATATGAAGTGGAAGCCATGTTCTACCTTGCAGCCAACATTGTTTTAATCTATATCAAGAGTATTTATATCCATTTTAAACAGACAGAGGCGGTTGATGCATAATTAAGTTCATTGCCTCAAGAATTTCAGTAAATTATAATAATGATTATTTAAGTGCATTTTCCCCTCAATGATTTCTGTGAAAGCCTATGGTGGGCATCTGATATTTTTCATACTGTGTTCACTTGATCTGCAAAATAATCTGCAGCATAATATGATTACACATGTTTGCTTTTGAAATTTGTGTTGTGTCTGACGAAAATATTTTGAGCTATGTGGCACTAGAATGAAATACAGGCAGCGAAGGTGTTTAGAACATTTTGGACGATGAATTCAGTGCCACACAAGAAGCATATGGCTTCAGCAGACTTTTTCCTACAGTCCTGCACTTCAGTGCGATTTTTCCGAAAACATATTGAAGCCAATGTGCTAAGTATGCCTGGAAATGACTTTGTTTTATTTCAAAGGGAAAAAGACTCCCCATCCATCACCAGTAGGCAAAGGATCTCAACAATACTAATTCCTTGAAAGAACCATATTTTCCATGAAAGAGCAACTATAATATCACTTCCCATTTCAGCATGAAGTTAATAGCATGGAATCCAGCTTGATTGTGTACTGCTTCTAAATGTGTACTTAACTCAGGGAGTTTGCAAGTCAGGTAATTTGGTACAACATGGGAAGAAGTACTGCTTTGGTCTTTTACAAAACCAGGAAGCTATAAGGCAGGAAGAGTAGTGGTTAATGAGTAAGAGTACATGAAGAACAGACCTACCACGGTGTATTCGAAAAAAATCAAAAAGCATCAGAAGGTAGTGGGGAGACTGGAAGACAGTAGGCAGTGCTTTCCCAGGTGGGGTGGGCAATAAGGCAGTGGGATTCCCAGCTGCTGTCCTCCTGCCTGATTAAATAACCCTGCCACCAAACTCACCATGGGGGGAGGACAGTAAACTGTATCCCTATAGTTTCAGACACCTCACTGGGAAGGATGCAACAGTCCTTGAAAGGACATGTGGGAGATTTGTTAAAATGGTTCCAGAGATGAGATTTTAGCCTCAAGGGTGGAAGAGCTGATTTTTTTTTGTCTTGGACCAAAGGAGACTGAGGAAAAAATTGATAGAGGTGCTGTGATTATGAAGAGAATTGGATAAAGTGAATAAAGAAAAGCTGGTCCCAAAGAACTGGAGGAGGGTATGGACACACAATTAAAGTCAAGGAATGAGAGGGTATGTGAGGTAGAACCTTTTATGCAAGTGGAAACTTATTGCCTATGAAGATTGTAAGGGTGGAGAATGATTTCTAAAGTCCGGGAGCACTTGTGGGAAATAAACTCACACGGCTGTAGAACGGGATAAAGTATGGGACTGATCAGATTGCTGTACAGAGACATGGGCTCAGAGACAAGTGACTGGGGAAAGACTGAAAATTTGTTGAACCGAATTCATCCTCAGTGGAGGAATCTAAAGGACACGTACAACCTCACTTCCCTTCCCAAATCAACAATCTATTCCATTAAAGGTGGTGTAGGACTGCACGTAAATTAAAATGGCGAGTTTAACAAAAAAGATAAGCTCAGCCAAATGTGAAAATGAACAGAAATAAAATACCATTGCAAGCAAATTTCAATTTCAATTACGTAAATTAAAAATTTCACGAGCAATCCAAAATCTTGCAAAGCAAAAAAGAAATCCAGCATACTGGGCGAGCTATAAAAAGCAGCAGATTCAAAAAATAGCAAAAGCAATAGATACAAATAATGTACTATAATTGATCATTCTGTATATTAGTACTTATTATACTATCATTCTCATCGCACTATGAGAAAGGATGTGTTATGCCCAGAGGGAAGGCAAAGAGGTTCCACATTGTTTTATTTCAAGCCATACTCTTTTACATTTTCTTAAAATGTAGGCTTTTCTGGTAATCTAGGTGTCACTAATCACCTGATGCCAGTTGACCACAATTTCTGGCAAGTTCAAACCAGCAGTGACCAGAGGACAAAGCCATACATCATACCCTAGAATGTGCTATTCCTTGCATAGCTGAACACTCCAGTTGAGCCAACAAAAATGACTAGGAGACAAGATGTTGACCTCAGCCTCCAAAAAAAGATGACCATCAAAACCCATTGTGTCTCAAATGATCCTAACAACTCCACAGCTACTTGCCGCAAAACAAATAGGTTGGGACTGCGACATCAAAATCCAGCTCATTAGCCAAGTAGCTAAACCCAGAGCCCCAGTTACATGACTGAAGCTGCCGGTTGTTGGAAACACCTTCAATTGTACAGCTTTGACTTTTTTGTTGTGCACCTGCTGAAAACACATGAAGATATAAGCAGCTCCAGGCTTAGCTAAATGCCTGCCTTTGACCTCAGTATTTCACAAATTATTTGATTTCTGAACAGAAACCTGTACTTTGCCTGCACTGTGAATCAGCCAGCTTACCCCATACCTCATCAGCAATTTGACTGCCTCAAAGCTTCTACAAAAGAGACTGCTATGCACAGCCACAGCTAATGAAGGAACATAAGAGCATAAGAAGTAGGAGTAGGCCATCTGGCCCATCGAGTCTGCTCCGCCATTCAATAAGATCATGGCTGATCTTTTCATGGACTCAGCTCCACTTACCCACCTGTTCACCATAACCCTTAATTCTTTTACTGTTCAAAAATCTATCTTTGCCTTAAAAACCTCAATGGGATATTGATTTACTGGACTCTCCTATTCATTTAATTCTGATATCTTGGATTCTTCTTTTTTATGTAATTTATAATTGGTCACTTTTCTTTCTCTTTTCATTCTTTCTTGAATGCATGTACGTGTGAATATGTTACGCAAGTCATTTCCTTGGGTGTTTAAGTGCTTCAATAAATTCTACTTTGTTTTAACCCAAAAGAATTTGCAGAGGGTAATTTAAAACTGGAATTCACCAACAAGGTTTCAAGACACATGTTGTTGCCTTTTTTCAAATCAGGGGAAAGAACTCAAAAAAAAAATTAATATAGAGAGAAGAGGAGGGCAAGATGTCTAATTCAATTCACTTCTCCCTCTCGTCTGTGACAGTGATAAAGGGAATATAAACTCAGGTCTGTGTCAAAAGATGTCTGCAACACTTCAATAAATAATAACGGAATAGCAGACTTGCTAAATTCATTTTTGGTATCTTTTTACAGTGGACTATCAATGGTACAAAAAATGTTAAAATAAGTCAAAGTGAAGAACTGAGTGAATTTAATTTGAGGAAAGAAAGGATAATGGAGAAAACAATGGGAATTGATACAGTCAAATCTACAGGAGTTGATGGTTTCTATCCAGACAATCAAATGAAATAGTTGAGGAAATTGTAGGTGCATTTGTTAATTTTCCAGAGCTCTTCAGATTTAGGAATTGTGCTTTCGGATTGGGAAATTGCACTTGTCATTTCAATATTCCTTTGGCAAACTTCCATCTCATTAGACTATGGCTTGCACCTCGGTGCTCAATTCAGTGTTCTGCATCACCTGCATGGCTCAGGAGCCCCAGGCTGGCAGGGCATAAGACCGTAAGAAAGAGGAATAGAGTAGGTCATTCAGCCCCTTGAGCTTGCTCTGCCATTCAATAAGATCATGTCTGAGCTGACATTCCTCATGTTCACTTTTGTCCCTGTAACCAATGATTCCCCTACTGACAATGAGTCGATCTATCTTAGCTTTAAGTGTACACAATGAGTCTGCCCACAACAGGTTTCTGTAGCAAGGAGTTCTAAAGATTCACAACCTTCTGAGCGAAGAAATTCTTCTTCATCTAAGTCTTAAACTGGTGTCCTTTATTCTGAGATTATGCCCTCTGGTCCTTGATTTTTCCACGAGAGAAAACATTCTTTCAGCATTTACCCTGTCTTGACCCTTAATAATCCTATATGTTTAAATGAGATCATCTCTCATTCTTCTAAACTCCAGTGTGTACAGTCCCAAACTGTTGAATCTTTACTCATAATGCAACCCCTACATAGCGGGGATTATCTGAGTGAACCTTCTCTGAACTGCTTCCAGTGAAATTTTCTTAAATAAGGAGACCAAAACTGCTCACTGTCCTCCAGAAGTGGTCTCACCAGTATCCTGTACTGTTGGAATAAGACTTCCCTACTCTTATATTCCAACCCCTTTGAAACAAGGTCGACATCCCATTAGCCTTCCTGATTACCGGCTGCTCCTATGTGTTATTGGTTTTCTGTGTTTCACAAGTACCCCAAGTTCCTTTGTGTTGCAGCTATTGGCAGTTATTCTCCATTTAAACAATATGCTGTTCTTTTGTTCTCCCTTTCAAAATGAACAACTTTATATTTTCCCACATTATACTCCGTTGCCAATTTTTTGCTCACTTACATAACCTATCAATATTTCTCTGTAAACTGTCTGTATCCATCTCACAACTTCTCTTTGTACAGAATCTATTTGCATGTCTCGACAACTTTTTCTGCAGAGGAAGACATAGGGCCGAAAAAGTGCAGGATCTAGTGGTCTTTGTTTTCTCTGGGCCCTCTTCCTCGACCAGCTGAGCTTGCATTTCGGTTGCTTCGTCCAAATCTTCTGCAGTCAATTTCCATAGATCACGGCTGGCCACATTCTCCCCATTGTCTGTTTCAATGCTTGCTATCTTTATTTCTCACTCATGAGTTTTGTTGTAGTGGAGGCAAAGGAGATCATGTGGCCAGTTCTCTATATAGAGGTGTTTGAACATACGGCTGTCGTGCACCCAATGAACATGGCCAAGTCAGCACAGATGTCCTTAGCTTCGCGATGAGTGTATGCTGATGGAATTAGCATGCTCCAGTTCCTCCAAGTGGGTGACCTCATCCAATCAAGAGGTGCTGAGGATATGTCTGAGACAGTGAAGATGGAAACTCTTCAGCTTTTCCTCTTGCCTAATGTATGTTTTTCAGCCCTCACCACTGCACAGAAATGTGCTGAGGTCACATTTGGTAGACCCAAAGTTTGCTTTTCTATTATTTCACACTCTCTTGTTCAACTTGGACATAATAACTGTAGTTGTTGCAAAGTGTGTGTTGATTTCAGCATCAATTGACAGGTTCCTGGTGATTGTGCATATAATCAAATATGTGAAGCTATCAAACTCCAGGATTACATTGTTAAGGCTGATTAATGATGATATGGCAACATACTGGGCCTTGATATTTATCTTCCTGATGCTCATGGCCTGCAAAGTGAATCGGCCAGCTTATCCCACAGGACCCTCATCCGCAATTTGACTTCTGCGCACAGTCAATGAAGGTACCTGAGGGGGATATTGACTTACTGGACTCTCTAACTCATGTGTGCTAAATCTTATATCTTGGATTGTTCTTTCTAAAGTAATACCAGTTGAGACATTTTCCTCTGATTCCCATTGACTTTAGTTTTTCTAGGGCTCCATGTTGCCACACACAGTCAAATGCAGCCATGATGTCATGGGCAGTGACTATCACTTCAACTCTATCCTTTAACATAATTTGCCAGTTTACTTTAGCTGGATTGCTTCCATGCCCTCTTAACATCCCTAATATAAGTTTAAAATCCAAGTCTTAGATCCCCTCTTCTCTCCATCAAACTGAATGTAAATTTCAATCATTTTATGACCATTACCACCATTGGCTTCACCACGAGATTACTAAATAATCCTGTTTCATTGCACAAGACCAGGTCCAGTATAACCTTCTCTCTGATTGGCTCCAGAACATGCTGTTCAACAAAACTATTCTGAAAAGATTCTATGATCTTCTCATTGAGCTGATTTTCCTGATTTTTGTCGTGTACATCTCGACTAAAATTCCTCATGGCAATCACTGTACTTTTCTACCAGGCACTCATTATTTCTTCTAATTTGTACCATGTTTTATATAACATGTGGTTACACTTATGGGGCCATACAGCACTTGCACAAGTGACTCTGCCTTTATCATTTCTCAGCTCTTTTAAGCTGACTCTGCATCCTTATTTCCTGAACTTAGATCATCCATTTTCATTGTGTTAATATTATCAGTAATTTACAGAAGCATCCTTCTACATTTTCCTACCTTTGTGTCTTCCTAGAAGTCACATACCCTTCAATATTCAGATCCAAATCTATGGCAATCTACACCCATGACTCTGTAATGGTTATCAGATCTTAATTTTATTATTTACATTGATACTCTAAGTTTGTCTGTTTTAGTTCAAGTGCTCCATACATTCAGACACTGGTCTTTCATTTGCCATTTTATTACTTTTCTAATTTCTAGCCATTTCTGTTCATTTAATCTTAGGTTTATATTCTGTGAATCTACATGTCATGGCCTGTTTATTACTTGAACGCATACTTTAGTCTGTCTTACATACACCACAAAATAGAAAACAGGAACAGGAAAAGGGGTAGGCCATTCAGCCGTTCGAGCCTACTCCACCATTCAAAATGATCATGGCTGATCATTCAACTCAGTACCTTGTCTCTGCTTTCTCCCTATACCCTCTGATCTCTTTAGCCCTAAGAACTCTATCTTAACTCCTTCTTGAAAACATTCAATGAATTTATTTCTCGAAAAATTCCAGCAGTTTTGTCAAGCATGATTTTTTTTGCGTAGATCCATGCTGATTTTGCCTGATCCTGTCATTATTTTCCAAGACTTACACAATTAAAAGTAGGGACTGAGGTAGTGTTGTAGAATAGAGAGACCTCGAGATTCAGGTACTTTGAAATTTGCATCACATATAGATAGGGTGGTTAAGAGTGTGTTTAGCATGCTTGCCTTCATTGCTCGGACCTTTAAGTATAGAAGTTGGGACGTTATGTTGAGGTTGGTGAGACCTCTTTTGGAGTACTGCGTTCTGTTCTGGTCTCCCTATTATAGGAAGAATATTATTACAAAGCTGGAGAGGGTTCAGAAGAGATTTACCAGGATGTTGCTGGGAATGGAAACTTTGAGTTATAAGGAGAGACTGGATAGGCTGGGACTTTTTTCACTGGAGTGTAGGAGGTTGAGAGGTGACCTTATAGGGGTTTATAAAATAATTAAGGGTATAGATAAAGTGAATGGCAGGTGTCTTTTCCCAAGGATAGAGGATTTCAAGATTAGGGGGTATATTTTTAAGGTGAGAGAAGAAAGATTTTAAAAAAGACATGAGGGGCATTTTTTTTACACGGTGAGTGGTTTGTGTGTGGAATGAACTTCTAGAGAAAGTAATGGATGTAGGTACAGTTACAACGCTGAAAAGACAAGACAAGTATATGAATAAGAAATGTTTGGAAGGATATGAGCCAAGCATAGGCAGATAGGACTAATTTAGTTGGGGATTATGGTTGGCATGGACTGTTGGATCAAATGGTCTGTTTCCATGCTGTATGACTCTACATGCTTTGCTACTAAATATTTCATAATGGACTCTAGCATTTTTTCACAACTAATGTTAGGCTAATCTTTAACGATGCATTCATTACTTCTAGTGCCACTTCCTTAAATACACTGGGGCGTAGATTATCATGCCGTGGGGATTTGTCACCTTTTAATCCTGTCAATTTCCCAACACCATTCCCCTACTCATACCGATTGCCTGCAGTTACTCCCTCTCACAAGAATCTGCCTTCCTCAACATATTTGGGATATCCTTTGTGTAACCCTTTGTGAAGACAGAAACAAAATATGTATTTATTTGCTCTGCCATTTCTTTGTTCCCCAATACAATGTCTGTTTCTGACCGTAAGGAACCTATGTTTGTCCTTTCTCTCTTTCCATATTTATTGAAGCTTTTACAATCAGTTTGTAAGTTCCCCACAAGCATACTTTTGTACTTAATTTCCCCCCTTAATCTCACCTTTCCTGAAATCTAAACTGCTCCCAATCCTGCTCTTTTTGGCCAGTTTTTATGCCCATTGGATCTAATACTATTCTAATTTCCCTGGTTAGCCATTGTCAGGCTACCTTTCCTTCTTGTTTTTCAGGAACGAGCAATTATTGCAGTTCCTCCTTGCAGTCTTTAAATGTTTTCCATTGGCTATCCGCCATCATCCCTTAAAATAATGTTCTCCAATTTATGATAGCCATCTCGTGCATCGTGCTATCATAGTGTCCTTTATTTAGATTCAGGAACCTAGTCTCAGAATCAGCTACATCACTCTGCAACTTAATGAAGAATTCTATCACATCTTGGTCACTACTCCCCAAAGGGCCTCGCTCAGCCTTACTGCCAATCTTTCCTTTCTCATTGCACAATACCCAATCTAAGGCGGCCTGTTCTCTAATTGGTTCCTCAATGTAATGAACCAGAAAGTATTGTTACTGATTTGATTTTCCCAATCTATATGTTGATCAATGCGACTCACAATTACAGCACAATTACTCACCTTTATTGCTTGTGACTCTAATTTCCTGTTTAATGCCTTCCCCAACATTACCGCTATAGTTTGCATGTCAGTATTGTGACAATGTTCTGATTTTAAGAAGTGTATTTTGTCTTTTTTTAATGAAAGGAGGTTGAGACAGGTATTGAGTGGTATATTCCAAGCCATAAACTAAACAACTTGTGAAGCCTTGTATTTTTTAAAGCTGGAACAATAGAAGCAGCATGAATGGGCGGTGTCAATCAGGATTTTAGTATAACTTTCAGTAGCAGTTGGGTTTGGAAACTGCTATACATCTCTCCCTGCAACAGTAAAATGTTTGGATTTCTCTCTCTCTCAGAGTTTTCTCTTGATGTTCTTTCCTCCTGGCCTGGAGAAACATTGCATGTGAGGCAATCTACTTTTCTGATTTTCCTTTGTCAATGGTGTATTTATGGGATGTTAATATCTTTGAACAGCTAATCAGTGGTAGATAACATATATATATTATCTTGTTAAGTATTTCAATAGTGTTACAGTTAAGCTAATTGTTTAAAAATCTTATTTTGTCTGCATTTTAACTGGAGTGTAAGAATAAAGAGTGCTTTTCTTTAAGCATTGTAGTTCAACCCATCAAATTGCATCCAGAACACAATGCCTTACACTGCTGAGGAAGGGTCACTTAACCCAAAACGTTAACTCAGACTTCTCTCCACAGATGCTGCAAGACCTGCTGAGCTTTTCCAGCAATTTCTGTTTTTGATTCTGATGCCTTACACTTCTCTTTTATGATAAGAAAAAGTTGGGGTCTAGGCTATCTTCTTAATATATTTTGAGCAGGTTTGGTCCAGTCCATAACATTATACAACACGTTGTCTTCCACTTGGTGTTTCTGAACTCTATCTATTCAGATTCCACTTCACCAGAGCTAATATCCCTCCTCACTATTGTGTAATTTCTTCTTTAACTAGCAAAGCCACCCCATCTCCTTTTCCTGTTTGTCTGTCCTTCCGAAAAACTGAATATCCCTTAGTCTTCTCGTTCTAGACATTGTCTCCAACCATTTTTAATTACTATGTTTGGTCACCATGCATATATTGTGACAGAACATGATTATCACAATGACAGTGACATTACAACATAAACATATCACCACCAAAATGTGGTGTTAACCATAGCACTTTAGTAGACCCAGTAAGACTATTGGTAGATCCGGTCTTCTTCATG
This sequence comes from Rhincodon typus, assembly GCF_021869965.1. Classification (NCBI taxonomy): domain Eukaryota; kingdom Metazoa; phylum Chordata; class Chondrichthyes; order Orectolobiformes; family Rhincodontidae; genus Rhincodon; species Rhincodon typus. The sequence continues at coordinate 36,294,362 of NC_063336.1, forward strand.
TTAATCTAAAAAAAGAGCTGACAGGTTTAACAATGTGGTTGGGAGCTGTAGAAAATCCATTGTACAACAACAAGTGCCCGACAACAAAATAAACCAGGTTGATGCTGTGTTAAGTAAATAATATTTTTGGCATGGACCCCAGGTTTACTCAGTCTGCTTTAGTGTTAAAGATATTACAAATAATGCACAATTGAAGAGTCAAATCAGAATACATCAACAGTTATGTTGCACTCATTAAACTGTTAAACATCCTAACAGAAGCACAAGTCTGAAAATGCTCCTGCAAAGTGTGTATGACTTTTGTGCTCTTTGTTCCGATTGGTATGAAACTTATTTAACTAACTAAAGTTTTCACAAAGCTCTGGAACACCAAACACTTATAACAGCATTATCACTCGCTTAAAGCTAAGGTTCAGTTGAAATAAATCTTTGCAAGATTGCTCTGTGAGGATCTTCATATCGAACCCATCATCAACTAAAAACTATGTATATCAACACATGTAAAATGAATGAATGAATCCCTACAGTGCAGAAAGAGGCCATTTAGCCCACTGAACCTGCGCTGACCCTCCGAAGAGCATCCCACCCAGATGAACTCCCTCCCATCACACTGCATTTTCCACGGCCAGTCCCTCTAGTCTGCACATCCCTGGACACTACAGACAAGTTAGCATGGCCAATCCACCTCACCTGCAAATCTTTGGACTGGGGGAGAAAACTGGAGCACCCGTCGGAAACCCATACAGACATGGGGAGAATGTGCAGACTCCGCACACGCAGTTGCCTGAGGCTGGAATTGAACCCAGGTCCTGGCGCTGTGTGGCAACAGTGCTTCTTCAAATTGCAAACATGAAATAATATGACAGGCCTCAACAAGTGGTAATTGTTTGGAATGAAAAATTTGCTCCTCATTAAACGAATAAAAGGCAAAGGCTATAAAACTGAAAAACCAAAAAAGCAGAAATTGATGGAAGTGCACAATGGAACCACCAGCAGCTAAACAGTGAAAATTTCCATTACTACTTCAAGGAGAAACTGTCACTAGTTCCAAGAATAAATCATCCCCAAACAGGTCACAGATTTTTTCTTTTCAAATACTGAAAGATTCATTGTCCTTCTGAAGTTTCAGGCTTTATTTTTAATTCAGCTAGGCAGTTACTTCATATCAGAAAAGGTGTATAAACACAAGCACATATCATGGCATTATACCTGAACTAAGTAAACTTGATTCTACTTTCCAATGTAAACAATGCAAAGGAAGCATTGAAATGTATTTTGATACTACACATCATGTAAATATATTTGCGTGCAGAACATATTTTAACTACCCAAATTAAACGCCACAGTTGTGTAAAACGGTGAAATTTAATTATGCTGTGCTGTGTTGTCCCTTTAGTGACACTTTAATCCTGAGTCGATATTCAATTCAACGCAAACCTCATACTTTGATGCTACTGCTCTTCAGATCACCTTTCATAAATTCACTTATATTTTGCAGTAGTGATTTTACAAATCTGGCCCTTAATTGGGAGTATCATCTTGTAGAATCATCTACTATATTCAAATGTCACTGACAACAATAGAAACATATATCTGGATGATAATGCTTTAAACATCCAGATAGTTGATGGTAATCTGGAGCATTTTTACTATTTTATAAAGTTGCCACCACTTCCCATTGTCCCACATACAAGTTTAGTCTACTTCAAGTCATTTTAAGCATGTTCCATTCCTTGCACTGCTGAGAGACCAATTCTAAAAAAATAGGGAAACATAGAAACAAAATTACTATAAATATTTAATAACTTATGAGCAAAAGTTTAATTCCAACTAAAGTAACTTCGGTAGGGAATTACAGAGCAGTTGTCTTAGTGTAGGTGGTAGGAAAAATGATGGAATCCCTACCAAAGAAGAGCATGCCTAAAAACCCTGTAAAAATACATAGTCAATATGAATTACAAAACAGGAAATCTTGTTTGATTAATCTTATTGAATTTTTTGAGGAGGTGACAGAGAGTAGACAATGTTAATACAACAGACGCAATTTATCTAACCTTTCAAAAGGTAAGGTACCCCAAAATTGCCTAATGATAAACATCTTCCTGAGGAAGTGGTGGATTTGTGTACAATTACAACGTTTAAAAGGCATTTGGGCAAGTACATGGATAGGAAAGGTTTGGAAGGATATGGGCCAGGAGCAGATAGGTGGAATTAATTTCGTTTGGGATTTGTTTGACATGGACTGGTTGGACTGAAGGGTCTGTTTCTGTGCTGTATGACTCTATGTGGGGCCAAGGAACCATGTGACAGAATAGGTTGTTTGCTGGCTCCAAGACAAAAAACTGAGAATGGGAGCAAAGTGTAGAGTTATTCTGAGTGACAATGTCTATTAGTCTGACATCCAGATGTTGAATTAAGCAACAAAAGATGTTCAGAGATTTACTAGTGTTTTACTGTAATCTATAGATCAGGACAAACACCATCAAATCAACCATTTAACTAATTAATCTAAACCCAGCTCATTTTTTAACAATCACCCAATTGACAAATTAAACAATGAATGAATCATAAGCACGGCCCACCAAGGGCAGTTCAACAACAACAAAACTGGAGTTAAGGCAGGGAGAGGGAAGGGATAAAATCAAAATGGTCTTAAAGGTGGAGATAAAGTACTCCAGCTCTCACGGGGTCCACCTCCCTCTAAATGCTTTGAGGTGTCAGTGGACACTGCGTGTTCCCTCTCCAAGGACACCCAGGTACAAACGTAGCTGCAGAACAGAGGCAGGCAATCAAAGACTATGATCTTCTCCATAGTCCGCTGCCTGGACCTCTTGATGGCTACATTAGCCAGGTCCACATGTAAGCCCACAAGGAGGTCTGCCAACTTTCCCATCCCCTCCGCACTAGGTGCACAAAGGGCCGGAGAATGGGTCAACCAAAAGAACAGTAAGAGTTTTTAAAAATACCCAAACAGGGGTGCAATCTCCCACAACCAATATACATACGGTCCACAGACTGCACAGTATCATAAAACCAATGGTTGGGCTTGGAATCCATGAACCCCCTCGATCTATGATTGCATGGAACTGTTGCATGCAATACCCTCCACCTCGGGTCACTGATGGAAAGCAGAAGGTCTCCCATATAGCGAGCCCTTCACTGTGGAATGTCAAAGTGTTTCCAGGTGGTGAATAAAGGAGAACTGGATGGCATGCAGCAACAGACCTTACAGGGGACTCCTCCACACCATGCGGAAGGATACAGAGGGAATCTCCATGAAGTGGTTCAGGTTGTAGGAATGAGCCCTTGAGGGAGGTTCTGGAATCCCAAACTCAACTTTTTATATTTTCTAATCAATCTGTTTAGAGATAATATGACACAGCTTTGGAGCAGGTGGGACTTGAACCAAGACCTTCTGGCCCTGAAGTACGGACATTACACTGTATCATAAGATCCTCAACCAGGTCTTTTTTCCTTTTTCTGCCCCTGTCCAAAGATGTATCATACACCTTTGAATGTTTCGTTACTACCATCAAATCTTCAGCCTAACCACGTTTCTTGTTTAATCAACTGCTAAGACATGTTATTACAGATGTCTGGGGAACTTGAACTCAGATCTTCTGACTCAGAGGCAGAAGATTACTATTGCACCACAAAATCTTTAAAGACAACATCCAATGAGTGTTATCTACTCTCAATCAACTCTGGAGCTCTACTGATTGATGTCTAAAGAAATCTATGTTTTTAACACTGACTATAAAAGTTAGGAACTGGTGCTCTCCAAGGATCAGCTCTTTGACTACTGCTGTTCATAATTCACATGAATGATTTTAGACTTTGGAATCAAAAAGATAATTTCAAACTGTGCAGATGACATCAAATTTGCGGAGGATAATTAATATGGAGGACTGCAACAAATTACAGGGGTTGGCGGAGAGAGGTTTAAGTGAAGCCAAAACGCCAACAGGGACTGGTTGGGCCAAATAGTGTGTTTTTGTGCCTTAATAAGTAGTAACTGAAGGAGAAATCTTTCAATTGCTCCTCAAACAGAAGCACCATTCAATCAAAGTTAATGAATAAATGCATGAAGGGAACACGGACAAAAATTATTGCTCACTTAGCTGACAACTGTGCTCAAATTTACAGATGAAATTTACTTCCAATATATTTAAACAATAAATACTAACCCTTTTAATCAGTGCAAAGAAACCATCCTATTTGTTTCCGAGATAGTAGGAACTGCAGATGCTGGAGAATCCGAGACAACAAGGTGCGGGGCTGGATGAACACAGCAGGCCAAGCAGCATCATAGGAGCAGAGAGGCTGACGTTTCGGGCCTAGACCCTTCATCAGAAAAGGGGGAGGGGAAGGGGGTTTTTGAAATAAATAGGGAGAGAGTGGGAGGCGGATAGAAGATGGATAGAGGAGAGGATAGGTGGAGAGGAAACAAACAGGTCGAAGAGGTGGGGATGGAGCCAGTAAAGGTGAGTGTAGGTAGGGAGTTAGGAAGGGGATAGGTCAGTCCAGGGAGGACGGACAGGTCACGGGGCGGGATGAGGTTGGTCGGTAGGAGATGGAGGTGTGGCTTGAGGTGGGGGGAGGGGATAGGTGGGAGGAAGAACAGGTTAGGGAGGCAGGGATGAGCTGGACTGGTTTTGGGATGCGGTAGGGGGAGGGGAGATTTTGAAACTTGTGAAGTCCACATTGATACCATTGGGCTGCAGGTTTCCCACTGTTTCTCCACATCCTTGCTCCCAACTGTAACTCTTCTGCACTCTAAATCAGATGTTGCATAACTTCAGTTTTCTACTTAACCTCAAGAGACATGCAAGTTAGATGAACTAGCCATGCTAAATTGCCCATGGTGTCCAGGGATATGCAGGCTAGGTAGTTTAGCCGTGGGAAATGCAGGGTTACGGGGATAGGGTGGAGGGATGGATTCTGTGTGGGGTACTCTTCGGAGGTTCGGTGTGGATTTGATGGGCCAAATGGCCTGTTTCCACACTGTAAGGATTCTATGATTCTATGAGCTTCACATCATCAAAACAGCATGCTTAAAAATCTACAACATGCCTGCTTTTATCCTCTCTCTCCTTGGAAACCATTATCCATGATGATATTACCCCAAGACTTGACTTGTGAAGTACTCTCATCAGATTGATGATCAACAGTTTATTTTTTTGAAATTGATATAATATCATTTTGTTTAGAATGGAATCTTTTAGCAAATGTGGCTTCTTAGTATGCTGTTTATGAAAGATCTACAAGAATGAATGGATCACTCTATTTAATTAACTGTTCTTTGTGTTAACGGTTCATCAAGTATAAATGTATTGCATATTTTATGGAATGTTAATTCAATTATTTACCAATTTTTTGAATGCAGAAGGTATTCTATGCATGCTGGAAATCTAAAATTATGGTTAGCTAATTCCAATCAACTGGATACATATATATTATGAACATAAACAAAGACTTTTTAAATATTGCCCTGATGACACGTACATGGTTGAACAAGACAGCATTTAATAGAGCAATTTGCTTTTTGAGATACTGAACTCTAAGCTTAATAATGCACGTAAGGGTTTTCTTTTTGGATAGGGGCAGCATGGTGGCTTAGTGGTTTGCACTATTGCCTCACAACACCAGGGACCCTAGTTCAATTCTCAGCCTTGGGCAACTGTCTGTGTGGAGTTTGTATGTTCTCCCTGTGTCTGTGTGGGTTTCCTCCAGGTACTTTGGTTTCCTCCCACAGTCCAAAGATGTGCAGGTTAGGTAGATTGGCCATGCTAAATTGCCCATAGTGTTCAGGGATGTGTAGATTAGGTGGGTTATAGGGGGATGGGTCTGGGGGGGAATGGGTGTGGACTTGTTGGACCAAAGGGCCTGTTTTCACACTGTAGGGATTCTATATGGAAGTCTTTATCACCTTACAGATGCAGGTTATTAAACATTAATTGTAAACTGTGAATAAAAATACTTTTTTTATTTGTTTATGTTATGTAGGTGTCGTTGCAGGGCCAGCATTTGTTGCCATCCATTACTGTCCAGAGGATATTTCAGAGACAGCAACCTTGCTATGGGTCTGGAGTCACATGCTGGCCAGACCATGTAAGGATGATAGACTTCCCTCCCTGATAATCAACAGTTGCTATATGGTCATCATTAGACTAGCTCTTTATTCCAGATTTTTATTGAATTCAAGTTTCATCATCTGCCACAGTGGGATTTCAACCCATGTTCCCAGAACATAATAAGCTGCAGTTTGCAATTAAACTACACATTTCTTGAGACATGAAAATGCTTATGTGGAAGAAACATTAACATATAGAGTGATTTACTACAAGTATGTAATATGTTGAGCTTCATTGGCAGAAATCTACTAAATTGTACCCATACTTTAAAAAAAAGACAATATATTTGAACACTTTTTTCCATAAAATAGGGATCAAATTGTTAATTCTCACTGTAGAAACTCAAGAATCAGGTAAATTACACAGCAATGATTACAATATTTTCTGCAATACCAATTGTGTCTGATTTACTTTTTATTATGGTGTTTTGATGGTAAACTTTTGGAAATAGTTTTTCTAAAGTAATTTCTATCAATTTCTGAAAAATTCACTCTGTGGGATGAGGCACCTAAAGAGACAAAATAGTACAGCATAAACCAGGCACACAAATTATAAAGCTACTAATATATTTCAATTTCTAAATATCTACATTTAATAAATGTACTTTATGTGTAATAAATCAACTTTATTAGATATAAATTAGAACACAATTTTAAACGTTGGTGATAAGAAACAGCATTACAATCACTTCCTTCTTATTTCTCATTTTAGCTAATTCCCAAAGGGACTGAATGAACTGCAAAGTAGTTCACGTAAATCAAAAATATTTAACAAAGTCATTATCCTATGTTTCAAGCAATGTTGCTCCAAAAAAATTGAAGTAATGTGATAAATAAAGTATTCAGTAACTTGCTTTCTTTCAGTTGTTGTCTATGTTATCCACCATGTCTAATGTGTTACTTCCTTCAAAATAATTTCCACCAAAAAAGTGAATTTAAAAATGTAAACGATAAATCCAGCTAATGTTACACAGCAAAGTTGCTTATGGGGTGTGTGATTCATAATCTAGCTAGAACTACACACCTACAAAGAGAAAATAGATTAAAACTGCTGTGTGCTTGCTCTCACTAACTTGGAGCATACAGCATGTATCTAATTTTTAAATTCATTCTCAGAATGGAAGCACTACTGGCAAGATTGACATTTATTGCTCATCTCTAGCTGTGCCAAGAGGTTTATGGTGGGCTGCTGTGTCGATGTTATATAGCTAGCTAAGTCATTTCAAAGGGCAGCTGAGTTTATTACACTGACATTAGACTAGAGTAAATATAGGCCAAATTGAGTAAAGATAGCAGGTTTTCTCCCCTAAAAGGCAATTTATGCTATTTTCATTTTTTGCTGCTAAATTCTCATTGTACCTTTGTTACCTCTGGATGTGATTATTGCAATACACTCCTGGCTAACTTCCCATATTCTACCCAGTGTAAACCTGGTCATTCAAACTCAGCTACCCATGTCCATATTGTGCCAAAATGTACCTATCATGGCCATCATCCCCATGTTTGTTGAACTTAAATTATTTCCCCACAAACAACACCTCAATTGTGAAATTCTCATGCTTATTTTCAAATATCTTTAAAGCTTCATCCCTTCCTATTTCTGTAATCCCTCCCAGCCTCAATACCCTCTGCAATATCTCTACACATCTATATCTGGCCTCTGGAGCATCGTTGATTTTAATTGTTTCACTATTGCGGCCATGTGTTCAGCTGCCTTGGCCCTAAACTCTAAACCTCTCCACCTCTCTTTCCTCCTTTATTGTGCTCCTGAGAACCTACCTTACAGGCCAGGATTTGGCCATCTGCCCTGATGTAGCTTCATGTAGTTTGGTGTCAAATCTTGTTTTATAATGCTCTCCTGTGGAGCTTTGGATGTTTTTATTATGTTAAAGGTGCTATATGTATAATTACAAGAAGGTGTTATTAATGTTGTAGTATGACAGTAATGTTGTATGGCTTTTATGACATTCTAACAGCTTCTGTCAATTTTATATTCCCAGATTTTAAAACAAAATAAAATTCAAACTAACTATTTATCCAATTATATTATGCAGGCTAACATACCTTTTTATTATACTTTTCGTTATACTCGACTTTGTATTTAAAAAGTTAGTCATGTAGTAACCCTGACTATTAAAAAATTACTGTGTACTTTGATATAATGCAAGGGAAATGGTTGAATATTTGATTATTCTGCAACTGAAGGGATTTTTAAAACTAAATTATTTGAAATCCTTCACTCATGGAATTAACATCATTCTAATCACTTCCTACATAATTTTATATATTTGTAACTTCCACCTTGTGCTGCAATATCCACAAGTCAGATAAAAGTCTCAGGATTTGATTTTTATCTGAATTATTTTCTAATCTATGTGGAAACATATGGCTGTGGTGTAAATGTAGTTAATATATGCTGATATTTTATTTTCTAGTTGTAAACTAATATAGCTCTATCTTATGCTCCCATGACAACCCACCAATGTTGTCTATGAAATAATAACAACAGTGAAATAAAATAGAAACTTGCTTCTCCTTAGTGCTTTTCACAACTACCAGACAAATGGCCTCTTTCTGCACTAGGGATTCTGTGATTCTATGATCTCAAAGAACTTCACAGCCAATGAAGCTTTGTTTTGTGCAGTCACTGGTGTAATGTGGGAAATGAGGCAGCCTATCAGCACACAGCAAACTCCCACAATCAGCAATGTGATAACAACCAGATATCTGTTGTTGCAATCTTATTTCAGGTAAAAATAATTGGCCAGGTCATGGAAGATAACTCCCCTGCTCTTCTTCAAAACACTACCATGGCAACTTTTATATTTATCCGGGCACACATTTCTGACGAGATTTAAGGTCTCATCTAAAAGATGGCACATTCCTCAATACTCCACTGGAAGGTCAGCCTTGATGTTTGTGCTCAAACTCTGGAATGTCTTAAACTTTCAAATTCAGAAGTGAGAGTGCCAACAATTGAACCAAGGCTGAGCACAACTGTGTTTTTCACTCAAAATTTTCAAATGTAATTTACATTCAAGAGATTTCTGCTTTCATTCATTAAATAGCAAATGTGTCAAAAATCTCCTGCCTAAAACATATTGACAATATAGGTATTTTTACAACATTCCTCAGTCTACAATATTCATGGAAATATTATACATGTATCATTTTATGTACACAGGTATCATTTTATGTAAACTGGTTAACACCTCTGTTAAAATAACAGAGAAATGCAATAAGAGTGCATTGAGCATGTGTGCACTAATCGGTCATATTTATCAAACAGACAGAACCAACATAAAATACAGAGGATGAGAAACTCAAGAGTTTTGGATAACTGAAAGATATTAAATGATTTCTAATGTAATTTTTCCCCCCACAATTGAAGTTGACTGGATCACCAAATATGATCCCCCTCATCTTTGTTCCCATGTGATACATATTTATCACACTGGATGTTATCACTTTTATTATCAATATTCTACAGATATTAACAAAAAAATGAAGTGAATGTTATTTTGTTTACACAGTTCTGAGAATCAGAATTAATATCGCAGTGATAGTACAGAACTCGGTGAGGAAATGAAAATAGTTGCGTAAGAATCATATTTCCCGTTTATCTCCTCTACAAATGCTACAAGAATGAGTGGTTGACTACTTTAATAGTGGTAGAAAGAGTTAACGTTATTCAAAGATGCCCAAAGCCCATATTTTGAGTTTCCCTCTTTTCTGCCTGTCTTATTTCTGAACAACTTGAGATTTTCTCCGTACACACAAAAAATGTGATCAGTGTTTGGATAGGTTAGCTACGCAGTAATCTATTTTCACACAAAAAGAACAGTAATGTGCCTTAGTTTAGGTTAGATGGGCTTCAGATTGGTTTCACAGGTCGGCGCAACATCGAGGGCCGAAGGGCCTGTACTGCGCTGTAATGTTCTATGTTCTATGTTTAACGAACAGGCATAAACGAGAAACAAAAAGTATTTTCTAATGGGGCTTCTTGTGCGATTCAAATTTCTTTACTAGATCCTTCATAGCATTCTATTACTGCACAGAATCAGCATATTGCAAACTCATATAGTACATTGATATTGATATAGTAAATTCAGGTAATAGCAAAAATACGAATGCTTTATTTTTACTTTTCTGTTCGTCTTGTTTCATTTTCAATTCTCCCGAAGTATATTTTCAGAATAAACCTAATCTTGTGGTAATTTCCTTACTATTTACTTGAAATTATTTAAAAAGAGGTTTAAGTGGTATATTTTGCATCACCTTGTATTTTTTTCTAACAGCATGGTTAAAGAGATGCATTATAATCACTAACCTTTAAGAACCAAAACATTTGATGCGGGTTATCTACATATTGCAGGAAAGGATGGTTTGATAGCTGCAAGCATGTTTTAATCCTCTTTAGAAAAGAAACGGTATTTTTCTTTTAAAGTGACGAATTATTACATGTAGACTATCGTTTCACCGACATCCTAAATATTACTGTTCATCATTACTTCTCAGATTATATATTATTCTCGTCGCTTGTGCTGACTGCCGACATTACGAAACTATAGCAAAACAGCTGTTGTTGTAAACGCTAGTACCGAGACACTTTTTAATGTTTCTTCTTAAAATTCATTTATCGTCATCACTATCGACGAGTTGACACCAGATCCACGTATATTCGACACATCGGAATCTACAAAATATGTTGCCAAAAGAACGTTTATGGTGTTTGGTGATGACCACTTCTGTGATCAAGATGCGGTTTTTGTCCGGCTCATGTACTGTATGGACGGCAAGTGGAAAGTGCTCTTATCGGACGGCAAAATGGAAATAGCAAGTGGGGCGGACGGGTTAGAAACCGAATGGCAAAGCAAGTCGCTGCCATCAAGGTAAGTAGGAACAATGCGTTTGAAACAGAGACTGCGCCTTGTATAAATGTAACTATAAGTCAAAGATCGTTTTCCATATTACAGCACAATGGTTGGTTCAAGCAATTCGCAAACATAAATGAAACTCGTTCGACGATTATTGCGCTCAGGTGAAATTGTGTGATACTCTCTTTGCGTGTTAAAGACTTAAATATAATAATGTGATCGAAGACAGGAGCACAAAGAACCCTCGAGTCGCGCTGAATTCGATTAATTTCTAATAAAACGAAACTGTTGAATTTGAACCGTATCTAGGTCTGCTGCTGTTTGGTTTTGCTTTCATTCTCTTAAACAAGCTTCTGATTCCGATCACCAATATCGATTTTCGGAGGAGAAATATTAATCAGGAACCCGCTGGGCATATTAACCAATTTACCGCATTTTGCAAGTCCAACTGCGAGCTGTAAATACATGTTTGACCAGAACAGTTTTAACACTTTCCAGTCTCCAAGGAAGCTGTGAAAGTAACGCTGATTTTTAACTGGGAGTAGAAGACAAGTGACAACTAAAAATGGAAGAATTTTACTTCGAGCCGTTGAAATATGGAAACAGGGTACTTACTATGTACTTTCTAAATATTGTATCACACACTTCCCCCACAGCTCCGATATTTGTCGGTATTTCTTATTCGGCATAAATGCACAGTATCACTGGTAGAATTTAAAGTGATTTCTTTTTTTAACCCGCCTCCCACGAGATGTGAAAGTGGCAAAAAAAAGTGGAGAAATTTGACAGCTAATCTCGCAAACGATCCAAACGAGAACAATTTATTCCTTGCGAGTGTAATGAAATCACGCTGTCAGGAAAATAACTCGTTAAATACGTGTCGTTAATCTGAAATCCAACCTGTACGTTTACATAAGTATCGAATTCAAAAGGACTGCAATGACAGCCAGAAAAGAAATCTAATGAACGGCAGCCCATTGGGCTTGAGGAGTGCTAGCCTACCCTGAGAAGCATGGATGTGGGATGTGTGTGCTGTAAGAGTATACCCCTCACTGAACACCAGACATAAACACTAAATACACGTGGACTTCCACAATACAATAACCGGCTTCAAACGCCAGCAAAGAAACCATTTCGGGCACAACAGCGACTTCAGCCACACCGAGCTGCGGTCCGTACAGTCAGCACTGAACCATGGAGTCACCAGTTGCAAGAATTTCAACTGAATTGTCATGGTTTACTTTTCTAATGTCGACCTCTCCGTCTTGATTCGGGATTTTGATGGTTAAGTTGACAGCTTTAGAAATTCCCAGCTCAGTATGTGAAGGGAAAGCACGCGCGACAGTCTCCGCGGGATCATCGCGTTCTACAATATAGACATCAAGACTTACTTTCTCAAAAAAAAATCCAGTTTCTTCCACTCACACCGTCTTCCTGGAAATAGTTGAATACTCCGGTCTTCTTCCAAGCGGAGACGGAGGGGGCGGGGAAGTAAAATGGGGAACTGTTTCTGTTCGGCAGTACGCGGTCGGTCTATAGCACTGCACCAATGTGAGAGGCTCTCAGTCCCAGTGTATCACGGACCCCGGGCTCACACTCAGTCCCAGT
>NC_063336.1:36306989-36309619 GCF_021869965.1 Rhincodon typus
GGGCTCACACTCAGTCCCAGTGTATCACGGACCCCGGGCTCACACTCTGTCCCGGTGTATCACAGACCCCGGGCTCACACTCAGTCCCAGTGTATCACTGACGGTGAGGTCAAACTCAGAACCAGTGTATCACTGACCCCGGGCTCACACTCAGTCCAAATGTATCAATGACCCCGGGCTCACACTCACTCACGGTTTATCACTGACACCGGGCTCACATTCAGTCCCAGTGTATCACTGACCCCGAATTCACAGTCAGTCCCAGTGTATCACCAACCCTGGGCTCACACTCAGTCCCAGTGTATCAAAGACTCCGGGCTCACACTCAGTCCCAGTGTATCACTGACACAGGGCTCACACTCAGTCCCAGTGTTTCACTGACACCAGGCTCACACTCACTTCCAGTGTAACACTGAACCTGGGCTCACACTCAGGCCCAGTGTTTCACTGAACCAGGGCTCACAATCAGTCCCAGCGTATCACTGACCCTGAGCTCACACTCACACACCGTGGATCACTGACGCCGGGCTCACACTCAGTCCCAGGGTATCACTGACCCCGTGCTCACACTCAGTCCCAATGTATCAGTAACCCAGGACTCACACTCAGTCCCAGTGTATCTCTGGGCTCGGGATCACTCCCAGTTCCAGGGTATCACTGACCCAGGTCTCACCTCATACCCAGTGTATCACCGACCCCAGGCTCACACTCAGTACCAGTGTTTCACTAGCCCAGGGCTCACACTCAGTACCAGTGTATCACTCGCCCTGGGCTCACACTCAGTCCCAGTGTATCACTGATCCTGCACTCACACTCAAACCCAATGTATCAGTGACACAGGGCTCAAACTCAGTCCCAGTGTTTCAATGACCCCAGGTTCACACTCAGTGCCGGTGTTTCACTGACACCAGGCTCACACTCAGTCCTGGTGTAACACTGACCCTGGGCTCACACCCAGTCCCAGTGTTTCACTGAACCAGGGCTCACACTCAGTCCCAGCGTATCACTGACCCTGAGCTCTCACTCACACCCCGTGGATCACTGACCCTGGGCTCACACTCAGTCCCGGTGTAACACTGACCCTGGGCTCACAGTCAATCCCAGTGTATCAATGACCCCGAGGTAACATTCAGACCCAGTGTAACACTGATCCCGCGTTCACACTCAAGCCCAGTGTATCACTGACACAGGGCTCACACTCAGTCCCAGTGTTTCATTGACACCAGGCTCACACTCAGTTCCAGGGTATCACTGACCCAGGTCGCACACTCAGTCCCAGTGTATGACTGACCCAGACGTCACACTCAGTCCCAGTTTATCACTGAACCTGAAATCACATCCAGTCCCAGTGTATTTCCAAGCCCGGGATCAATCTTGTCCCAGTGTATCACTGACTCCGGGCTCACACTCAGTCCCAGTGTATCAATGACTCCAAGCTCACACTCAGTCCCAGTGTTTCACTGACTCCGAGCTCACACTCAGTCCCAGTAAATCACTGTCCCCCACCTCACACTCAGTCCCAGTGTAACACAGACCCTGGGCTCTCACTGAGTCCCAGTGAATCATTGACCCAGCGCTCACACTCAGTCCGAGTGTATTACTGACCCCGGGCCCACACTCAGTCCCGGTGTAACAGAGACCCTGGGCTCACACTCAGTCCCAGTGTACCACTGACTCCGAGCTCACACTCAGTCACAGTGTATCACTGACCCTGAGGTCACACACAATCCCATTGTATCATTGACCCCGAACTCACACTCAGTCCCAGTGTATCAACGACCCTGGGCACACACTCAACTCCAGTGTATCACTAACCCAGGGCTCAAACTCTGTCCCAGTGTATCACTGATCCAGGGCTCACACTCAATCCCAGTGTATCACTGATCCAGGGCTCACACTCAGTCCCAGTGTATCACTGACCTTGGGTTCAAATTGAGTCCGAGTGTACCACTGACCCCAGGCTAAAACTCACTCCCTGTGTATCACTGATGCTGGGCTCACACTCAGTCATTGTGTATCACCGACCACCGGCTCACACTCAGCCCCAGCGTATCACTGACCATGAGCTCACACTCAGTCCCAGTGTATCACTGAGCCTGAGGTCAAACTCAGACCCAGTGTATCACTGACCCCAGGCTCACACTCACTCCCAGTTTATCACTGACACTGGGCTCACAATCAGTCCCATTCTATTAATGATGCCGGGGTCACACTCAGTCTGAGCACATCACTGACTCGGGCTCACATTCATTTCCAGTGTATCACTGACCCTGAGGTCACACACAATCCTATTGTATCATTGACCCCGAACTCACACTCAGTCCCAGTGTATCTACGACCCTGGGCTCACACTCAAACGCAGTGTATCACTGACCCTGGGCTCACACTCAGTCCCAGTATATCACTGGTCCTGGGCACATACTCAGTCCCAGTGTATCGCTGACTCGGGCTCACATTCACTCCCAGTGTATCACTGAGCACGGGCTCACACTCAGACCCAGTGTATCACTGACCTGGGGCTCACACTCAGTCCCAGTGTAAAACTGTCTGCCACGTCACACTCAGTCCCGGTGGAACACTGAGTCAGTCCCAGTGTATCACTGACCCCAGACACACACTCAGTCCCAGTG
>NC_063336.1:36309629-36310216 GCF_021869965.1 Rhincodon typus
GTGTATCACTGACCCCAGACACACACTCAGTCCCAGTGTATCACTGATCCAGTGCGCACACTCAGTCCCAGTGTATCAACGAGCCCGGGCTCAACTCAGTGCCAGTGTATCACTGACCCCGAACTCACGCTCAGTCCCAGTGCATCACTGACCCAGTGCTCACGCTCAGTCGCAGTGGATCACTGACTCTGGCTCACACTCAGTCCCAGGGTATCACTGAGCCAGGGCTCACATTCAGTCCCAGTGTATCACTGAGCCTGGGCTCACACTCAGTCCGAGTGTATCATTGAGCCCAGGCTCACACTCAGTCCCAGTGTATCACTAACACCCAGGTCACACTGAATCCCAGTGTATCACTGATCCAGTGCGCACACGCAGTCCCAGTTTTTCAGTGACCACGGGTTCACACTCAGTCCCAGTGTATCACTGACCCAGGTCTCACACCCAGTCCCAGTGTATCTCCAAGACTGAGATCACTCTTGTCCCAGAGCATCACTGACCCCGGGCTCACACTCAGTTCCAGTGTATTACTGACCCCGAGCTCACACTCAGTCCCAGGGTATCACTGACCCAGGTCTCACACTCAG
>NC_063336.1:36310226-36311975 GCF_021869965.1 Rhincodon typus
CCTAGGGTATCACTGACGCATGTCTCACATTCAGTCCCAGTGTATCAATGATCCCAGGCTCACACTCAGTCCCAGGGTATCACTGACCCAGATCTCACACCCAGTCCCAGTGTTTCACCGACCCCGGGATCACATTCCGTCCCAATGTATCACTGACACTGAGGTCACAGTCAGTCCCAAGGTATCACCGACCCAGGTCTCACACTCAGTCCCAGTTTATCACTGACCTTGAGCTCACACTCAGTCCCAGTTTATCAATGACCCGGGATCACACTCAGTACCAGTGTATCACTTCACCGGCTCAATCTCAGTCCTGGTGTATCACTGACCCTGGGCTCACACTCAGTCCCAGTGCATCACTGACCCCAGGCTCCCACTCAGTCGCTGTTTATCATTGACTCGTGGCTCACACTCAGTCCAAGTGTATCACTGACACCGGGCTCACACTCAGTCCCGGTGCATCACTGACCCCAGGCTCCCACTCAGTCGCAGTTTATCATTGACTCGTAGCTCACACTCAGTCCAAGTGTATCACTGACACCGGGCTCACACTCAGTCCCAGTGTATCACTGACCACGGGCTCACACTCAGTTCCAGTGCATCACAGACTCGGGTTCACACTCAATCCCAATTTATCAGTGACCCCGGGTCGACAATCAGTCCCAGTTTATCGCTGATCCTGAGCTCACACTCAGTCCCAGTGTATCCCTGACTCTGGCTGACACTCAGTCCCAGTGTATCAATGACCCAGGGATCACACTCAGTCCCATTGTATCAATGACCCTGGGCTCACGCGCAGTCCCAGTGTATCACTTAACCCGGGCTCACATTCAGTCCCAGCGTATCAATGACTCTGAGCTCACACTCAGTCGCAGTGTATCACTGACTCTGAGCTCACACCCAGTCCCAGTGTATCACTGTCCGCCACGTCACACTCAGTCCCGGAATAACACTGAGTCAGTCCCAGTTTATCACTGACCTTGAGCTCACCCTCAGTCCCAGTGTATCAATGACCCAGGGATCACACTCAGTCCCATTGTATCAATGACCCCGGGCTCACGCGCAGTCCCAGTGTATCATTTAACCCGGGCTCACACTCAGTCCCAGGGTATCACTGACCCTGGTCTCACATCCAGTCGCAGTGTATCACTGACCCCAGGCTCCCACTCAGTCACAGTTTTTCACCGACTCATAGCTCACACTCAGTCCCGGTGTATCACTGACGCCGAGCTCACACTCAGTCCCAGTGTATCACGGACTCCGAGCTCGCATTCAGTCCCAGCATTTCACTGACCCTGAGGTCACACTCAGTCCCAATGTAACATCGACCCCGGGCTCACACTCAGTCCCAGTGTATTTCCGAGTCCGGGATCACTCTTGTCCCAGAGTATCACTGACCCTGGGCTCACACTCAGTCCCAGTGTATCACTGATCCTGGGGTCTCACTCATTCCCAGTGTATCTATCACTATCCCCGGGATCACACTCAGTCACAGGGTATCAATGACATCGTGCTCACACTCAGTCCCAGGGTATCACTGACACTTGGCTCACACTCAGTCATACTGTATCACTGACCACAGGCTCACACTCAGTCCCAGTGTATCACTGACCATGAGCTCACACTCAGTCTCAGTGTATCACTGACCCCGAGCTCGCACTCAGTCCCAGTGTATCACGGACCCCGAGCTCACACTCAGTCCAAGTGTATCACTGACCCCAGGCTCACACTCAGGCCCAGTGTATCACT
>NC_063336.1:36311985-36312816 GCF_021869965.1 Rhincodon typus
TGTATCACTGATCCTGGGCTCTCACTCAGTCCCAGTGTATCACTGACCCCGGGCTCACATTCAGTCCCAGTGTATCACTGACACCGGGCTCAAACTCAGTCCCAGTGTATCAATGACCCCGAAGTCACACTCACACCCAGTGTATCACTGACCCTGGGCTCACACTCACACCCAGTGTATCACTGACCCTGGGCTCACACTCACTCCCAGTCAATCACTGACCCCCGGGCTCACACCCAGTCCCAGTGTATCACTGACCCAGGTCTCACACTCAGTCCCAATGTATCACCGACCCCGGGCTCACACTCAGTCCCCGTGTATCAATGACCCTGGGCTCACACTCAGTCCCATTGTATCACTGACACAGGGCACACACTCAGTCCCAGGGTATCACTGACCCCGGGCTCACATTCAGTCCCACTGTATCACTTACCCCGGGCTCACAATCTGTCCCAGTGTATCATTGATCACAGGCACACACTCACTTCCAGTTTATCACTGACATCCGGGTCACAATCATTCCCAGTCAATCACTGACCCCGGGCTCACACTCAGTCCCAGTGCATCACTGACCCCGGGCTCACACTCAGTCCCAGTATATCACTGACTCCGGGCTCACACTCAGTCCCAGTGTATCACTGACCCGGTGCTCACACTCAGTCCCAATGTATCACTGACTCGGGCTCACATTCAGTCCCAGTGTATCACTGACCCCGCGAACACACTCACTGTAGGTGTATCACTGGCCCCGGGCTCACACTCAGTCCCAGTGTATCACTGGCCCCGGGCTCACACTCAGTCCCAGTGTATCACTGACTCGGGCTCACACTC
>NC_063336.1:36312826-36324934 GCF_021869965.1 Rhincodon typus
CGGGCTCACACTCAGTCCCAGTGTATCACTGACTCGGGCTCACACTCAGTCCCAGTGGATCACTGAGCCTGGGTTCACACTCAGTCCCAGTGTATCACTGACTCGGGCTCACACTCAGTCCCAGTGGATCACTGAGCCTGGGTTCACACTCAGTCCCAGTGCATCACTGACCCAATGCTCACACTCAGTCCCATTGTATCACTGACCCAGGGCACACACTCAGTCCCAGTCTATCACCGACCCCGAGCTCACACTTAGTCCCGGTCTTGAACTCAGTTTCTGATTGCCTCCCTGTGGTGTTGGGCTGAGTTCCTGTTTTTCGCTGCTTGCCCACCTCCAAACATCGATGCAGCACCATGCTCAAATGAGTTTCAGTTTCACAAAACTATGATAACACTCCGGTGCAGAAAAATGATTTTCCGGGACCAGGAAACAAGGAAACCATTCGAGGAAAGTGTAGAGATAACAAGGTGTAGAGCTGGATGAACACAGCAGGCCAAGCAGCATCAGAGGAGCAGGAAAGCTGACGTTTCGGGCCTCGAAGAAAGTGTAGGTTTCTTTGTGCTTTTTATCATTGCAAATAGAAATGTTTTCTCTGTTTAATATAGCTTATACATTTTACAAAATTCTGACTTGTAATTTAAACTTTGGACCTCTGCAGTTTTGGTTTTTGGGTTTGCTGGGAAACTGGAGGTGTGAATCCATTCTGTACATGGGGATGTGCGCATGCACAACACTGATAGGTCGGTCCGTGTGTGACCCACTTTGTTGAAACATTGTTAAAGCAGATCACATGTAAGGGTCCTTAAGAATTACAAACCCATATTAATAGCGACTAACTGCACTGACAAATGGTTCCGTGTATCGACCTATTATTCTCAATGGATGCTAACGTTGAAAAATATATCATGCTATGTTGCAAATTATAAATTGTTACAAAATGCACTTGAATCGGTGAAGTCCGTTCGAGAAATTTGATCCAAAGGAGTTTTCCTTGGTGGTTTCAAAAGTGAGCAAAATTATTTGAATGCATGAAATTTACAAAGAAAGTCATGAATTTATTTCAAGAGCACAAAACAAAAGAACTGCTGATGCTGGAAATCTGAAACAAAAACAGAAGTAGCCAGAGAAGCTCAGCAGGTCTCGCATCATCTGTGGACAGAACGCTGAGTTAATGTTTCAGGTACAGTGCCCCTTCTTGAGAACCCTTCAGGATTCTCTAGGAATTAAGTTTTGTCGGGGAAAGGGGTTGAGGGTTATCAGATCAGCCACGATCTCGTTGAATGGCAGAGCAGACTCGAAGTGCTGAATGACCTATTCCTGTTCCTATACTTAATGTTTTATAAATATGTTCTTAAATGTCAGAGATACTTCAGATACTGTGGAGCCGGCAACTGACCATCAAGGTGCCTATTGCCATGCATGTGCTACGTCATGGCTCAATAATTTGAACACATCAATTTCTGCAGAAGCTTCAGACAAACGCTCACTGGACCCAAAATGTGGGCTTTGCTTTCTCTCCAAAGGTGCTGCCACACCTGCTGAGTTTCTCCAGCAGTTTCTGTTTTTATTTAAAGGATAGAATTGGTGATGATAGGGTGACTGAAAGCTCTTTCGACGTATTTCCGTCAAGCATTGAATTCAATTGGTCAGGAAGACATTTTCCTGATGTTTAACCATTTTGTAATCAAAATCTGAACAGAGCCTGGTGCTTCAGAGTTCCAAAAATTCATCTCAACTGCAGCACAGGCATCTCACTAATAACAAAGGCCAAAGAAGACTGTGGCAGCAAGGTGGTCTTTGTCATCTTGGTTTGACATGTCACAAAAACTTCGATGATTGACTCATCAAGATCGTGTGGACACTGATGGCATCCCGAGGTCCTGACATTAAGCAAAAATCATGTGCAAGCTTCAACTTGGATACCTTTGCCAATTACTGTGGCAGTAGATGTTGGTTTAGAGTCAGGCCTGTGAACCTAGGAATCCCTACACGAAGAAAAAGCAAGTAAAACCGGTGAACACGATATCCTGCTCTGACTTGTATATTTCAGAATGGAGGACCAATAAGGCCAGTACCTTCATTTTCAAATGTTACTTTCATTTTTACTGGGGTTTATTTTCTGTCAGGGTAATCAAGAATCTACACACAAATGACAAATGTGTGACACATTTTGCTGAGCAACAGGTGCCATGTCTGTCAGCAGCAGCATCTGTGACTGAGCTGTTCCTCTTCAGAATACCCACTGCTCACCCCAAGTGTGGAGGGTGCTGGAAAAGGTGCCCCTTAAAACAGACTATCCACATTCTCCTGCTTAAGGAACTGTACACCGGTCAAACAAAGAGAACTTCAAGTTTTGCAATTTGGTTCATTAGAACTTTGAGGGATAATTTGAAGAGTCACCGTCCAGAATAAAACTGTATCATGGGAGGTATGAAAATTCAGATTGATATTGCTACCCTAGACCTGCCTTCCTGGGAAGGGACAGGGGAAAGAACAAGCAGCTTATACACCTTCTACTGGAAGTGAAATACTGACAGTGTCCCTCACGTCCACAGACTTTTTTTTTCCCATTCAGAATAGAATCTTGGATGCACCACCAAAATCATCCAAGTGTAGAAATTACAGACCCATTGATGCCCACAGTTCAGCCTTAACAAATATGCTGCCATTACCAGTGCTTACTCCCTGATCCTTGATTCCAATGAAGGTGTTAAGGAAATGTTCTGTTCTGACCTTGAGGAAGTCCTCACAGCAATTACAAGCTAAGAAAGGATCATCCTTTTGGGGGGTTTTAAATGTCAAGATTAGCCATGACTCCAATGTCTGGAGTTAAAGCAGTTGCAGAAACAGAGCAGGAAAAGAAAACATATTCACTAGCTGACAAATTGTGTTCAGTATGGCTTCATTATTACAAACACCCTCTTCCTCCAGAAGGACAAATACGAAACTACATGGAAAGTTCACAGCTTTGGACTTTCTGATTATTACATTGCTTGGGCCAAATATCTAAGTAATGGCTGTATCACTGAATCCATGCAAGTCACTGATAACTGCTGGAAAGATAGTTGAATTGTTTGATTGGGAATGAACTGAGACATAGCACCAAAGACATCACAAGGCCCCCAAAAAAATCCAAGAATAAAATCAATGTCTCATCGCTAAAGCAGCTCAACTGAAGGTAAGAGTTTCAAATGCAACTCATGACCAATTTGGAAATTCATCAAACTTTCAAATCAATTCCAGAACTGTGGGATCAAATAAAGTTAGCTGTACTAGACTCCTGTGATTCCTGTGGCAAACATTTCTTATGTCAAGACTCCATGCATTCATCAACCAGATTTGGGAGGGTAAGAACTTTCTCCTGACTTCAGGATCTGACAATTACAACTACCTTCAAGAAGGGTAATGCATTATCATAGCAAGGAAAATTCTGACATGTACAATGCAGAACTACTCACTTCCTTTGGCTGAGGAAATCGTCTCAGAGACACAATGTGGCTTTTGATCTTTCAGAGGACCTCTGGTGTGGTGGTTGATGGCAGAAAAAAACACAAAAATGTGAAGAGCAACATTAAGAATTCTATGTTGCATTCCTGAAAAGCATTTGACTGAGTAATTTGCAAAATTCCGCAGATTGTGCTTCAAAGATTTGGATGTCCAGGAAACTTAATCATAATTTTGGAATTGCTTCATCACTGGAACTGTGTTGAGTGAGAGACCTGAAATAGATACCTTCAAGATTCAGACAGGGGTTAAGAAAGACTAAATGATAGTCCCAAATGTTTTGCAAACTGGCTGATAGTGGCTGTTCTCCGGTGGTCTGGCTTAAATACAATGTAGATGGCAAACTTTAGCCTCAGTTATCTCAGTGCCAAAACCATCATAGACGCACGTGATCTATAGTTTGCAGGTTATTGCAGTATTGATTCCAACCTTGCATTTGCTACATTTGCTAACCACTCTTGATCTCTTAAATTTTGCATACAAAAAAACTTAATCAGTCCTTGAATATTGCCAAGAGAAAACTCGTACATCAAACCATGCCTGGTCAGCCAAGTATTCCACCTCCCACACATGGTGAAGGAGACAATCTGGTGTACGATAAGCACTTCCCATACTTCGGCAGCCTCCTCTCTCAAAAATCCAACATTGACAAGAGATCCAACATAGATCATCTACACCAGCACAACTTTCTGTAAACAATGGCAGTGAGTGTTTGACAACAAAGATTCTCACAAGTCAACACAAGTCACCATGCACATAACAATTGTCATTACCTGTGCTGCAATGAGAACTGGACTATGTGCCAATTCCACATGAGTGCTAAAAAAATTCCATGAGCAATGTCTCCACTCCATCCTTTGTATTCATTGGAAGGATTGAGAACAAATATTAGTGTTCATCTTGAAGCCCTCTTCACAAGCATTCAAGCAAAACTCCTGCAAAATCAACTTTGATAAACTGAACACTGTGTCTGGGTGCCTGAGAACTACCTCTCCCAATATGAATAATTGTTCTGGCATGCATTTGTTTGCTTTTTTTTATTCTTAGAAGGGTGCATTTTTTCATCACTGCTAATGTCCAGATTTCCACAATATCCCTTATTGATTTAGTACAAATAAAACTGCTCCTTTGTGTCAAGATTTATAGATTTTTCCCAAATTTGTATCAAAATGTAATAAGACATTAAAGTAATTTTCAGATTAATACTTGTGGACAAGTAGTGTGTTTTGGGCTTGTCTGGTTGTAGAGAATATGTTCCAAAATATAAAGCATGACTAAAATGAAAATACCAATCACAGAGCGAAAGACAGTTCTACACTTGTATTAAACAACATTCTGATTGTGTCTTGGGAAGATTTAAGAAACTCTCACAAAGCTCTCAATTAATATTAATATTCATGGCCGCTACGTGTAATAAAGAAAAATGCCCAGCTTTGGTTTACTGTGTTAGTAAAAGTTGCAGCTACGTGCAGCATGAACATTTTACATGTCTATTGGTAGCTCATCTGGACCACAGTTAGATCCCATCCCAACCGATTAAGCGTTTTGCACTTTGTGAATTGTCGCGCGAAATTGACATTGTGGACGACACTAATCTACAACCCAAGATACAAACCTGATGTACAGTTACGATTTGTTTCACTCAGTTCCAAAAGTTTGTTCATCATATCTTATTTCCAACTTGCAATCAAATTCCCATTTTACTCCTCTGTTAAACCCAACATGACCGACACTGAAGTTTGCCATCCACGTGGTATATAATTCTGCGCTGCTAATTGTTGACTGTAACAATTGTTGAAAATGTTGGGATTGTAAAGTTGATACATTTTAGAACGTTTCATTCCGGCCTGGAGCTTCGCTAGTCACTACAGTTTAAACTAAAACTACTCTGATCCAATCTTCTACAATGTGAAATATTGAGGCAAGCACTCGCCTGGTGATTGATGCTGACTTAATGTGGTATCCCATTTTGAACGGCGAACATTTTGAGGGACAGGAGAAGAGGAAGGTTTCTATGATCGTTGGGTTTCTTGCCCAAATTATTTACACGTAATTAATGTTAGCCATAGTTACAAACTAAACATTTTTTTTCATGTAGACAGCACTCTCCTAATGTCAACTCCATGAAAATGACCGAAAATCAGCGATGTATATGGTTATGTATATGTATATAGGTTGCTAAAACATCGAACGAATCAAAGAACTTGGACGAGGCTCAACAGTTTGGCGGCAGCATTGTTCCTATCCAGTTGTACTTCTAGGCAGCGGGACTTTTGATCCGTCTGTGCTCCCTTGCCCTAAACAGATGCCAGTATTACGCCTAGTTCACTGCTTACGTCGCGAGATCAGTTCAGACTTAAATTCGTTTTAGGGCAGACCTGAGGGCATGCAAATATTTAGAGAATATTTCATTCTATCAGTTCAACTCAAGTGAGACATCTGCAGCGTTTCAGCTTTAATGCAAAGTATCAAATGGCCCTTCTCCGGGTGGCAAAATTGTTTAGTACTTCAGTTGGTATAATCCAAAAGATAAGTTAAACAGAAGGCATCTTTTTTGCACTCTACGTTATTTATGGCCAGAGTGGTATTATACAGTATCCTTCAGCCGAACAGAAGTTATCCATTGCTTTTAAGACAGCCTCTGTAGAATAACGGCTAATCTTACAAAAGGTGTCATCTTTACACATTCTGTCATTTATTTGTAACCTATAGTGCGGCTCCAGAGACTTGCTTGCTACATAGTAAGGAAATGCAAATAAATGGCTCGAGAACTCGATCATTTCTCCTAAACGATTAAGACAACAGACTTAGCTTAAAAATCTAATGACTTAGATTCGACTTGTTGAAAACAGCAGCACCAAATTCAAGAGACATTTCAATGTCTGTGACTGGTTTAATGCACAACATCCGATGGAAGTCAGGATATTGGCAACGTCAACAGTCCATGTGCTGAAAGGTCAGCATCTCCCAACAATGAAGGCACTATGAAACCAGCTGCTACAAGTCCTTCCCATAGGACAAGTATTAACACTGCCTTTAAACTCAGAAGCGTTACATGGATTTAGAAACAAGCCCTTCAATGTATTAAAATAAAGATCGCAGATTTTGGGACCTTGATTTAAGTAACTGGTCAGGTGATTATTTCTGTCGTAAATATGTCATTTGATTTAGTCAGTGGTTAATTCAGTCTTCCACCGTAAAACAAAATGAAATTTCATTAAAAGAAAATATTTTCGCGTCTCTGCGATACACACTACCCGTGCCGAAGCTAGTCAACTGAGACATACTGTCATCTCAAACTAATGGTCTCGGTTAACATGCTGAATAATGCAAAAGAAGCGGGTTTGAAAGACAGCAACTATTAATACGAATAAGCCAGATTTTAAAAGATTGAAAAAGAGCATTTGGAAACGTTTCATTGTGTTTTGCTTGCGGCGAGGTGAAGGTGAGCCTACTTTTGTTTAATTTCGATTTTCCACTTTCTTTCTCCCCCACTTTAGGTAACGGCAGAACATGTGCGTGTATAAACTTTCCGATCGATGGCTTGCCGTCCGTTTACGTTTCATTATTTACATACGTACCACTTGGGATTTATTTCAAATCGTTCAAATGATCTTCTAATTGCAGTCATTGCTCAGAGCCCCAAATTCCCTTCGGCTGTACCTGCAGCAGAGGTCCTGGGCGGCAGAACAGACTCAATGAGTGTATTCTCTCCAATTTTGCTCGGGGGCAATGGGGATGGGGGATACTGGGCGAAGAGGAGCAGGGAAGGCAGGTAATTGTACTTTGGGACTGATGTTTTGGAAACGGAAAAAAATTACTCTTTATATCCTCAGCTAAAATATTATCGAGTGTTAAAACGCACAACATTCATACATACAGCTGAACTAAATTTGTTTTAAAGAAAGCAACGGATTATCTAATGCACCGGTGATGTTATATGAGTTGCAAAGGCAACCAGATGGTATTGGTGTGCTTAAACAATAAATAAAATTGTGCTCATTATTGCCTTCTTTATACTTAGCACAAATATAAAGAGAGGTAAGGCCGGGTTGACATTTCCTAAATGAGTTAAAGTAAAATGAGATGTCTACGAGTGTATTACAGGCTCACTGAATAGAAATCAAAATTAAAACTCCCTTTCATTAGGTGTGAAGTCTGTAATTTTGGACAGGAAACGCGCTGCGTGTTTTGAATTTCACCAGCCTTCAAAAAAGCACCACGGAACCAGCGTCTGCAGAGTGAGAAACGGTTAATTGCGATAAGCAAACCGCAAAAACAGATAGATATTACTGCGCCTAGATATAAAAGGTTCACGTCTTTCAGAAAGGGGGGGGGGGGAGTGGAGCGGTTGGTTGACCAGACGAGTAGTGTGTCATGCAGAGTAAAACCAACAGCTCAAATTCAAGAGATAATAAGGGGTAGAGCTGGATGAACACAGCAGGCCAAGCAGCATCAGAGGAGCAGGAAGGCTGACGTTTCGGGCCTAGACCCTTCTTCAGAAATGGGGGAGGGAAGGGGGTCCTGAAAGAAATAGGGAGAGAGGGGGAGGCGGATAGAAGATGGATAGAGGAGAGGATAGGTGGAGAGGAGACAGACAGGTCAAAGAGGCGGGGATGGAGCCATTAAAGGTGAGCATAGGTGGGGAGGTAGGGAGGAGATAGGTCAGACCACGGAGGACGGACAGATCAAGGGGGTGGGATGAGGTTAGTAGGTGGGAGATGGGGGTGGGGCTTGAGGTGGGAGGAGGGGATAGGTGGGAGGAAGGACAGGTTAGGGAGGCAGGGACGAGCTGGGCTGGTTTTGGGATGCGGTAGGGGGAGGAGAGATTTTGAAGCTTGTGAAGTCCACATTGATACCATTGGGCTGCAGGGTTCCCAAGCGGAATATGAGTTGCCGTTCCTGCAACCTTCGGGTAGCATCGTTGTGGCACTGCAGAAGGCCCAGGATGGACATGTCGTCTGCGGAATGGGAGGGGGAGTTGAAATGGTTCGCGACTGGGAGGTGCAGTTGTTTAGTGCGAACCGAGCGTAGGTGTTCTGCAAAGTGGTCCCCAAGCCTCCGCTTGGTTTCCCCAATGTAGAGGAGGCCACAACGGGAACAGCGGATGCAGTATACCACATTAGCAGATTTGCAGGTGAACATCTGCTTGATGTGGAAAGTCTCCTTGGGGCCTGGGATGGGGGTGAGGGGGGCAGGTGTAGCACTTCCTGCGGTTGCAGGGAAAAGTGCCTGGTGAGGTGGGGCTAGAGGGGAGTGTGGAGCGGACAAGGGAGTCATGGAGAGAGTGGTCCCTCGGAAGGCAGATAAGGGTGGGGAGGGAAAAATGTCTTTGGTGGTGGGGTCGGACTGCAGATGGCGGAAGTTTCGGAGGATGATGCGTTGGATCCAGAGGTTGGTGGGGTGGTACATGAGGACGAGGGAGATTCTGTTTTGGTTGTTATTATGGGGAGGGGTTGTGAGGGATGAGTTGCGGGAAATGCAGGAGACACAGTCGAGGGCGTTCTCGACCACTGAGGGGGGGAAGTTGTGGTCCTTGAAAAACAAGGACATCTGAGATGTACGGGAGTGGAATGCCTCATCCTGGGAGCAGATGCGGTGGAGGCGAAGGAATTGGGAATAGGGGATGGCATTTTTGCAGGAAGGTGGGTGGGAGGAGGTGTATTCTAGGTAGCTGTGGGAGTCGGTGGGCTTGAAATGAATATCGGTTTCTAGGTGGTTGCCGGAAATGGAGACAGAGAGGTCCAGGAAGAAGAGAGAGGTATTAGAGATGGTCCAGGTGAACTTAAGGTTGGGGTGGAATGTTTGGTGAAGTGGATGAACTGTTCGAGCTCCTCGTGGGAGCACGAGGCAGTGCCAATATAGTCATCAATGTAACGGAGGAAGAGGTGGGGTTTAGGGCCAGTGTAGGTACGGAAGAGGGATTGTTCCATGTAACCTACAAAGAGGCAGGCATAGCTTGGGCCCATGCAGGTACCCATGGCCACCCCCTTTGTCTGTAGGAAGTGGGAGGAATTGAAAGAGAAATTGTTGAGGGTGAGGACGAGTTCGGCTAAATTCAATCCCCGTAATGACTGCCGCCTACCTCCATCCATGAAACTATACTTGACCAAATATCTTGGGGAGTTCTGGTGACACTTATGGCTCCACTTCTGCCCTGGAGGCGAGTGGCAACATGTAAAATTATTACCCGGAGAAACCCTCTGATCCTTTGTGGACTATGGCTCTTTCCCAAAGGTTACTCTTAAAGGCCACAAATTGTTCATAAATCAATGGTGAATGAGTGCATACATTGCTGGATGGGTTCACTTGTCTGTGGGGTTTAACTTGGATACAACTTGGGTTGTAAATGTAGAGGTTTGGGCAAATATTACTTTTTAGTGTGAATTTAAAATACTAATTGATTCAAATTATAAAACCCCACTTCTGATGACTCAAAGTCAATATACAGTCTATGAAGTTGCATAATTCCATCCACATGGATCAAGGGAATTCTGAGTACTTACCCTGTTATGGGACTTGATCATGCAATGAAGGCTGACACTTAAATGCAGCACCAATGGAGTGCTAAGGCATTGTTTATGGTCCCATTTTTGAAATGTGATATTAAAATGAGGATCCTACACCAGCTTCATAAGTGAATATATATATGTAAATCATCAGTGAAGACAAGGAA
Source organism: Rhincodon typus (assembly GCF_021869965.1). Taxonomy (NCBI): domain Eukaryota; kingdom Metazoa; phylum Chordata; class Chondrichthyes; order Orectolobiformes; family Rhincodontidae; genus Rhincodon; species Rhincodon typus. The sequence goes on from NC_063336.1 coordinate 36,323,010, forward strand.
TTTCAATGAATATTTTGACCAATATTTATCCCAGAGGTAACATCACTAAAATAGGAACAAAAACAAAGTTGCTGGAAAAGCTCAGCAGGTCTGGCAGCATCTGTGGAGGAGAAAACAGAATTAACGTTTTGGGTCCGGTGACCCTTCCTCAGAACTGATGGTGGCTGGGAAAACGTCAGTTTATATGCAGAAAATAGGGAGGTGGGTGGGGTAGGGAGTAAATGATAGGATAGAGTCCAAAGAGAGAGAAAGACAGTTGGACAGACAAAGGAGTTGCTAACGATCAGGCTGGGAGGGTGAATAGTTGTTAATGGGGACTGTTAGTGACTAACAACAGGGGGTGTGTAATGCCAGGCTATGTGGTAACAAGGCCTGGTGTGTGGAGTGGGGGGCTGGAATATGGGAGAGTTTAGGCCCTAAAATTATTGAACTCAATATTGAGTCCGGAGGGCTGTAGGGTCCCCAAGCGGAAAATGAGGTGTTGTTCCTCCAGCTTGCGTTGGGCTTCACTGGAACACTGTAGCAAGCCGGAGATTTAGATGTTGGCCAGGGAGCAAGGTGGTGCATTGATGTGGCAGGCAACAGGTAGTTCGAGTTTTTTTTTGCGAGCAGAACATAGATGTTCTGCGAAGCGGTCGCCAAGTCTACGCTTTGTTTCCCCAATGTAGAGGAGACCACATTGTGAGCAGCGAATGCAGTAGACTAGATTCTTGGAAGCGCAGGTGAAATGTTGCTTCACCTGGAAGGTATGTTTGGGCCCTTGGATTCTGGGGAGGGAGGAGGTAAATGCGCAGGTGTTGCACCTTTGCCAGTTACAGGGGAAGGTGCCGTAGGGCTGTGGAGATGTGTTGGGGGTGAAGGAAGTGTGGACCAGGGTGTGCCGGAGGGAACGGTCCCTGTGGAAGGCAGACAAGGGAGGGGAGGGGAATATGTGTCTGGTGGTGGCATCTTGCTGGAGGTGGCGGAAATGGCATCTGATGATCTTCTGGATGCTGGTGGGATGGTAGGTAAACTGTTGCGGGAGGGAAGAGAAGGGGTGTGGGCGGAAGTGCAGGAGATGGGTCGGACCGGATTGAGGGCCCTGTCGACAACGGAGCTGGGGAATCCTCCATTGAGGAAGAATGTGGACATTTCGGAGGCTCCCTTGTCGAAGTTGGCCTCATCTGAACATATGCGACAGAGACGGAGGAACTGAGAGAATGGGATGGAGTCTTTACAGGAAGTGGGATGTGAGGATGTATAGTCCAGGTAGCTGTGGGAGTGGGTGGGTTTGTAATGGATATTAGTGGCCAGTCTATCCCCAGAAATGGAAACAGAAATGTTGAGGAAGGGAAAGGAGGAGTCAGAGATAGACCAGGTGAAAGTGAGGGCAGGGTGGAAATTGGAGGCGAAATTGATGAAGTTTTCCAATTCTAGACGAGAGAGGGAAGCAGCACCGATGACATCATCGATGTATCGGAGAAAGAGTTGTGGGTGGGGGCCGGAATAGGACTGGAACAAGGAATGTTCCACATACCCCACGAAGAGACAGGCATAACTCGGGCCCATGCGGGTACCCATGGCAACCCCTCTTACCTGAAGAAAATGACAGGAGTTGAAAGAGAATTTGTTGAGGGTGAGGACAAGCGTGAGGACAAGCTCAGCCAAGCGGAGGAGGGTGGTGGTGGGTGGGGATGGTCAGGTCTTTGCTCCAGGAAGAAGTGGAGAGCCCTAAGACCCTCCTGGTGGGGAATGGATGTGTAAAGGGATTGCACATCCATGGTAAAGAGGAGGTGGCTGGAGCCGGTAAACTGGAAGCTTTGAAACCGGCGTAAGGCATCAGATGAATCATGGATGTATGTGGGTAGGCATTGGACCGGGGGGAGAAGACTGAGTCAAGGTAGGAAGAGATGAGTTCTGTGGGGCATGAGCAGGCTGAAACAATG
>NC_063336.1:36325334-36336711 GCF_021869965.1 Rhincodon typus
GGTAGAGGTCAGTACGCCAGACAACAACAGCACCACCCTTATCGGCAGGCTTGATGACAAAGTCGGGGTTAAATCTGAGTGCACGGAGTGCAGTCAGTTCAGAGGGAGATAGGTTGGATTTGTTGAGAGGGGCAGTGAAATTGAGGCGACTAATGTCATGTCGACAGTTCTCAATGAAAAGTAACCGGCGAAGGTGCAACACCTGCGCATTTACCTCCTCCTTCCCCAGGATCCAAGGGCCCAAACATACCTTCCAGGTGAAGCAACACTTCCCCTGCACTTCCCAGAATCTAGTCTACTGCATTCGCTGCTCACAATGTGGTCTCCTCTAGACTGGGGAAACTAAGTGTAAACTTGGCAACTGCATTGCAGAACATCTACGTTCTGCTCGCAAACAAGACCCCGAACTACCTGTTGCCTGCCACATCAATGCACCACCTTGCTCCCTGGCCAACATCTCTGTCTGTGGCTTGCTACAGTGCTCCAGTGAAGCCCAATGCAAGCTGGAGGAACAACACGTCATTTTCCGCTTTGTGTATGAATTGCTGAAAGTGGGTATGCAGGTGCAGCATATAATAAAAAAGACAAATAGAATCCTGGCATTTATTGCAAAAGTTAAAAAAAAAGTGTTGCTACAATTACATAAGGCATTGGTGAGACCACACCAGGAATACTGTGTCCAGTTTTGGTCTCCCTACTTGAGGAATGATATAGTGGCATGGGAGGCAGTTCAGAGGAGGTTCACCAGATTGATTCCAGGGATGAAAGTGCTGTTTTACGAGGAGTGGCTGAAAAGCTTGTGCTTGTACTTGCTGGACTTCAAAAGAAAAACAGGGGGATCTTATTGAGGTATAAAAAATGCTAAAGGGGATTGATAAGATGGACATTGAACAGATATTCCCCTTGTGGAACAGTCTTGAACAAGAGGTCATAGATATACAGTGAGAGGAGGTAGGTTCAAAACTGAAATGAGGAGAAACTACTTCTCTCAGAGGTTTGTGAATCCATGAAACTCACTGCCCTACAGTGCAATGGAGGCAGAATCAATCAGCAGGTTCAAGAAAGAAATTGACATGCTTCTGATGAAAAGTGGGATAAAGGACTATAGGAAGCAGGCAGGACAGTGGAAATGAGGCCAGGATAAGATTATCCATGATCATATTAAATGGCGGAGCAGGTTTGAAGGGCTGAATTACCTACTCCGCTTCTAAATCCTATGTTTCTATGTTCCTATGTTGATTAAAAATTAACATCAGAACACTGAGAACAGAATGAACAACTAAAATATTCACAGCTTCTGAGGATATAAAACAGCAATTAAACAACCATTGTCTTGGGTTAAATCCTTTACATCTCAAGTATGTAAGCTATAAAATCATTTCATCTTTTTGTACAGGACACTATCCTTTATAATTTGGTATCTGTGTGTATGTCTGCTTGATATACGCCTTTGCAATTTTTCTCAGTGTTAGCAGACAACTGCTCTTTCTTTCACTTCTTTTTGGCTGCTTACAATGACATTGCATAACTACAATTTTATTATAGTAACATATAGCCTTTTGCTAAAAGAGCATAAATCTTTGTTGCAGTCAACCAAGGAAGTTGAAAAAAGTGGGGAGCAAATTCACCCTTCCTCACACAGTTGTAACATCTTGCTGAGGCATATAAGGTCCTTAGGGAACTTGACAGGGATTATGGTGAAAATTTCACCCTATGAACCAGGGAACACAATTTAAAAATAAAGGGTCTCCCATTTAAGATGGAGCTGAGGAGAATTTCTTTTCTCTCGAGGTTCATTAGCTTATGGAATGCCCTCGTCCTAATTGCACGGACGCTGAATGTTCACAACTAATGGAAGGGGCAAAAGGGGTGGAGGTGTATGCAAGGCTGCAGCCAGAATCACAGAATGGTTTCAATAAAGATCATTGAGCCCATCCTGTCTACACTAGCTCGTTGAGCATCTTAAATTATTCCAGTTTCATGCCTTTTCAACATAACCGTCCACAGTATTTCTATTTTTTTAAAAAAAATCAAATGCCCTCTTGAATGCCTAAATTGAAACTGCCTCCACCATATTTCCAGAGCGGTGCATTCCATACTCTGAAAAAATGTCAACATTTTCTCTCTTTCCATTCTGTGCAAACAACTCATAATTTTGAAAACATCCATTAATTTCATCCCCTTCTCTCCAAGGAAAGCAGTCCCAATTTAACCAAGCTTTCCTCAGAGCTGAAGTCTCATTCCTCAAATCATTCTTGTAAACCTCTTCTGCACTCTCTCCAATTCACTCACACCCTTCCTCTAGTGTGGCACCCAAAACTGGACAGAGTACTCGAGCTGAGATTTAACCAGTGTCTTATACAAACTTATCATAACTTCTATGCCCTATTTATGACGACTAGAATACCGAAAGCTTTATTAACAGCTCTGTTTACCGTCCCTGCGACCATTAATGATTAATGGATATATTCACCCTTTAGAGCAGTACCCGATTATTTCATGCTGTCTCTCCATTGTCTTCGAACCAAAGTGCATCACTTCAGAATTCTCCGCTTTAAACTTAATCTGCCAATTTGCCTCCCCTCCAACAATATGTCAATGTCCTTTTCAAACTCTACACTCTTCCCCTCAGTTGACAATTCTCCCAAGTTTTATGTTGTCTACAAACTTTAAAATTGTCCCCTGCACAACAAGATCTAAATCATTTAGATCTCAGATAAAATAGGGGTCCTAATGTGGAGAACTCCACTGTAAAACTTTCTTCAGGCCAACCTTTCACCCATTAACCATTACTCTCTGTTTCCTGTCCCTCAGTCAACTTTGAATCCATGTTTCTACTGTACCTTTCATTCCATTACCAAAACTTTGTTCACAAATCTGTTGTGCGGCACTATATCGAACACGTTTTGAAACAGCATGTACGCCGCATCAATGACCTGCCCTCATAAAACCTCAGTTATATTTTGAAAAATCCACAAGTAAGTTAGTTAGATCTTGATCTGTACATCCTTTGCTTGCTGTGATCTGCCTGTACCGCTCGTAAACAAAGCTTTTCACTGTATTTCAGTATACGTAACAATAAAATCAATCAAACAATCAGATGTGGTTTTCACTTAACAGTTAAACAATTCACTGGAGGAGGAGGAGGCTCCGCGAATATCCCCATCCTCAATGATGTAAGAGCCCAGCACACCAGTGCAAAAGATAAGGCTAAAGCGCTCGCAGCAGCAATAATCATCAGCCAGAAGTGCTGATTGGATGATCCATCTCAGCCTCCACCACTGGTCTCCAGCATCACCCATATTAGTCTTCAGCCAATTCTATTCACCTCACATGAATACTGGATATTGCAAAGACTTTGGATCCTGATAACATTCCAACAATAGTACTGAAGATTCATGCTCCAGAACTTTTTGCATCCCTGCCATGCTCTTCCAGCACAGCTACAACATTGGTATCTATGGAACAGTGCGAGAAATTGCTCAGGTTTGTCCTGTACACAAAAAGCAGGACAAATCCGACCAGGCCAATTACCTTTACAACAGCCTAATCTCAGTCATCAGTTAAGTGATGGAAGGTGTCATTGACAGTGCTATCAACGAACACCAGCTTAACAACAATCTGCTCACTGATGCCCAGTTTGGATTCCACCAGGGTCGCCTCAGCTCTTGACCTCATTACAGCCTTGGTCCAATATGGACTAAACAGCTGAATTCCAGAGGTGAGGTGAGAGTGACAGACCTTGACATCAAGGCTATATTTGACCAAGTATGGCATCAAGAAGCCCTAGAAAAACTGGCATCAATGGGAATCAGGGGGAAAACTCTCACTGGTTGGAGCCATACTTCACACATAGGAAAATGGTCATGGTTGTTGGAGGTCAGTCATCTCAGCTCCAGGATATGTCTGCAAGAGTTCCTCAGGGTAGTGTCCTAGACGCAGACATCTTCAGTTGCTTCATTAATGACCTTCCTTCCATTATAAGGTCAGAAATAGGGATGTTTGCTGATGATTGCACAATGTTCAGCACCATTCACGACTCCTCAGATACTCAGGCAGTCCGTGTTCAAATGCAACAAGATCTAAATAATATCCAGTCCAGGCTGACAATTGGCAAGTAACATGTGCACCATACAAATGCCAGGCAATCACCAGCTCCAATAGGGGATGATCTAACCACTACTCCTTGACATTCAAAGGCATTACCATCATTAAATCCCCCATTATCAACATCCCGGGGGTTACCATTAACCAGAAACTCAACTGAACTCACCATATCAATATAATGGCTACAAGAGCAGGCCAGAGGCTAGAAATACTGCAGTGAGTAACTCACTTCCGGACTCTCCAGAACTCAGAACCTTCAAAGCACAAGTCAGGTACATGATGGAATACTCCCCACTTGCCTGGATGTGTGCAGCTCCAACGACACTCAAGAAGCTTGCCACCATCCAGGACAAAGCAGCCCACTTGATTGGCATCAGACCCACAAAACATCTACTCCCTCCACCACCAATGCTAAGTAGCAGCAGTGTATATTATCTACAAGATGCACATGCAAAGATCCTTAGACAGTATCTTCCAAACCCATGACCACTAGAAGGACAAGGGCAGCAGATACATGGGAACACCACCACCTTGCAAGCTCCTCTCTAAGCAACTCACTGTCCTGACTTGGAAATATATTGCCATTCTTTCCATGTAATTTGGTCAAAATACTGGAATTCCCTTCCTAAAGGCATTGTGGGTCTACCTACAGTAAATGGATTGCAGCAGTTTAAGAAGGCAGCTCACCACCACTTTCTCAAGAATTTAAGTAAAAAGCCATGGGTCTTTGTCTTCTTTTACTCAGCAACTCTGGAATGTTCTCCCAAGGAGCTCCAATTCATCTCATCTCTGGAATAATGGAGAGTAACTGGGAAATAATTATAGGACTTGAGAATAGCCTGGGGTTGGGATCAAGTTACAGAGATTGGATGGGGTGAGACCTTCAAGGCACAAAAGCATGTGTGCTCTAATTTTGCATTTGAACCATTACTGTACATGGTTCCATGAAGGTCAACAATGATGGGAAAGCATGACAGTATGTCTAAAATATGGCAGCAAAGGTTTGGAATGAGGTGAAGTTTATGGAGGGTTGGGACAGGAGGCTGGATAAGAACATATTAGAGTAAGCGAGTCTTGAATTATCAGCGGCAGATTTTGTCACTATGTCAGTCTACATTACAACAGTGGAATATGTTGTTTTCTGAGAATGTGAAGTCAGAACCTGTGCTCAGAGTGGACCAGACTGTAAATTTTTAATGTCTGATTTAACTTAAAATAACAACTAAGAAGGGTCTAGAATTGCTGCTTTAGGTATAGAGACATACCAATTGAACATATTCCAGTAAGGTCAAAAGACTGGTATGTAAAGGGCTCTCTGGATGACCAATGCACTAAAATATAACAGAGAAGTAGGTTTATTGCAGATGCCAGACACAGTATACAATCAAGAACAACACAATAATATAAATATTGCAGGAAGGAAATGAAAAGAAGAAAGGCAAAGGAACACGAGAAAGGATTAGTGGCTCACATGAAAGAGAAGCCAAAACTCTTTTACAAACATTTAAAAGGTGAAAAGATAGTTAAAGGAATTGCAGGCCAAATGGAAACAAGGAATTTCCTGGAGTTAGAGGGCATGGCTGCGGTAGTGAATGAGCACTTTTCTTTGGTTATCACAAAAGAAGATAAAGTTAATGTCACAGTAGAGGCATGGGAAGTAGAGATATTGGATAGAATAGAAAGAGATAGAAAGGAAGAGCCAAGTAGGTTGGAATCATTCAAAGTTAACACTTCACCTGGTTTAGATTGAGGTGTTCTTGGTTACTAAAGCAAAATACTGCAAGAGCTAATAATTTTAAATAAAAGCACTGAATGTTGTTAATATTCATTGATCTGAAACAATAACTCTGATTCTCTCTCCGCAGATGCTACCTGATCTGCTGGTTATTCTCAGCATTTTTCTAATTTTACTGTTTCCTAGATTATTGAGGGAGCAAGGCTGCAGATAACAAGAGCTCTGAACAACAGTCTCAAATCTTCCTTGGATGTGGCAATGGGGCCATTAAACTGGAAGGTTGCAATAGTGACAGCCTATTCAAAAAAACATGAGGCATAAACCTGGTAATTATGGCTGATCAGCCTAATGTCATTGTTGGGAAAACTACTAAAGATGATTGACAAAGACAAATTAATTGCCATTTGGAGAAGCATAGGTTAATAAAGGATAGCCAGGATGGATCTATTAAAGACAATTATGTATGACCAACTTTACTGAGTTTTGTAATAAATCAACAGAGGGTGGTGATATAAAGATTTGACCCTTTATCGGTGTGGGATTCCACATGACAATGTAAGGTTCAGATATGGAGCAAGGCATGACAAATGTACACACTTAAAGCTAAGTTCAGGCAACAACTTACAGCGTTATACTTCTCGTTTCAGCACTGGGTGGAGGAGCTTCTTCCCTCGTTTTGGTCTTCAGCGTTTTCTGTTTCTTTCTTCTTGTTCTTTTTGTCTTTCTTCTGTTTCTTTGCTGCTCTATCAGATCCCAGACACAGGGCCTCTTTTTATGCTACAGCCTCTTAAGCAGACTCCCCTGAGACTGCCAATTAAGTTCCTGCACAGTCCACTTCACAAGTATGCATTTCTTGTGAGTTTACACGAACAGCACTTCCTTGTGCATGGGCAAATATATATTCCTCAGTGATTAAATGTAACTTCTAAATTAAATTATTTCACTATACAAGCACAATTTCTCATTATTCATTTGCTTTGCAGATACATAAAATGTACAAAATATGAAATTCACAGAGTAATGAAATAAATAATGTAGTATTTTTGGAGAAATGTGACGGTACTTTATGCCATGGATGGCTTGGCATTATTCTTACCTTGGTTGCAAGTGTCTTTGATTGCCGTCTGCATTAGCTATCACACATATCATTTGTAACATGGTGTCAGGAATGTTGCAGCTGAAAGTGTGTGAATTTTCAGAGTTGTAAGAGAGCGAGCTACTGTGAAAGAAATGGCAATGAAGGAGTAAATAAAAGTCTGCAACTTTCAATTACTTGGTGAGTCAGAATGGCTGTACATTTTCCACTCTTTGCTCCTGGGGAAATGAAAGCAGATATGAGACAGAATTAGACTCTTTCCCACTCTCAGCGGCAAAATTATCAAGTGGCTACTGAATTGATTTTTTTAAAAAAAATGAGCAACAAGAGTAGCCACCCAATGTCACGTGGCACCTGTGGAGAGCCAGCATGTGGACAGTGGGCCAAAGTGAAGGAGGTCGAGCTCTTGTAGGGCATGCGAGCCCAGCATGGCTAAGCACTTAAGAAAGACTGTAATGTATAACTTATAACTTTGTTTCTTTATTTTCCTATCTTGTACCTAAGATTTTGTACCTAGGTACATTTTTACCTAATAAGATGGCACTGGGAATGGCGACATTGTACACTTTTCACTGTACTCCTGTACTTCTGTACTTGAGTACAGGTGACAATAAAATCTAATTCTAATTCTAAAAATGCCGTCAAGGATGTGAAAGAATTCTACCAGCTGTATTGGAGGCTAAATCTCACCGAGGAACAGAACCCAGAAGGGATAAACCTAACAAGACCAGTAATACTGGGAAATAAATGTTCTTTCATTCTGGAGGTCCATTTTCAGGTCTACAACATAAGTCAGATCATTATGCATTGTTTCCAAGAGCCAGACTGCAGAGATTTTGAAAGCTTTAAGGATGCATTTTGAATCCCGTGTTATTATGGATGGTATGTATTCAATATCAGTGTTTAGGGGGAGAGGAGACTTATGATTAATATGTGACCTCACTGGCACGTTTGCTGAGTGAGACTGGACAACCAAACGACGTTCCTATCAGAGATAGGCTTGTCTTCGGCACAAGACATCCAGTCAAGGGTGCACATCTGCTGAAAAGGGAGAAACTTACGTTCAAGAAAGTTATCAACGAGTGCAGAAGCTTTGAGTTGGTCAGTATCAGCTACAGCATATTAATGGGAGAATCGATCAGGCTTTTGCATTGTGCTGAGAGACTTTCCAAGATGAAATAGAACAAAAGATTGTTAAAAAAAGGAACACTTGTAAATAAGTCAGCAGAAAGAGCAAGGCCATGGGCAGGATGTAAGGATTGTGCTGGACACTGCATTGTAGACTTGAAGAGTTGAACAGCCTACACCTGCTCCTAGTTTCAATATTTTGACAGAAGAAGTGCAGCAGAGGTTCACTAGGCTGATTTTGGAAATGACATGTGTGTTCTATAAAGAGACGTTAGTTTGACTGGGCCTGAATTTAGTAAAAGACACTGGCACTGCCCAAGTACTACAGTGGTTTAAGAAGGCAGCTCATTGTTAGTTTCTCCAGGGCAGGCAATAAATGCTGGTGTAGGCAGCAATGCCCACAACCCATTGATGAATTTTAAAAAATCATGAGTTTCACAGACCTGTGTAAAGTGGCAGAAGAAGGTGAACCAAAAATGAAGTTCTTGAGTTCTCTCTATATGATGGAACAATCCTCATGCCAAGAGGACAAATGAAGCCGAGGGCCTATTGCCATGGGAAGAACGAAGATCTGGAGTTCCAGATAGTACACATTAAGCAAGGTCCACTCAGCTGAAACAAGTCTAAAACATGGACTAGTAAATCTAAATGTGCCAGAAGAGAATTGCAGCGTTTCGCAGGCCACCAAGTATGGGCCAGCGAAATAGATCCTACAAGTTTACAAAGATATTTTTACAGGTCTTGCATGTCTCATTGTTGAATATCAAGTGAAGTGGAGAAGAGTGCTGGATCAATGCAATCTGCCAAGGAGAATTCTAGCTGTTCTTGAGTCCAGCCTGACAGTTAAGATAGAAGAACTGAAAATTAAGGGAGTAATCAAGAATGCGACAACTTTTATAGACTGGATTAATAAAATGGTAGCAGTGCAAAAAACCCTGCAAAAACAGAGTAAACATGGACCTAAAGAATCTCAATAAAAGTTTGAAGGGATCTTATTATTCTATAGCAACCATTCAAGAAATTTTGCCGTCACTTGCCCTTCACTACCTAGGATGCAAAGGATAGTTACTAGCAAGTGAAACTCGATAAAAGCAACAATGTTGTAACTACATCCTGGATGCTGTTCAGGAGATACAGATGATTACACCAACATGGGCCACATGGGGAGTCAGTGTTTTTCCTGGACTGGAAGCTATTCTGGATGATCTATGGATGTGGAGTTACAATGGAGGAAGCCTTCACGAATCATGTTCAGAACTGAAGATGGCTGAAGTCAAATACACAGGGCATGTACGGACAGCAAAAGGATTTGCCAGGACGTTGAGAGCTATGAATGTTGGGAATAACCAATGTGAAAGCTGTGAAATAATTTGTTGGATACTTGAATATCTAGCAAAGATCTTGCCTAATTTATTGTCAGAGTGTGAAGTTCTACGTAAGCTCACTGCTGAGAATGTACAGTGTACTGGAGCACACTTGTTACTAAATGTCAACCTGGCATCTGCTAACTTTTTCAAGACTGTGTGCCGAATCATCATGTTGTTCTTTAGTGGATCTATGGATGGGAATGCCAGCCAGGCAGAATATGATGCCTTCCAGTCCTTCTAGTTGAACATATCTATTGGAAAGTGTTCAATATAGACATGATTCTAAAAGGTTGTTGGTTAAAACAACATCATCCAGAGGCTATTCTGAAGATGGGGAACACATGATCAGTGAACATCACCAAACTCTATAAAGTGTATGCACTCTTAGAAAGGAGCAAGTGGGAGAGAGCTGGTGTATGTTGATCTCTAGCAGGGTGTTTTATCTGATGCGGCAATGCTTATGTTATTTCCCACAACATAACAAATTAAGTGTGGATATCATGGAATTGAAGAATCGAATAGACATTTATTATGGCTAGCTATTATATACAAATGTTGCATTCACAAGTACACAGTTGTCTGGGCTAACATTCAGCTGTTAGATTATAACAAAGCAGAATGCTTTCACTAACATGTCACACTTCAAGTGATCCAGGATAAGATGGAGTATGAGACCTTTACACTTTCAAGTCATGTGCTATGATAAAGTGATAATATCATGAATGTATCTCTTCAAGATATACAGACATAATGCAGCACCCCCCCACCCACCTTTTTCCAAAGATAAAATCTTAACCCAAACAGATATACATGCTTCTCCATAGGAATGTGCTGGCAATTTAATAATTTTACAAACAGATGAAACAGATTTTACATGATTTCAAATCTCAAACTAATACTTTGGAATTTGATATCTCGTCCTGACCTGACAATTATATATCCATCTGGAGAGGTGAATGTTCTTCTCTGGTACACTTGTTTGACAACTTGATTGTATTGCTACTGTTTGTGTCACTCAATATCATCTCACAATCATTATCCTCTGAGTATTATTCCTCTTTGTGTGTAAGTGCTGTGTCATTTTTGGACTGAGTTGGCTTCTGTTCTTTACAATGTAGCACCCAGATCAGTAATGACTTCACATGGAGTCATAGAGTCATTGAGATGGACAGCACAGAAACAGACCCTTCGGTCTAACTCATCCATGCCGACCAGGTGACCTAAATTAATCTAGTCCAACTTGCCAGCATTTGGCCCATATCCACTAAACCCTTCCTATTCATGTACCTGTCCAGATGCCTTTTAAATGTTGCAATTGTGCCAGCTGCCTGAACCACTATCTCTGGTAGATAACTCCATACATGCACCATCCCCTGAGTGAAAAAGGTGCGCTTAGACCCCTTTTAAATCTTTCCCCTCTCACCTTAAACCTATGCCCTCTAGTTTTGGTCTCCCCTGTCCGAGGGAAAAGACCTTGGCTATTAACCCTATCCATGCCCCTCATGATTTTACAAACTTCTATAAGATCATCCCTCAGCCTCCTATGCTCCAGGGAAAATAACAGAAAAAAAATAGAATCACCAGCAGACATAGTAGCTGCGCTGCATTCGAGCTCCTGGTCGGGGCTCATACATCTCTGTCTGCTTTCTTTGTTTCTTTTTCTTCTTTGCTATTTTTTCTCTTTACTTTTTAAGGCCTTTTAAGGCAGTGGCAGCAGGAGAGAGCAGGCCAGCAGCGCGGAGGAGAGAGTGAGCCAGCTATTCAGGATAGCAGCACAGGCATGGTAGGCCATCCATATGCTTTTTTCCTTCTCTCTCCTTCTTGTCTTTTTTTACTTACCTTCTGGAATTCTAGAGAGAGAGTGTGGCACTGGCTATGGATCCTGAGCAGTGTCAGCAGGAGGTCTGGTGTGGGGAAGGGGCTGTGGGCCTGTAGCGGTGTCAG
>NC_063336.1:36336721-36349860 GCF_021869965.1 Rhincodon typus
GTGTCAGCTGGAGGTCTGGTGTGGGGAAGGGGCTGTGGGCCTGGAGCAGTGTCAGCTGGAGGTCTGGTGTGGGGAAGGGTCTGTGGGCCTGGAACAGTGTTAGCTGGAGGTGCGGTGCATGAAAGCGGCTGTGGGCTTGAGCCCAGTGTTGTGAGAGTGAGTCCAATGTGTTGGTGAGGTGATCCGCTGGCATCTGCAGCATCGAGAGCAGAAAGACTGTTGAACTTTTACCTTTATTCCTTTATTTTTCCACTTAATACTAGAAAGGTCTGTAATGGTATTAACTTTTAACTTCATTTGTTTATTTTTCTACTTATACTAAGAACAACGGTATTGCTTTACTTTTAACTTTGTTTCACTATGTCACTACTTGTATTTAAGTTTTGTACCCAGGTACCTTCATACCTACGGTGGTGCCATGTGTGGTGGCATTGTACACTTTTCACTGTACTCCTGTATTTCTGTACTTGAGTACATGTGACATAAAGCTTAAATCAAATCAAAGTAGTTCCAGCCTATTCAGCCTCTCCCTACAGCTCAAACCCTCCAGTCCTGAAAACATTCTTGTAAATCTTTTCTGAACCCTTTCAAGTTTAACAACACCCTTCCTATGGCAGGGAGAACAGAATTGAATGCATTATTTGAAAAGTGGCCTAATCATAGTTCTGTATAGCTGCAACATGACATCCCAACTCTTATACTCAATTCCCTGACCAATAAAGGCAAGTATACCATACATATTCTTTACCACCGTATCTACTTGCATGGCCACTTTCAGGGAGCTATGGACTTGAACCTAAAGATCCCTCTGTACATCAATGCTGTTCAGGGTCCTGTCATTAACTATATACTTTTCCTTAACATTTGATCTCCCAAAGTGCAGAACATCACACTTACATGGATTAAACTCCATCTGCCATTTCTCTGCCCATATCTGCAATTGATCTATATCCTACTGTATTCTTTGACAACCTTCTACACATTTCACAACTCCTCTGATCTTTGTATCATCTGCAAACTTACTAACCTGCCCATCTACGTTTTCATCCAAGTCATTACACACAAACAGCAGAGGTCCTAGAATGGATCCCAATGGCACACCTCTAGTCACGGACCTCCAGCCTGAAAAACAACCGTTCACCACTACCCTCTGCCTTCTATGGGCACGCAAATTTTAAATCCACACAGCCCAGTCACTGTGGATCCCATACTTCTTAATCTTCTGGATGAGCCTGCCAAGACAGACCTTGTTGAAAGCTTTACAAAAATCCACGTAGACAACATCCGCTGCTGAACCCTCATTGATCACCTTTGTCATCTCCTCGAAAAATTCAATCAATTTAGTAAGACATGACCTGCCCTGCACAAAGTTGTGCTGACTGTCCCTAATTAGGCCATGTTATTCCAAATGCTCGTAAATCCTATCCTTAAGAATTCTCTTCAACAGCTTCCCCACCGATGTGAGACTCACCGGCCTATAGTTTCCTGGATTATCCCTATTTTCCTTCTTGGACAGAGGAACAACATTAGCTACTTGCCAGTCCTCCGGGACCTCTCCAGTGGCTAGCGAGGATACAAAGATCTTGGTCAAGGCCCCAGCAATCTCCTCTCTTGCCGCTCTCAGTAACCTGGGGTAGATACCATTGGGCTCTGGGACTTATCCACCCTAACGTTCTTTAAGAGATCCAACACCACTTCTTTCTTGATCTCAAAATGCCCTAGCATATTAGCATGCTCCACACAAATCTCACTGTCCTCCATATTCTTCTCCTGGGTGAATACTGATGCAACGACTCATTTAGGATCTCACCAACATCCTCTACCTCTAAGCACAAGTTCCCTCCTTTATTGTTGAGTGGTCCTACCTTCTCCCTAGTCATCCTCTTGTTTTTAATATATGTGTAAAATGCCTTCAGATTCTCTTTAGCCCTACTTGCCAAGATCATTTCATGGCCACTTCTCGCTCTCCTAATTCACTGTTTGAGTTCCTTTCTGCTTTCCTTATATTCTTCATGGGCCCCATCCGATTTTAGCTTCCTAAACCTTACATATACTTCTTTTTGTCCTTTTGACTAAATTCACAACCTCCCTCGTTATCCAAGGGTCCCTTAACTTGCCATCCTTAACCTTCCTCCTTACTGGAACATGCTGGTCCTGAACTCTCACCAGCAGGTTTTTAAACAATTCCCACATGGCAAATATGGATTTGCCTGATAACAGCCCGTCCCAATTAACATTTCCTAGCTCCTGCCTAATACTGACATAATTTTCTCTCCCTCAATTTAATATCTTGCCACCAGCTCCTGACTTGTCCATATTCATAGCTATCTTGAAATGTAAGGAGTTGTCATCACTGTTTCCAAAATGTTCTCTCACTGAAAGCTCAGTCACATGAGGCTCATTAGCCAGTACAAGATCCAGTATGGCCCCTCCTCTAGTTGGACTGTCCACATACTATTTCAAGAAAACGTTTTGGATGCACTTAACAAATTCTGCCCCGTCTAAGCCTCTAGCTCTAAGGGAGTCCCACTCAATATTGGGGAAGTTAAGTCACTCACTACGACAGCCCTGTTTTTATTGCATCTCTCCATAATCAGGCTACATATTTGTTCCTTAATGCCTCGGTGCCTGTTGAGAGCCTATAGTATAATCCTATCAGAGTGATTGCAGCCATTTTATTTTTGAGCTGTATCCAAATTACCTCAGTGGATGAGCCCTCCAGTATGTTGTCTCTGAGTACAGACGTAACATTCTCCCTGATTAGTAATTCAACTCCTCTACCTCTTTTACCTTGCTCTCTATCTCGTCTAAAACAATGAAACCCTGGAACGTTGAGCAGTCAGTCCTGTCCCCCTCTCAACCAAGTCTCCATAATGGCCACAACATGTACTGAATCAGGCTCTAAACTCATCTACCTTACCCTTAATACACCTTGCTTTGAAATAAATGCACTTCAACCCATTAGTGCCATTCTGTTCATTTACATGTCTCTGTCTGTCCTTTCTTTCTTATTTACTTGCCCTAATATGTACCTTCCTCTCAATCCCTCCACTTGCTGACCTGCTGCTTTGATTCCTAGCCCCTGCCACTCTAGTTTAAACCCACCCAAGTAGCACTAGCAAACGTCCCTGTGAGGATATTGGTTTCCCTCCAGTTTAGGTGCAACCCTGCCTCTTGTACAGGTCACCCCTGCCCCAGACAAGATCCCAATGATCCAAGAACTGAAAACCTGCCCCCTGCACCAGCTTCTTAGCCAGGCATTCTGTCCTATCTTTCTATTCCTTATGTCATTAGCACATGGCACTGTAGTAACCCAGAGATTACTACCCTCAAGGTCCGGCTTTTCAGTCTCTTTCCTAACTCCCTTTACTCACTCTGCAGAACCTCATCCCTTTGTCTACCTATGTCGTTGGTACCACTGTGCACAACGACCTATGGCTGCTCACTCTCCTCCTTAAGAATTTCATGCAACCGCTCAGAGGCATCTTTGACACTGGCACCAGGGAGGAAACACACCATCCTGGCATCTCAAACATGGCTACAGAAACGCCTGGCTGTGCCCCTATCTAACGAGTCTACTGCCACTATCACTTGCTTGGATCTTGTCCAACCCTGCTCTACAGCAGAGCCAGTTGTGGTACCATAGGCCTGACTGCTGCTGTTGTACTCCCCTGAGAGGCTATCCCTTTCAACAGTATCCAAAATGGCATACATGTTAGAGGGGGGGAGTAGCCACAG
Organism: Rhincodon typus; assembly: GCF_021869965.1. Taxonomy (NCBI): domain Eukaryota; kingdom Metazoa; phylum Chordata; class Chondrichthyes; order Orectolobiformes; family Rhincodontidae; genus Rhincodon; species Rhincodon typus. The sequence goes on from NC_063336.1 coordinate 36,340,460, forward strand.
GAGTCTCCTGCAGTACCTGCCTGCCTCTCCTAGTGGTTATCCATCTGCCTGACTGAACCTGTGGTGTGCCCACCTCCCTGTAACTATGGTCTATCACACTCTCTGCTCCCTGTATGCTCCTCAGTGTGTCCAATGGTCACTCCAAACGAACAACGCAGTCTGTCAGGAGATGCAGCCTGTCACACTTCCAGCAGACATAGTCGCCAGGGACTCTAGACTGCTCCCTGATCTCCCACATCTGGCAGGAGGAGCACACCACTGCCCTAACTGCCATCTCTGCCCCTTTACACTAAAAAAGATAAAAGAATATTACCTTTCTCACCTTACTCACTGAAGCTCAGTATTCACCTAAACCCACAATTACACTAACTAGCAGCATTACCTGGTTTACCTAAAGTACAATGCAATCTTTACAAATAGACCAAACACCCTCTAGGCTACAACAAACTTCCTAACAGCCTGTCTCAATCTCTCTTTCCTCTTTGTTTGGTTGGAAGAGGAGGGAAGGACGGAAACACTATAGCAATGTAATGTTTGTGGCTTACTGTTCCTTGACACTGGATTCTTCCTCACTCCACTGATCAGTCATGGTGACTGAGCCGACTTCTCCCAGAATGCTCCTCAGTGAAGTCTCTCTGCCATCCTTGATTGGATGCTCAACAACTGCAATGTGTAATATACTGGTATATCCTTACTACAAACGTGCTCATTAATGTTCAGTTTGGGACCTGTCAGAACCACTTATCTCCAGAACTTGGCACACCTTTGACTGAACTGCTCATGCATGTAAGAGCTGAATTCCAGAAAACTGATAAGAATAGCTGCCTTCAACATCAAGGTAGCATTTGAGTAAGATAGTATAACTAAAGTCCATGGCCATCAGGGAAAAAACCCTCCATGGGTGGACTTCTACATAACACAAAGACGGAGATTATGGAAGTTGGAGGCCACTTATTGTAGCCTGTGGGGATTTTTGTAGGTGTTTCTCAAGGAAATAATTTTAGTTGCTTCATCAAAAAACTTCCCTCTTCATAGAATGAGGAGTGGAAACTTAGACACAGAAATCAACATCTAGGCTTGGGCTAACATAACGGTAGGCAACATTTGCAATTAAAATGCCCAGCAATAACCCACCAAAAAGAAATAGTACAACTGCTCAATAACATGTGGAGATTTAGATAAATCAAAGAGAATTATTGGATACTTATATTGTTGACCATGATACCATGCGCAATTGATTTTTCAGAGGATCATATGCCTTTAGAATAAGTTGCACGCTCGCGTGGTTAATGCAAATTCGCTGCAGGCATTTGGAAAGGAATGGCTGATGTCATCGTGTATCATGCAGGTCTGACATTGGATGATGTGCCTTGAAGCATGGTGATTACCTTTAGGTATAAGAGAAGAATTTTCCAAATTTCGTTTTTCTTTGAACTGGTTTAGAGATTTTTTAAAAAATCTCTCTTCCCCAAGTGGTCATTTGGTCTCTGGTGGCATTAAGAATCAAGCAGCTCAGTTGGAACATAAATGTATGATGCAGCATGCTGCAATCACTGCCTTTCTGTCTGTTCCTGAGCAAGGAAGAAGCTGAGTACTCTGTTATGCATGTCTCTAGACCACAAATATTTTGTGTGAAGATACCCCCTGCAATCCCCATTTCTTTAGTCTCCCTTACCCTCTCCATTTCTGCAGATTGACTGACTGAGTTTCTTCGCTCCTTCTGTGTTTTCACGAATCTTGGCTTTCTGGTTCTCCCAGAGGCCTCTCTATCCCCTCTATTATTTTTTAATCTATGTTCTTTGAGAGACTGCTTTCATAATACATTGTGCATCTTTTTATCTGGGCATTATTCTCCCTTTCTGCTACTTGAAATTCTAGGAATAAACAATGCTTCCTGTTCTTAACTTCTTAGCTTTCTGCTCATCGCAATTTCAAATTAAACCCCTTTTGTTCTATTTTAGCTCAGTAATTCTTAATGCTCGGATAAGACTGCAGTTAAACAGGTATTCTGGTATTCTGGTGGCTCAGTGGTTAGCACTGCTGCCTCTCAGCACCAGGGACCTGGGTTTGATTCCACCCTTGGGCAATTGTCTGTGTGGAGTTTGTACATTCTCCCTACGTCTGTGTGGGTTTCTATTGGGTGCTCTGGTTTCCTCCCACAGGCTCGGGGAACTGGCTGCGCTAAATTGCCCATAGTGTTCAGGGATGTGTAGGTTAGGTATGTTAGCCATGCAAAGTGTAGGGGGATGGTTCTGGGTGGGATGCTTTTTGGAGGGTTAGTGTGGGCATGTTGGGCCAAATGGTCTGTTTCCACATTTTAGAGATTCTATGATTCTATCTTTGGCCTTGTAAATGAATAATTAGGCATGGTAGGTATGCAATCAAAAATTGGGTTGGGAGATATCATGTGCAGTACTAAGAGCTGAGTCAAAGAAATTTACCATTTCAATTAAAAGGTAAGAAATATCCCCTTGAGCCTCTCTCCCACAATGGTTACAGTTGTGATGTATGGTATAGATGGCTGTTCATTATTATTTTTGTGGTTTTCAAGTATAATGAGGAGGTGAAATTTCAAGTGCAGATAAAAATGGTTGTAATTATATTTTTAAAAAATTGTATATAATTAGATAATGATATAAAATATAGTCTATTAATCTCTACACCTCAGTGAATAACTTGGGCTTTGGTTTGAGAGGAAACAGGTAAAAATGAGCAAGATCATTTGAAATGGTTGCCAAATTCATCTGACCAGAAAGTAACCAAACTCCCAGGAGTTTTCAAGGTAATGTCTGAATAACACATCTGAAACTGTCTATCACATCCTGAACAGACTCTCTAACTCTAACTACTTTGACATTAAAATTCATCATCTGGAATTTACAGCCCAAACTGAGACATTCAAACCTCTCTGGGGGTAAGACTTCTCAACTACAGACATTGACAGAACAAAGACTTCAATCTGAAGTTTATTATACAAAGATGTAGATAACTGGGAACTCTGACTCTGGACCATTGATACTCTTTGTCAAAAATGGACTGTCCCATTGTGGGCTAAGAAGCAAGTATTCACAGATCAAACACCACTCCTGTGAGAAGCCGTGAATATAAGTGTGCAGTTTTTGCTTCCAAAAATTTAACATCTGGTAAAATCAACAAGAACTTCTCACAGAATGTGATGTCTCTCTCTCACACACTCACACATGCACCGCCACACACACACACACACCCACTCACTCACTCACTCAGACAGAAGTGATGCAGCGTGGAGCTAGAGGAACACAGCAGGTCAGGCAATATCAGAGGAGCAGGAAAGTCGATGTTTCCGGTTTACACTCTTCATCAGGACTGGGCTCACTGTATCTTGTTTTGTTTCTTGCGACTGCGTCAGCATGTCACAGAATTTGGGACACCTATTACATTTTTAATAATATTGATGCTTTCTTTTCACTGAGTGAGTTAATAAAACAAAGAAATAACACTAACTCCTTAAATTTGATTACCTCAAGCGATCTGGCTAGCTTCTTTCTTCATAGTTGTACACCTAAAGTACATACTGAATTGAAAAGTACACAATTTTGAAAAGTCAAACTCTGTCATAACAACATCAGGACTGGAAAGACAGGAATTTATTCACCCCTTTGGAATTGGTTACAACAATATGCCTGCAAGTATACTTGAAAGACTGCAGAATAATTTAGTTCATGCTTCCAGGTTATGCTTCCGAAAAATGACGATCATTTGAAAATCATGCTTGCCTCTTTCACACCTATGTTCTCCTGAGGACTGGAAATGGGCAAGAGATCTACTTGCCTCAAAGTGGCTTACAGCTACTTAAGTATGGAAACTTAAATATGAACTCCCTTTTTTTCTTTGATTATGGTATATGGGAATCACTGACAGGGCCAACGTTTATTATCCATCCTTAATTGCCCATGAGAAACGGCCTTCTTCAAATGTTGCAACTGAAATAGCTTAGGTACACGCTGTTTCTGTTTGACAGGGAGTTCTAAGATGTTGACTAAATGTTAAAAATGTATTAAAAACAATTTTACTGTGTATCTGTATATAGGTGGGAATACTTATTTATATTTTTATGACCTTGAGGTACTGAAATTTTGAACTATTTTGACATTTTGGATTAAAAAAGATTTAGCAAGGTTTTGAAGGGACATGCAATTTATTGGAATGCATCAACAGTACTTTGAATCCACTTGCTAATTATTGAAAAATCAATGACATTGGAAAGAAGACAAACAAAGCTTTTAAGAAAGGTAAGAGTGGAGACTTACAGCTTTAATTGCTGGACAAAACTAGTTTAAAGATAGGACCCATGTACTGAATGTTTCTTAGCAACGCCCTGCTGGTGTCAGTTCCTATTTTTTCAGGATCTTGGCATGTTAGAATAAAACTTCCAAAGTGTGCAGTACACAAACCTCTCTCCTGAAAAAGTAAGCAGAAATCTTACCTAGGGATAAGTTGCACAGATCTCTCTCAGTGAACTATTTCTGGGAAACTGGAAAATATTCCAAATATTAATATCTTTGATGACTTCATACACACCGAAAGCTGAACGATGTACTTCATATATCCTGAAGCCCACTTAAAGACTTCAGACTAACTGATTTTCCATTTAAACTGAAGTCCGGTCTGAAGGGTTTTCATCATTCTACAGCAGTCAGTATTTCAATCTTATTGAAAGGAAACTCAGAACTTGGATGGGTAATCCCATTTTATCCTTTGAGTTCAGACCATTGGCCTACTTGATTCTTTTCTTTCCTTTTGCTTTTGTTTTAAAATCTATTTCACATTTGCTGAGCTATTTTGTCTTGTTTATGGTATAACGTAATTTTTTAAGGGGATATAGTTTAATTCTGAAATACAGCTTAGTTGTTCATACATTTTGCCATTTATTTAACAAATACATTTTGTTCATTATTAAGTTATTTGAGTTTATTAAAGAAATGTGGTGCAAATCACTATGTTCTGAATACTAATAATAAAGAGAAACAATCTGGCTATTAAATATGCTTTCATTTTTTGTGCTGCTTTTTCTCCAGTAGGGTCTCTTACCTTATGCACTGAAGTTATGTTATGTCCTGTAAAGAAACTAAGCATGCAAGGTGTGAGGTATTCAAGAATCTGACAGAGAGTTATTACAACTAAATGTTATGTACAAACATTATATTCCTCAGACAGAATGGTCTCGGCTAACATTAAGCCCGTAGTTTGTAACTGTGAAACATACTTCAAGTGATCTGAGGTAAGATACAGTATGAGATATTTATACCCTCAGGTCACATTCTGTGTTTCAGTGATGAGGTCATGGGCACGTAGCTTAAAGGTATACTGACAAACTGATAAGGACCCATAAAACAACAGGTGTAAGTTATAGAGATAACAAGGTGTAGAGCTGGATGAACACAGCAGGCCAAGCAGCATCAGAGGAGCAGGAAGGCTGACATTTCTTGGAGACAGTAATCTCTGTAACAGGGCATAATACATTAATTAGCGTTCCAGACCCATCAGGAAGCACATGAGTATTCATTTTTCATGGATATAGTACTGTACAGTATCCACGAAGTTTCAGGGAGTACTGTTAAGTCTAGTAACAAGATTAGAGCAACTATCTTTGTTGGGCTGTATAATGTTTTTAAAGCAGTCACTAAATATATATGTATATGATATTAAGACCATAAATTAAGGAGCAGAAGTAGGTCATTCAGCCTATCGATTCTGCTCCGCCATTGAATGAGATCACAATTGATCTGAAAATCCTCAATTCCATTTTCCTGCATTCCTGATTAAAAATATGTCTATCTCAACCTTGAATATATTAAAAAACCCAAAACTCTATAGCTCTCATGACAAAGACAAAATACCTTTGGAAGTAGCCCTTAATTATACAGTCATAGAGTTGTACAGTACAGAAGAGGCCCTTTGACCCATCAGTCTTCGCCTATCTATCTACACCAATCCCGATTTCCAGCACTTGGCCCATATCCTTGAATGTTATGACATTTCAAGTGCTTATCCATGTACTTTTTAAAGGTTGCAAGGTTTCCTGCGTCTACTACCCTCCTAAGTAGTGCATTATCGATTCTCACTACCCTCTGGGTGAAAAAAGTCTTTCCTCAAATCCCTTCTAAATGTCCTGCCCTTCACCTAGAACAATGCCACTTGTTATTGACTCTTCGAATAAGAGGAATAGCTGCTTTCTATCCACCCTGTCCATGTCCTTCATAATCTTGTACACCTCAATCAGGGGCCTCCTCAGCCTTCTCTGCTCCAAAGGAAACAACCACAGCCTATCCAGGCTGTCTTCTTAACTAAAATGCTCATGCCAGGGAACATCCTGGTGAATCTCCTCTGCACCCCCTCCAGTGCAATCATATCCTTTCCAGAGTGAGGCGACCAGAATTGCATTCTGTACTCCAGCTGGCTTAGTCAAAGTTTTGTACAGCTCCCACATAACTCCTCTTCTCTTATAATCCATGCCATGACTGAAAAGGCAAATATCCTGCATGCCTTTTTATCGACCCTGTTGACCCCTCCTGCTTCAGGGATCTGGCCAAGCACCCTAAGATCATTCTATTTCTCTGAGCTTCCTAGTATCTGGTCATTCATTGAGTACTCCCTTGTCTTGTTACCTCTTCCAAAGTTCATCACCTCACATTTTTCAGGGTTAAATTCCATCTTACACTGATCTGCCCATCTGATCAACCTGTCTATATCTTCCTGTAACCTAAGACCATCCTCCTCAGTAATAACAACCTGTCCAATCTTCATGTTAACTGCAAACTTACTTATCATTAGCCCCCACATTATCATCAATATCATTTATCTATACCACAAACAATACCCAGCACTGATCCCCGTGGTCCGCCACTGGATACCAACCTCCAGTTACACAAACAGCCTTCTACCCTTTGTCTACTATCGCTAAATCAATTTTGGATCCAAAGCATTAAGCTTTGCTAAAATTGATATAAAGTCAAAGTCACCATAGTCCTACTGGTCTATTCTCCCATTAGAGAGAGACAACTGGTGGTTTAACCTGATAGTCACTATGCTTCAGGTAAGGGGAGAAGTTGAAAAGAAGAGTCCTTCCTGGTAACTTGATCCAGTGTAGGAACTGAATACACACTGTTGGTATTACTGTGCATCACAAATCAGCTGTTCAGCCAAGTGAGCTAACCAACTCCCTGTCTAATGAGACAGCAGCACTCTGGCAATATGGCGACTTTACCTTTCATTGGACAAGGGGCCTAAAACTGTTCACAGTATTCCAGTTGCAGTCTATACTAGTGCCTTGTATAATTTTCCAACATTCCCTAGCACATACTGAACCTGTATGTGAGCTTTTTGTGATTTTACACAATGACCCCTGTGTTGGGGGCAGGGCTTCAAATACCTCTGTGATGTAACTTTCTGCTGTCCTTCGCTATTTAAATAACATCCAGCTCCTCTATTCTTCCTGCCAAAGTGCATACTCTATTCATGGAACCCAACAATGATGTAGGATTGGTGACAGTTTTCCTATCAGGATGCAGCAAGTGATTTGAAGGGAACTTGAAGTGGTGGTGTTTTCATGCATCTACTATCACTATTCTTCCAGAAAGCAGAAGTTGCAGGTTTGAAAGGTGTCATCAAAGGTATTTTGGTGAAATGATGCAGACATCTTATGACTAGTGCACATTAAAACCATGGAGAGAATGAATATTTAAAGCAATGGCTGGAGTGCCAATCAAGCAGGCTACGTTGCCTTGGATTGTGTCAAGTATATTGAGTGTTGCTGAAGCTGCATGCATGTACTCCGTCACACTCCTGACTTGTGTCCTATGGATGGTGGATAGACTTTAAGGAGTCAGGAGGTGAGTCACGAACCACAGATTACCCACACTTTGACCTGTGCCTGCAGCCACAGAATTTATTTTAGCACAGCATTATCAGAGAAACATGCAGGCCTCCGTTTTGAAATTTAGCCCTGACAGGAATCCACCTCAGTGCTTTGCCACGAAATGTGAGATCTTTAAACAAACATACCATAAGGCTTTGTTAATTGTGTGTATCCAATTGGCTGGCTCAATTTATTAAGCAAATCTTTCTTTAGATGAATGTTACAATCCCCTTTCATAAAAAGCTAATGACTATTTTTAAAGCATTTTCTTAAAACATACAAATTAAAACTCAAGTACCTCTTTGACCATGACTTCACTGGCAAGTTTACAACCTTGAGGTTAGGCAGTCCAGGATAGAAAAGCGAATTTGATGACAGATATGCTCCGGCGACAGTAATGTGCAGATACTTTGGTATGTGATCAACTTAAATACTGTCATGGGTGTCATTTTCAATTTTCATGGGAATTAAAACTGGCAACATCAGAGCAGCTGCTGATTATCCAACCCATCGAAAACATAAAAGAGGCTACTTCAGTCATCAGATCATATCAGCCTGAGGTCTGACCAAACTTGTGTTCAGACCTCATTTCAATGTTTTTTCGTGAGCTGTAGGCGTCAAATGGTTGGCTGAAGGCAGGAAATTCCACAGTATCTCCACTGAGCCTGTCAATATTTTAGTTTTGGAGGAAAAGATCTCGGCTGTTGGGGGGTGGGAGTTGGGTGAGGTGAGAGAGGCTTGAAAGGGCCAAAAACACACTGCAATTTTTTGTTTTGCATAACGAAAGAGCAATTTTATGGGTAGCCTTTAGCATTACTTTTAAAGACACTTTGTTAAGCCATTGAAAAGCTGATGAACCTGGATGAAGGAATTATGCTGCACATTTCACAAATTGTTCCCTAGCTTTTACAGTTATACAGGCTTGGTAGCACAGTGGCAATGTTACTCAATTTTAAATCCAGAGTCATAGAGTCGTACATTCATACAGCATGGAAAATGACCCTTTGGTCCTACTCGTCCGTGCCAACCAAGTTTCCCAAACTAAATTAGTCCCACTTGCCTGCATTGGGCCCATATCCCTCTAAATCTCTCCTATTCACGTATCTGTCCAAATGTCTTTAAATGGTGAAACTGTATCTGCATTGATCACTTCAGCAGTTCAGTGGTTAGCACAGCTGACTCACAGAGTCAGGGATCTGGGTTCGATTCCAACCTCAGGTAATTGTCTGCGTGAAGCTTACATGACTCCTCTGGTATCCTTGCACAGTCCATGCTAAAGTGTCCAGCGATGTGCAGGCTAGATGGAGTAGCCATGGTAAATGCAGGCTTATGGTACGGTGATGGGTCAGGGTGAGATGTCCTTTGGAGGAGTAGTGTGGACTTGATGGGCTGAATGGTTTGTTTCCACGCTGTAGGGATTCTATGAAGCGGGGAAAGGAAAAACTTCCTCTGGCAAACAGCATCATAGGAGCAGAGAGGCTGACGTTTCGGGCCTAGACCCTTC
>NC_063336.1:36359860-36393823 GCF_021869965.1 Rhincodon typus
GTCCAGTGACCCTTATTCAGAACGTTCTGAATAAGGGTCACTGGACCTGAAAATGTTAGCTCTGATTTCTCTCCACAGATGCTGCCAGACCTGCTGAGATTTTCCATGAATATCTGAGGCACAGCCTGACAATGTTGAAACAGTTTTAACTACAATATAATATGCAATATAAATAAAAGATGTATAAAATATAAAGATTTGCTTTTATTGTAATTACAGTGCAACTGGACTTTTTCCCAGAATGTAGTGAAAGGTTATTAATTAGACTTGGACCTGCTCATTTCTTATGAAGTCAAGACAGAAATTAGTTGAAAGTTAAGATCATAAGCCTAAATAAATGGGATGTCATTTTTTTCTAATAAGTCAATTGAAGTGAGTTCTGGTCAGATCTAGTGGATGGTGGAAATCAGATTGGAATTTCAGGTCGGGGTGTCAGTAGTTAGGGGTGTCAGTTGGGTATGTGTTACTGGGTGAGTCTAAGGTTAAGATTGAGTCAGACTCACCATTTAAGGAGTTGTTCTCTCCAAAGGGTAATTTTAAATTTCCTGGGCAAATCTCCCGGAGTCACCTGAGTAGAGAGCTCCTCATGATCCTCATGGGCAGTGCCAGTCTATCGTGCAGAAACCAGTATCTGGCCATTGGAAAGCCTGGGCCTATATAGTTGTTTCTTCATGGTCACTGTGTGGCAATCCTGAAACTGCCTCCCTAACGCACGGACTGCAGCATCACCTTCTCAAGGAATGGGCAACAAAGGATGGATTTACCAGTGATGCTCACATCCCATGAAACAATATCCTTTTCAATAAATGGCAGTGTATTCATTTTTTTTTTCCTTCTTGTCCCTTGACATCAGCAATTAAATATAGAATAGGGAAGGTAGTTTGATTCTTTCACCTCTATATAAAGCTGATGGAGTGCATACGGCAAGGTATCCAGTCTGATAGAAACTGAAGCAAAGCATGACAGTCAGCAACTACCACATTTTAAACACGCTTTCAGCTAACCTTTGCTTTCATCGGATGTAAATTAGAAAGAACAAAATAATACCTCAAATTTAAGCACAATCCAAGTGTCCTCTGAAGTGCGAAACATTGAACATACGAGGAATATGCATTAAAAATGATCTGCACTTTGGCAACTTTCAGTTTGTGCACTGTCACTGTAATATTAGTTTTACTTACCAACTGGAAATTTCAACCGTAACTTATTTTCGGCGTATGTTTTGCCCCCCCAAATCGAATGAATTGCCCGGCTCCCTTCCCGGGGCTCGCTATTTCCTTTCCTCACATAAAAGTTGGTGTCCAATGTTTTGTTAGAGCGGCGACCAGGAGGGCCAGTGTAAAACTGCCGACTAGTATATCCGAACTGTGCTATGTTTAATAACGCTCATTCTTTCTGTGACAAGATTATTTCGACGCTAGGAGGTAAGAGTAGACCTGGTAAACCACGGGGATTTTCTGTTAGACTAAAGTCAGATTTATTTCCAGGTTAAGATCGTAGTAATTTTTTCCTCTTTACAAATTCTTCATTGTTGTTGCAACCCTCCGAGCGTCAGTGGGCTCCTAGTTCTTTCATATGACGAAACTCGAGAGTCGAATCATTAATCGAGTCAAACACTAAGTGGCACCGGATTATTTATGTTTCATCACCCACTTTGTAATGAAGAGTTTACTTCCTGGTAACTATAGGCAATCATTTTGTTGTATGGTGCACCTATTAGATTACAGATCATTTGTTTCTCTTGAAAAGTTAATTGTTTTATTTTTTTTAAAAGTACCAAGCCAATTTCAGTTAGGACTGTGTAAATTAGAAGCATTTTAAGTACAATGTTTGAAGGCTTGCGAACAGCAATCCATACCTTCAATTTATTGTATACAAAAGATTGTCTTGGATGCTGTTTAGAATAATTTAGTTGCTTTGGAACGATCTATTTAGTAATCGTCTGAGCCAAAATGACAGAAATGGAATTCTGAATATAAATCAAAGCGAATTGATTAGAACATGTATCATTGTTTTTTTATCTGTTTGTGCCAAACAAGAATTGCATTGTTTTTCATGAAAATGTGAGATACAGCATGACAATGTTGAAAAAGTTTTAACTATGATATAAATAAAAGATGTATAAAACATAAAGAACTGTTCTTATTGTAATTACAGAGCAACTGTTTTTTTTCAAGAATGTGGTGAAAGGTTACTGATTAGATTTGGATCTACCTTATTTCTTATGCAGCCAAGGATAATTTGTTTGACAGAAATTAGTTGAAAATTAAGGCAATGAGCCCAAATGAATGGAATTTCATTTTTTCTGATTGCTCAATAGAAGTATTTTTTCACTGAATTATTTACTTAACATCTGTGTAATATGATTGGTTTTATTAAGAACATGGATACACTTAAATAACTGACTAAAAATTGTTTTGATTTCTAACAGTCAAAACAATCTATAAACTCGAAATGATTGACCTAGTGTATGGCTTCTTTATTATTTTGCACTATCAAAGCTTTTCCAATCTTATGCCGAGGGAGCGAACATAACACTAACGCCTAACATTATGTTCTCATTACTAGTTAAGCTAAAATTTCATAAAGCATGGACTCTGCTGAACAGCTGTAAAGCACATCTAACTGAACTTCAGAAATAGATGGATAAGAAATAAAAGAAAAATGATTTGTAGAGTTAAAATGAACTTTATACTGAGCACAAAATGTGGAATTTATTAATTTCATTTCATATTTCTATAAATAAATAATCTAGGTTACAGCTAATTCAGCAAAATAAAACCTTCAAATCAAAATTCAAATCTATTCCCAAGTGCCTCCAGAAAAAGGTTTGTCATATGACATTTATAACTCCAGTGGTCAAGGCATTCGCCAACTGTCCTGAGGCTTTCAGACCTGCCACTTTCCTGTTCTACCATTCCAGAGGCAAATATGTAGAGTTTGATAGGAGGGTTTCCTTAACAGTCAGCTGAAAATTTTCCAGCAGTCAATTGTGATCATCTCGTAATAACATTATCAAATATTGTCCTGGATCGAAACTGAAATGTATCTATTCCCTCAATTGTACGAAACTACATCTTCTGCTAAGGGAAATACCTGATATTCTAAGATTAAGCCAGGGCCTGTCATAATATGACTGGCAGCATCATCAAAATAAATTAAAATTTCAAGCTGTGACAAAGCTCAAAATAGACAGGACTGCTGTTGATCCAAAAATCTCTCACAGCACGTCGACACTAGTATCTGGCTCAGAGCTTGGAGAGCTGAAAAAAGAACATAACTTGTAGACCCATGAAAGCAATTAGACCCTTTGTCCAACTGTCAGTCTGTGGATATGAAAAGACCAAGTATTTCAATTGTTGACTTAAAATTTTCCTCTAATTAGTGCAGTCTGATCCCAAAACTTATTGAAAACAGGACCAGATGGGCCTAACTTTGGAGGTCAGCTGTTGTGAAAAATATGTGTTTCCAGCTTCTTGCCAAGCCAGACCATGATTCTTAGAGTGCAGGGTGAGTAAATGCCATTCAGCTCAGCAGTATTTAATGCCACGTAAGGAAGTTTAACTGGAAGCTCTGCTGACGATGTTAAACAAGAAGACATTCCCAGAAGTGTCTGTCAAACAAGGTATAAAAATAATCTGAGATGCGTCACATCATTAATGGTTTGCTAAATGTGACTTTGTCAGTTGGGAAGCTATAACTGAACTGCATTTCACATTTAATATCTGATTAACATGGACATTTAAACAAGTTCAAATTCTGCCAAAGTTTATGTAAAACTAAATATACAATTCTTTGCAATTTATAATTTCACAGACTCAACAGTTGGAAAGATAATTTTTACCGAATGCATTTATCTTATATAACTTTCACAACATTAGTAATGTGCTCAATAAGAAGATTTTTTCAGACAAATGAATTATACTTTTAGCTATGTATATGTTCTAAAATCCTTTAATAACCTATATGTCTTTTCGTGGCTGAAGGTTTTCAACTAACTTTTTTTATTCCCTCATTCCTTTCTCTTTCCTTTGTATTCCCAATGGTCGCTCTCTTTTTTGCTATTGAAAAATGACTTTGCTTTTTCGAAGCTAGTATGTAAACCATTAATAGTCTGAAGTTTCAATTTAATCAGAAACAGCATTTTACAAAAGTAAAATTTCTGCATATTTGTGAAAAACAATGACACTTTTCCAGATGAAATTAATCAGTTGGCATTGATTTTCACAGAAGAAAAATATGTTTTTGTGAAAATTGTAAGAAAATCATGGTAAGAGTTTTCAAATCTGTGGACTAAGCTATTTAAATTTTATAAATGTTTTCATGTGTCCTCCAGTTTCTTGTCATTCTTCACGATTGTACTGCCATACAATGACATTTTTGTTCATCTCACCTTTGTAAAAGGTCTCAAATTCTAATTAGGCTCTTTCTCTGGGATTATTTTCAAACTTGCATCTTTTAATAGTAATCTTTAAAAATAGTTAGGACTGTTTAAATGATTTGCTTAATAAGGAAAACAAAAACATCATGCTCTATTATAGATAGAATATTGACACTAGGATTTTGTGGAGATTAGGAATTGTTTGCAAAAGGTGTCTCTGTTTCCCGAACTATTGTTGTTTTATATTTAATATGCAGTTTAGGACTGATTGTAGTATGATGTAATGTTGAGTGGCTGAGGGCCACTCTAATAATAGTTATTTCAAGAAAAGGCTTAAGTCGAGATTAAAAGCATCCACTCATAATTGTTGGGCAATGACAGTTGATGAAGCTTATCTTGTAAAATAGTTCAGGATAGAAATTGCCAACACAAGTCACCATGGATGAAAAAATATTTGCAATATTTTCCTTGAATGTTGAGCTGTTTGCTCTGTTTTAGGATTCCAATGCTTAATAAAACCTCTGCAATAAAACAGATATGTGAGGCATTTTCAAGCACTCATTTTGGTAATCTTAGTGCATTCAGCACACAACATGAAAAGTCACTTATTTTGTCTGGATACATGGAGGAACTTGGTTACCATTTTTTTTTCTCAGGATATGTGCTGTTTATTATTCATGGATTTTGACATCAGGAAATTGAAGAATAATTGAAAATGAAAAATTAAGTTAAAAATGCAAAGAAATGAAGGAAAGATCAAGGGAATTGGGGTAGAATGGGAAAGGAAATTAAGAGGAAAATGCTGAAGCAGCATTGAGATACTAGAGAATTAAAAGATGGTGAAGAAACAATGAAGGGCCTGAACAGCATGAGCTATGGCAAGAATTGTGGTAGAATCGCATAAGAGGTCTGGTAAGGCCTATCTTGACATTGGGAGAAATTTGTTCATCTTTGATGCATCTGCCAGGCACTGAGGCAAGTTTCTCACGAGGCAACAGTGAGTTGTAATTCAGGTGGATCATTGCTTGTTAAATGGTTTATTAAGTGAACATCTTGCCTCAATAATATGCAACTTTCTATCTTTCCAAACAAAGCAGACATCAAGAATTCGCAACATGGAAGTCAGAGCAGATATCCAGTGACTTCAGCTTGTCTCTGGCTGCAATAAGCTGCCATGTTTCTCAGCATCAAATACCATCTCAGGGCATATTCCAAGGCATTCGGCCATGCACATGCACACACCTCATCCACGGACTTTGGCACACGATATTTGATAAACCTGTCTGGATCATCGTGACATAGGAACAAATTACTGCAGATTCTGGAATCTGTGCAGAAAACAACAAATGCTGGAGATCACAGCAGGTCAGGCAGTATCTATGGAGAGAGATCAAGCTAACATTTCAAGTCTAGATGACACTTCATCAGAACTGAAATGAATTGTGGAGGGGGCAGCATTTATGCTGTAGTTGGGGTGGGGATGGGAGTGGTAGGGTGTAGAGTGCTGGTGGAGAAAAGATGTTAATAGTTCAGATTAAGTGATTGGAATGTGAGAATGGCAGAACAATAGTGTGTCTAACTGCCAGACCTGAAAGAGAAGGCAGTTCCGCTGGAGTGGGGAGGAGGGAGAGAGGACATTTTGACAGAGAATGTAACAAGTAAAGCCAAAAGGAAAGGAAAGAAATGGGTGAACGTAGCAAATATAGCTAAAAGAAAGGAAAGAAATGGAAACTGGTTCACAATTTGAAGGTGTTGAACTCAATATTAAGTCCAGAAGGCTGTAAAGTGCCTAGTCTGAAGAGGACACATTAATCTTCCAGTCTGTGCCATAATTCACTGCATCATGCTGAGGACAGACAAGTGGGCATGCGAGAAGGTGCTGGTGTTAAAATGACCTACTATGTGAACGTTGGGGTCATGCTTGTGCACAGAGAGGTGTTCTGCAAAGTGATCACCCTGTCTGCGTTTGGTTTCTCCAATGTAGAGTAGGCCACATTGGGTGCAGGGAATACAATACACAAGATTGGAGGAGGTACATGTGAAATGCTGCTTCATCTGGAAAGATTGTTTAAGCCCTTGGATGGTGAGCAGGGAGGAAGTGAAGAGGCAGGTGTTGCACCTTCTGCGGTTACATGGGAAGGTGCCATGGGAAGGGAAGATGGTGTTTGTTATTGTAGAATGGACTAGGGTGTCCCAGAGGGAACAATCCCTGTGAAATGCAGATGGGGGAGTGAGGAGAAGATGTATTTGGTGGTGGAGTTCTGCTGGCGTTGTCTGAAATAGTGGAGAGTGATCCTTTGAATGCGGACGCTGGTGGGAGGAAAAGTGAGGACAAGGGGGACACGATCACGCTGTTGGGAGTGATGGGCGGAAACACGAGTGGTAGGTCGGTTGAGGGCCCTGTCAACTACAGTGGGTGGGAAACCACATTTATGGAAGAAGCGAGCCATGTCAGCAGCGCTGTTTTGGAAGGTGCATCATCGAAATAGATGTGGCATAGGCGAAAGAACTGGGAAAATAGGATGGAGTCCTTGCAGGATGTGTGAAGACCTGTAGTGAAGAGTCAGTGGCTTTGTAGTGGACAGCAGTGGACAGTTTGCTCCCTGAAATGGAGTCAGAGAGGTCAAGGAAAGGAAGGGAAGTGTCGGAATTGGATAATGTGAAAGTTATGGAGGGGTGGAAACTGGAGGCAAAATGAACAAATTTTTCAAGGTCCTGGTGGGACATGAAGGGGCACTGAAGCTGTCATTGATGTACCAAGGAAAGAGTTGTGGGCGGGGGCCAGTGTAGGACTGAATCATCATGGTATCTTTCTAATTCACTTACAAGACGCTTAGGAAGCACAGACCTGCATCTCAGGGTGGACCAGCAACTACCATTGAAAGGCTGCCAAAAGGACACATTGTGAACAGGCACCCAGCTCACGGATTGAACCAAGCCATTCCTCAGGGTTGCTCGTTTGCTTAACACTTACTTAGCACCGACTACTTAGCGCAGTGTCCATGCCTTGCCATGCCTGTTGGTGCATTGGTGCTTTAACAGAGTCTAAAGCTTATCAGTACAGGTATATTGACTGTTTGCTTGTGCAGAGACCCACACAGGCTTCTTGTCAGGAGGGATCTGTCAGAAGGGGTCATCCAGTGTATGGCACACCAAGATATCAATCTACTACCTACAGTATATGTCAGGTGCCTACAAGGGAGGCAATGGCCTAGTGGTATTATCACTGGACTATTAATCCAGAGATCCAGATAACATTCTGGAGGACCTGGGTTCAAATCCTGCCATAGCAGATGGTAGAACTTGGATTCAATAAAATATCTGGAATTAAGAATCTAATGATGACCATGAAGCCATTGTTGATCTTTTTGGGGGGAAAATCTCATCTGGTTCACTAATGTCCATTAGAGAAGGAAACTGACATCCTTACCTGGTCTGGGCCTACATGTGACTCCAGACCCACAGCAATGTGGTTGACTCTGAACTGCCTTCTGCGCAATTAGGGATGGACAGTAAGTGCTGTCCTGCCATCGATGCCCTCATCCTATTATTGAATAAAAAAAAACAACACACTGCACATTCATTAAACCAAATGGCCATGTCAGAAAGTTGGTGGGGGTTAGTCCTCAGTCCAATCAAAGGGGGGTTTATTGTCAGTCAGAAAATTCCTATACTGTCAACAATGTGTACAGTCTGTACACAGTCTACTCCATTGGGCACAGTCAGGGAATATGTCTGACTGCAGTCTGGGGACTAGTCAGTGTTATTCCTCTCAGGACATCACAAGCAGTCATGGGAATTGGATATCATCAGTCAGGGAGCTGCAAACACAATTGCAACCATTTCTTCACCCATTTGTAATCCATACAGAGTGAATGTGCTTTAGATTTAAATACTGGTCAAAAGCAACTTGCACAAAGCCATTGGTCCTTACGAATCTAACCCTGCCACCTCAATGCTGCTGATATTTGCGGCAATGATTTAAAAAAAGGCGAGTGCTAGCCAACAGCATCCCATAATTTGTGAAGTTTCCAAGGGTGCTGTTTAAGGAGGGGACCATCTCTGTGTCATGTCTCACATAACCATGATGATGGACCCTACTGAATTCAATAGGAAGTTGAATGATTGATGTGGGTCTGGGATGGGGACAGGGTCAGAGTGCAGCAGACACTCACATTTTGATGTAAAGTGCTGGTGTCACAGCCGGTGAGACACCTTCACTAATTGGTGCGGACGCTGTGACCAGGGCCATGGAGAAGCAGATGATAGGGTTGGGAATCATAGAATCAAAGAATCCCTACAGTGTGGAAACAGGCCATTCAGCCCAGCAAGTCCACACCACCCCTCTGAAGAGCATCCCATCCAGACCCATTCCCCTAATTTCCCATGTCTAACCCACCTAACCTAACCATCCCTGAACACTACGGGCAATGTAGCATGGCCAATCCACCTAATCTGCACATCTTTGGACTGTGGGAGGAAAACCGGAGCACTCGGAGGAAACCCACGCAGACACAGGGAGAATGTGCAAACTCCACACAGACAGTCACCCGAGGCTGGAATTGGACCCAGGTACTTGGTGCTGTAAGGCAGCAGTGCTAACCACTGTGCCACCGTGCTGCAGGAAGATGCAGTTCCTGCTGCTTGGACCAGACTAGGGGGGTCCTCCAGTAAAGTCTTGGCAGAATGGGCTGAATCATCCTGGCATACCTTGCTCTGCACAGTTGGAGCAGCTAATAAAGTGTTGTCTGGATGCTGAGGAACTGGGGGACCTGGTGCAGGTTTCTGAGGAAAAGGAGGACAGACACTGGGCAGTGGGACAGGGGAATGACAGTTTGTGTCTGGGACAGAGCTCAGCTGTGTCAGGCGCTGGTAAGCCAGACAGGACATCGTTGATAACTGGTTCCAGTAGATCTGAGTTGGATGTTGCAGAGTTTGGAATTGTCCAATTTCTTGAATGTATGTGATGTTCCCCAACTGATCAAGGACAAAATGTGGGTGTCCAGTGGGCTTTGGGGAGAGTGTAACAGTGACTTAGAGAGGGATTGTAGGATGTAGCCAAGGACAGGTAAAATGTGTGATGTGGGAGTTAAACAGTATCTTGGGTGAGATAATAGTATTATTAGCCATGCTGTCTATGTGATGTGAGCAATGTGGCTTTGTGACTGCTGTGCCATTACAACACCAGTGCAGGGCAATGCTGGATTGCTGTCTCTTGTCTGGGTGCACAGTAGCCTTTCAAAGATGACTTAGGTGCTTGGGATGCTGTGGTGGATATCTGCGGAGTAGGGTGCTGTTCCAGAAACAGAGTGTGGTAAGTTTGGGCTAGAAACAGACAAGTGAGTGCGTATGCTTGGGATAGGTAACTAATGAAGATACAATGAGAAATCTTGATGAGTCTTGTGGTGGAAATCCCTCGCAAAAACTCATGCAACTAGCACTTAGCCAGAAAAACATAAGATTCAGCTCACAGAAACTACAAGGGAGAAGAGTCAACCCTTTGACAGGAGAAATTGGAAAAGAGATTAGATTCTGATAAAGCATATGAAGTAAGGCACAATGTTATGCATTCGCCCTCTGATTTTAGATATTTTCCAAACAGAATACTTAAAACATTTATTCAGATACAACATTTATTCCACTTTACAAAGGACTGAAAAAATTGCAGATGCTGGAAATCAGAAACAAAAACAAAATATTAATTCTGCTTTCTCTCCACAGGTTCTGCCAGACCTGCTGAGTTTTTCCACCCATTTCTGTTTTTGTTTCATTTCTTCAACTTTTATTTGCTCCAAAATAAGGCTGCATCAAAATTGAGGCCAATATCCTGTATTATATTTCCTCATCAGTATCTGTATTCATTGGATGTTTAATTTAGGCTCAGACTGGTCCCACCATATGTCTGAAAAATCTATCATACTCTTACTGGCACAAACCCTAGTGAAATTTGCACCAATTTTCAAAAAGCAGAACTCATGTCCATAATGTTAAATCAATATAAATTATTGTTTTGGTCACATTAGAGTAACATGTTCAGTGATTGGCATCCAAATTTAGGAAGACAGCTGAGGATATGAAGATACCACGAAGGAAATTCATGGAGCCAATTCCGGGCATGAAGGTGCATAGTTATAAGGAGAGATAGAGAAACTGGTGTCTTTCCATTTCATCAATGACCCAGCTGATTTAATAGTGCACAAATTAGATCCCAGAGTGAATCTGGCCTGTTAGATACTAAATTTAGACTTAATTTTCCAATTTGCACACTGAAGTGTTTTTTCGAATGAGGTTGACATCCAGTCTGCTGGATGCCATGTCAACTTTTCTCAGTCATCTGCTGTTCAGCTCATTAATCATGCAATTGGCTACTCCAGTGCCCATCTCATGTAATAGTGCAGCAAGATGGTTGAGAGTGCTCGGTACTGCCAGGCTTTTGTGACACCCATGCCTCTGGGCCTCTGGTACCATATTTAAATGCCAGTTGGACACTACTTCTGATGCTGCAAGCCAGGAGCTGCCCTTCACACTGTGTTCCTCCATTGTTATACCCAAGGGAATTGTTCAGAAATGCAATTTGGCTCCTTAGTTTGCCCACAAGGACATAGATGTGCTGGTGGAAATGAGGACAGTACTTTTTTTTGCTAACTGGCAACGGAGGTCATGCCATCACACCCAGCCAGCCTGGACTGTGGGAGCAACCTGGATGAATGCAACATCCCAGTGGATGAACCACAGTACATAGCAGCCTCTAAGTAATTGCAAAGTAAATAAGCACTAAGAATGTAAGCTGAGAGCAATAAAACACATCTTGTGATGGCTGTAGAGGGATCTGGCAGAAGCATACAAGTCTCAGGTGTCCCTGAGCTCCAAAGTGAAGTTCTGAAGGGCAGAAGTAGTGTGTGAGTTTGTCTGATAGAGAAGCAATGATGATGTGATGTGACAGAATGTTCCCCACAAACCTGGATCGCTTATGTTCTAACAACACTCCAGAAGCTTCACACTATCCAGGACAAAGCGACCCATTGGATTGGCAGCACATCCATAAACATTCAGTCCCTCCACCACTGGTACTCAATGGCAGTAGTGTGTGCCATCTACAAAATGTACTGCAGAAAGTCACCAAGCTCCTTAAACTGCAGCTTCCAAACCCATGACTAGTAGCATCGAGAAGGATAAAAACGGCAGATACATGGGAAGACCACTGACTACAAATTCCCTTCCTAGCCACTCACCATCCTGACTTGGAATAATATTGCTATTCCTCAGTGTCACTGGGTTGAACTCTGAAACTCCCTAAACCTTTTCTATCCTCAGATTTTCCATTCTCCCAATTTTCTAGTCGATTCCCAAAATGACGACTTTCCTATTGTAACTGTCTGTGTGAGATTTCATAGGAATCTGCCAGGACTGCCACTTCTTTGATCTTTGATACTTAGTGCTTGATCTGAATGTGTTATTTGTAACCGGAATACTATTTCTGAATTCTTCCATAATCATGATCTATCTCATTCTCAAAATTTTTCTCTGGCATCAGTGATCAACATCACTGAACCCACAGCAGTTTTTTTTTGCTTGCAAAATATGTAACTGTTTGATAAGGTATCTTTCTTAAAGAACTGAATTCTAATTGATAAGCTTTAAGGAGAAGTTCTCCCTTAACCATTGAGCTGTCCTCTTAATCACTCCATAGTCTGTATATTGTCGTGCTAATAAACTGGTACATACATTGTTAGCTCTATTTAATAGGGCACTTCTTAACATCTAAGGTCCAAGCAGCTTTTGATCACTTAAATTTCACAGTTTTCTTTCAAATATGGTGAAATATTTTTCAACGCCATCGTTCTAAATTTAGGCACCAAACGAAGATTTCCAGTCCAATCAAATTTCTCAGGAATCAGAATTATCATCTGAGCTATTATCTCTTTGTTCCCTTCTTTGAACTCATCTTTGTTCCCTTACTGTAAGCTGTTGCCTGGCCAGATAATGTTGTTTGATTTCTCTCTCTCTCGAGTTCAATTTCCATGTTTCTTTTCTCAACAATGTTTTTTTCCATTTTTCTTTTCTTCTCTTTTTCCCTCAATTCAAGTTTTTCACTTGTGACTGAATCTTAGGTAATTGTAGCAGTGATATATTATTTCAGATTTCTTTCTTTTTAACAAAACATGTTAGGTAATCACTTTAATCATATCATCCTTTTAAACCTCTGCTTTTATTTCTACCTCCCATTTCTTGGCTAACTCTCTCAGTTTAGCCTTATTCAGAAACTGCAAATAATGCACTGTCGCATCTTACTCACTCAGAAACGTCATACCAACACTTAAATTAATTTTAAACTTCCAATCTGTGTAGTATAATCCACAGCACTCTCTGATTACATTCTTCATATCTCCATGTACTTGTTGACTTAAGTAATCAATGACCCCTCATAATTTCAAACAATTGTTTTCCAACAAAAGCCTCCACGCTGTTATGATCCTAGCTGATGATAATACCAGACAAGTCAGATCCCAGAGTGAAACCTGGCTTGTTAGAACAAAGAACAAAGAGCAAAGAAAATTACAGCACAGGAACAGGCACTTCGGCCCTCCAAGCCTGCGCCGATCCAGATCCTCTATCTAAATCCTAAGTTAGATCCTAAGTTTTTTTCAAACATGGAGGTCAATTGCTGAACACATCCATGAGAGACTTCCAGTGTACTTTCAACACAATGAACAAAACAGCTAATCAAAGAAAAGAACTATGTTACATGAGACAAAACAAAGTTGGAAAGATTTCATAGTCGATAAAATGTGGAGCTGGAGGATCACAGCAGGTCAGACAGCATCAGAGGAGCCGGAAAGTTGACATTTCGGGTCCAGACCCTTCAGCAAGACTGGGGATGGGGAAGGGAGCTCAGAAATAAATAGAGGGTGGGTTGTGGGGCTGGGGAAAAGGAGGGTGGGATGGTAATAGTGGATGCAGGTAGGGGGTTGTAGAGATTGGTCAGTGGGAAAGGAGGAGCTGATAGGTGAGAAGGAAGATGGACAGGTTGTGTCAAGGAGGTGGGGATGAGAGGGAAGGCTGGACATGGAATGAGGCTGGGGGTGGGGAGATTTTGAAGCTGGAGAATTCTGTGTTGAGGCCATTGTGCTGTAAGCTCTTGAGGTGGAGTATAAGATGTTGTTTCTCCAATTTATGAGTGGCCTGATTTTGACAGTGGAAGAGGCCCAGGATGGACATGTCACCAAGGGAGTGGAAGGGGGATTTGAAATGGCTGGCAACCAGAAGGTGGCGTTGATTGGAGCGTACAGAGCAGAGATGTGCCATGAATCAGTCACTGAATTTGCATTTGGTCTCTCCGATATAGAGGAGATCACATCAGGAGCAACGGATGCAATTGACCAGGTTAGAAGACATTACAGATGAATCTGTGCCGGAATTGGAATGATTGTTAGGGGCCTTGGATGGAGGTGAGGGGGGAGATGTAGGGGCTTGCGAGAGTAACTTTCAAACTTCTAACACCTGGGGGTTCGTGGCACATCAGTTGGTGGGCTCCACAGACATCAGTCAGAGCCTGGTCACTCAGTGTTCAGGGCTTGCACTGTCAGTCTGTTTGGGGGTGGTGAGGTGTGTGTGGTTTGTTCACTGAACTTCAACAAAGGTTATCGGGGCCACTGTTGTTGTGGGGATGCTTGGGAAATCAGATGTGGGGAATTGGAGGCAGCATACTGAGATGCAGAAGGAACAAAAGTTGTCAAGAGAGACAACTCAACACATAAGGGTGGGACCAATAGAGCATGGGAGGGCATTGGTTATGGCAGGCGAGAGAGTCATTGATGGTCATAATGGAAGGACAGTGCATCCAATATGTTTGACATGAATGTGTTGTATCCGTGGAACCAGAGGCAAAATGGGAAGATGAGCAGGTTGGGTGGGAATGTGAAGGCCAAAGCTAGATGGAGAGAGTGAGCCTGCAATTCATGCTCTGAAGCATGACCTGCATTTTGTTCCATCTCTATCTAAATCGCAAGTGTGCAATCGAAACGGAAAATGG
This sequence comes from Rhincodon typus, assembly GCF_021869965.1. Classification (NCBI taxonomy): domain Eukaryota; kingdom Metazoa; phylum Chordata; class Chondrichthyes; order Orectolobiformes; family Rhincodontidae; genus Rhincodon; species Rhincodon typus. The sequence goes on from NC_063336.1 coordinate 36,374,275, forward strand.
AGGCCAGCACATGTGGACTGGGCAGAGTACGTATTTTACTTTATCTCTGAGGGAGAGGGGTCCATTTTTGATGTGAGACCCCACAAAGGGCAAAGCATGAAACAGACACTCACAGATAATTGGTGAAAGAGATCTCTTATCATCCATGTATTGACTTACTGTCATATATCCTACATATCCCTAGTCAGGAGCAATGCTGACCATATCATTCAACATTACAAATGAATCCAGCTAATGGATGGAGGTTTCAAGCATCACCAGATGAGCAGGAACAGTCCTCTCCTGCACAGTAAGGATTCTTTCCTTAAAGGGGCTGAGGAGATGAATTTCTGGCACCCTGCCACCTGCCTTGGTTCTCTGCACCTATTGCAAGATGTTTTCATCTGAAATGAGGCAAAAGGAGGGATTCAGTGAAATGAAAGTTGTTGGTAAGATGTTAGTGCTGGTGCAGTAGAGGGAAATGTGGTGAGTTGTACTGAGGGAGTGAATAGGTAGCGCAGAGGGTGGGAAGGATTAGTCATAGAGTCAGAAAGTCTTACAGCAGAGAAACATACCCTTCAGTCCAAATCATCCATGCCGACCAGATATCCTAAATTAATCTAGTCCAATTTGCCAGCATTTGGCCCATATCCCTTCAAACCCTTTCTATTCATGTAGCCATCTAGATGCCTTTTAAATGTTGTAATCGTACTAGCCTCCTCCACTTCCTCTAGTGGTTCATTCCATACACACAGCACTCTCTGCATGAAAAAGTTGTCCCTTAGGTCCCCTTTAAATCTTTTCCCTCTCACCTTAAACCTATGCCCTCTAGTTTTGGACTCCCCTACCCTGGGGAAAAGACCTTGACTATTCACCCTAACCATGCCCCTCGTGATTTTATAAACTTCTATAAGGTCACCCCTCAGTCTCTGACACTCCAGGGAATATAGCTCCAGCCTATTCAGCCTCTCCCTATAGCTCAAACCCTCAACCTCTGGTAATCTCCTCGTAAATCTTTCCTGAGCATTTTCAAGTTTACTAACATCTTTCCTACAACAGTACTCCAAAAGTGGCTGAACCAAAATCCTGTACAGCCGCAACATGACCTCTCAACTCCTACACTCAATGCACTGACCAATAAAGGCAAGCATACCAAACACCTTCTTCACTACCCTGTAAGTACATCAGGTCAAAACACAAGAGAGTGGCCAATCAAGAGATTAAATGTTGGGAAAAGGGAACACTCCATCCACCTTTCCCTTGAAGGCTCCCTGCAAGAGTAAGTTCCACTTCTGCCCCCTCCCCTGGCTTTGTCAATTCTAACTTCAGGTACTTTTTCAGTTCCCTGCTGAACTTTGCAATTGGTCCAGCTTCTGTCATGTTCCCAACCAACTGCTGCAGAAAAACATGTTTTTGTCACCATCGCTTCTTTGGCCAATCATGTGAAATCTTGGGTTCTCAATCCTTCGATCAACAGGAACAGTTTCTCCTTATCTGTTCTGACTAGATCGCTCTGAACATCTTGATCAAATCTCTTCTTAATCTCCTCTGCTCTCAGGGACAGTGCCAATTCCACCAAGTAACACGGTAGACGCTTCCTGTGGTCAAGGATTGTCAAGGAGTGGGTGAAACTGAGTGAGAGAAGAAGCTGCATACAATAGTTAGTGTGGAAGACCATAAGTCTTGGAGGGTGGTGGGTGCAGTAAATGAGTTAGAATGAGTACAAGATAGAAAAGAGAAGATAGTGGTATTTACTATTGCAGCAGGCAGAAAATCATTAAGCTCCTTCCTGAACGGCGGCTGTTCCTCTCACAGCAGGCATCTCACTGATCTGGGGGGCACCTTCAGGCTACGGCACAGTCTGGTGCCATATTCTTCTCTGTTGGTGCTGGGGAAAGAAGACAGCACCATCTGTACAGCAGGTCTAGGCCAGAAAAATGCGATGACAATGTGCCTACATTGGTCAGCTCCATGGCAATTCATCCAACCCTGTGACTGTGAAGGGCGGTTCTTGGCAGGCAGGGAATAACCTGGTACATTGCTGGGGTTCAAATACTGGGCTCATGGTTGGAAACCCAAAAGGTCCTGGTAGTGGTGAGTACTTGTGCCTCTGGTGATCACAGGACAGTGTGAGAGTGACATCATAGAGGTGCAGTGCATACACAATGAGGTGTGAGGTAAACTTAGGTGAGATAACTTGCTCAAGCTCGCAGAGAGAAACCTTGCATGAAACCTCTTTAAATTGCCACTAAGCCGATTTTTGGTAAAATTCAGCCCGTAGTTTCTATCTGCGTACATTAAGGATTTATGCGGAGCCTTAATGGACATACATTGGGAATTAGGTAGAGTCTCTGATCAAAGGATTGTGTGGCCTATGGAAGGAACAAGGTACTGTATTGAACTGCACAGACTTTATTTATTCCTGAGGCAATGTTAATGTAGTGGTGATGCAGCAAATGTGACACTTTACTTTTCATGGGCCCATGTTTGCATTAATCCTAAATTTCTGAGTCGCGGACTGCAATCAGTAAGGATTGATAACAACATCTCCTCCACAATAATCCTCAACACCGGTGCTCCATAAGGCTGCATACTCAACCCCTTACTATGTTCCTTATACAGACACTCTGACTTCATTCACAAATTTGCTGATGACACCACTGTACACAAGTCAGATCTCAAACAGCAGCACGACAGAGTACAGGAAAGAGATAGTGAGCTTATTGGCAAGGTGTAGAGAAAACAATCTCTCCCTCAATGTCAGCAAAATGAAGGAATTGGTCATCGACTTCAGGAAGCAGAGTGGACAGGACACCCGTCTGTATCAATTGTGTTGTGGTGGATGTGGTCGAGAGCTTCAAGTTACTAGGAGTAAGTAACACCAACAATCTATCCTGATCCATCCACATTGACAATACATTCAGGAAAGCGCACCAACGCCACTACTTCCTGAGAAGGCTAAGGAAATTTGGCGTATCCACAAAGATTTTTAACAATTTTTGTAGATGTACCTTAGTAAGCATCCTATCTGGATGTTTCACAGCTTGGTGTGGCAACTGCTCTGCCCAAGACCTCAAGAAATTACAGAGAGTTGTGACTGCAGCCCAGTACGTCACACAAACCAGCCTTCTTTCCACTGGCTCTATCTACACTTCCCACTGCCTCGGAAAAGCAGTCAACATAATCAGATCTCCCCCAAACTGGTGACACTCTCTTCCACCCTCTTCCATTGGGGATAAGATATAAAAGTTTGAAAACACATACCAACAGATTTAAGAACAACTTCTTCCCTGCTATTATCAGACTTATGAATGGACCTCTCATATGTTATAGTTGATCTTTCTCTGCAGCTGAAACACTATATTCTGCATTCTGTTCTATTACCCTGATGTACTTATGTAAGGTATGATTTGTCTGGTTAGCAGACAAAACAGTAGTTTTCATTATATCTCAGTACATATGACAACAATAAATGAAATGAAATCAAAAAGTAATGCTGAATTAACAGAAGAAAGGACTAAAATCACAAGCATTATATTTTCTGGGGTCCACTAACTCATTTCACTGATAAGTTTGAGCACAATGGGAGAGCCAGCATCAGTGGGTTCAGCAGATTGCATAACCCATGCAAGTAACTGCGTTAAAATTCCCTCACATAATAAAGAAAGCTTAAAAGACTACTTAGTCAACATTCACACAATTGCATAAACCACTGGCTGATGATAAACAGTCTCTTACACATTGGGTTTTATGTCTGTTTACAAAAGACTATTGTTGGATATGATGCAACAATTATACAGTACTTGCTGAACAATCCTAAGTACACTAATGGCGAAATTAACAATAAATTTATTTAATCAGTCAACCCTATGGCATGGTTCAGTTACTCTTGCCTAGAGTGACATACATTCATCTGCAGGGACCTGGTCCATGCCAGCAAAAGGAATATATTCGAGTCTTGTGCCATTTTTGAATTACCAAGGAGCTTGGGGAATGTGTAATTATTCATCGCTATGTCCACATTATCATTTTAGCCAATTGGTGTCAATTTGCCAACAAATACAGTGCCTTTTCTCCTGTAATATAAATTGTTGTGATCATTTGAAATTTGGCATTCTTGCATTTGTCTTGGTTAGTGCCAGATCAGAAACATGTTTCTCTTTTCAGCAAAATTCAAATTCTGTACCGCTACACAACTATTTTGTCAAACACCTTTTTTGTTTTTAATGCAAGATTATTAACAAGATGCATTTATATGGTCACATTGATAAAAATCTAATTGAGTCACTGACAGGTAAATGAATACCAAACCAGGAAAGAATTGCTAAATGCCAATCAAGACGTATTTGAAGGGAAGGTTTCAAAGATCATTTTTAAAAAAGGTGAAGATGGAAAGGTCTTTGGAGTAAATCTGAAAAAATGGTATTAATGATCATGATTACAATGAAATGAGTAAAAAATCAGAAATGATTGGAACCTTTGTCAACTGTATCACAGTAACAGAAATAGATGAATTCAGGTACTTCTAAAACAGTCTGAAAGATAAAAGCATTAATGTTGATCTAACAATATTTAAAACTTCCTGGTCTCTAGTTATATTATTTTCCTCTATTTGCTTTTGGAAAGTGTGCCCATTACCGATACCGCAGAATTCAATTCAAAAATGGAAAGCAATCTCAATTAAACAATTGATAAATTAACTTAATACTCACAAATTGAATCGCTTGGGCCTCATAAACTAATATTGTCGTGTTTCTGCTGGCAGAAGCAATGAAGGGTGGAGTGAAATAAAATACAAATTCATGCTTAAGGAAAATTAAGTTACTTCTGGGGGAAGAAATTCTAAAATGGCGTGAAGTTATTTTTGGCTCCAATATCAGCGTCTCAAGTCCACATGGACACTCTCTTGCCTGGGAGGAAATCAACACTGTTATAAATTGTAGAATCAAAAAAAACAAACATGATCAAGATGACTGCTGGGAAACATTTAACAATGTGCAAAGGACTGCCAAAGCCAAAATTGTCTTTAATAAACCATAAACCATGAAGCTACGGGAGGGCATTATAGGTTCAAAGAATGTTGGTCATTGTGAATGTGATTTAGCATGGAGGCTGTGAGTAGGGTTGGAAGAATCAATCTTTTGGTAAGCTTGTTCATTTAAAGTAATATGTATTAGAAAAATTATTGGCTGTGCTATAGAAAGAACTCTGTTGATCAAAGGATATTATATGTAAATGATATCACAGTACATCTGCACTCCAAGGTCCAACCATTTTTCATATGCAATATTTTGCACACTTTGTGAGGCTGCAAATTCATTTTAATGCTACAACATTCATGCTACTCAGTTCAGGAGTAGTTTTATTATTCTGCTATTAATGCAGTATGACTGGAAAGCCTTTATGAAAAAAATTAAATCAAGAATAAAATGTCCATGAACTTACTTTGCGAGATATTAGAGTATGAACATTTATGTCAACTTTAACCCACACCAATGGGTGCAAACAGACTAGTAAGTGTCTGTTACTAGTGGTGGAACTACTACTACTGGTGGTGGTGGAATAATTACAACCCTGTTGGCATTGTATGGTGATCACGCCCATTTTATTTGGGGTAGTCAGTCCAGGATCTTCACCTGTATCAAATGGTGATGTTATTTGGACATTTAAGTCATGGGCCTATTCTGCAGACAGAACACTAGTTGTGACTTTAACAGGAAAGAGTGGGCTCCCACTAAATGTCAGACCAATTACTTACTTGAGAAAGGATGTACTGGCACTGGAGGGGGTGCAAAGGAGGTTCACTAGGTTGATTCCGGAGTTGAGGGGGTTGGCTTATGAGGAGAGACTGAGTAGATTGGGATTATATTCATTGGAATTCAGAAGATTGAGGGGGGATCTTATAGAAACATATAAAATTATGAAGGGAATAGATAAGATAGAAGTAGAGAGGATGTTTCCACTGGCAGGTGAAGCTAGGACAAGAGGGCATAGCCTCAAGATTAGAGGGAGCAGATTTAGGACTGAACTGAGAAGGAATTTCTTCACCCAGAGGGTTGCTAATCTATGGAATTCCTTGCCCAGTGAAGTAGTTGACGCTACTTCAGTAAACGCTTTTAAAAAAAAGGTAGATTTTTTTTGAACAATAAAGGAATTAAGGGATACTGTGAGAACGCGGGTAAGTGGATCTGAGTCCACGAAAGGATCAGCCATGATCTTATTGAACGGCGGAGCAGGCTCAAAGGGCCAGACAGCCTACTCCTGCTCCTTGTTCTTATGTTCTTATGTTCAATCCAGGAAACTGGGCAGTGCTGGAAGCAAATAAACAATTGGAGCAATACTTCAATGTGGCAACTCAGGATTTTTTTTTGAACCTTTGGATCTAGCTGAAATCATTTTTGTCATATATAATGCTCTATTTTGCATTTGACAAATGTTGGCTCTTTTAAGCATTTGGCGGTGAATTGTATGTTATTTACATATCAATAATTATCATTTATTGCAGAGATTGGATTTTGAACTGGTGGCATGTGGGTTTCTGATCTGTGTGTATGAGATAATCAATGAATAACTTGTCTATATTTTTGGAGCCAAGATTTTTTCTAAACCCATTTAGGACAGGGAGTCCCTGTGGTGATTATAGGAGATTGTTTACACTGGGTGAGTTCTACAGCTGGACAAAGTAAACATTAATGAGCATTAGCTTGCTTTCAATTTAGAAAGATCTGGATGTTTTGCATGCAGGAAAAACCCATACCTCGGAAAGATTTTTTTTTCAGTTCTCAAAGGTCCTGGTTGGAGTTAGAGGTATGGAACAGTTTCTCCTGGAGGGAGGAGTTTGTTCAGAAAATTTAGGAAATTAGTCAACTCAGTGTAAAAGTTTTATTTTGAGAATTCCAGCTCACAACTATTTTGTTGGAACCCAGAAGGCATTATTAAAGCTGAAAAAGTCTAAAGCTCAGTTGTTAGAATAATAAAGAATGAGTTTATCAAACTCTCAAGTTTGGGAATTGAGAAATAACCGGTAATTTAAACATATAGATATCATAGGGCAAGCTCTGTCTAGTATTTAAGTACTGTAACACGGTGATGTTGGGATAATGGGATTGTATATTACAGTGAATTCCAAAATCTTTCAAATTGTGTTCTGTAAAAAGCTTGGCTTATTCAAACATATTTTTGTGCCTTTTGCATAACAAACATTTGTGTAATTATTGAAACCAATTCTGCATCATTATGTGCTTATGTTTCAGTAAAAGATCACCTCATCAAATTTAAGGAAAGGTCATCTTCAATCCAGATTTCAGCCTGGAATCCGACTTGTCAGCCAAAATCTTAGCTGGGCTCATAAGAATTGGGGCTCTTGCAGGATGTTGATGAGTAAGGGGCTCAAGGGTTACAGACAAGAGGCAGGAGAGTGGGGTTGAGAAATATATCAGTGGGCCAAATGACCTAATTCTGCTCCTATGCCTTATGGTCTTGTGATTTTAATTCACTAGATATAAGGTGGATCTGTATCTTTCTTTTTAAAGTAATATGTGTGTGAGGTGGTTCTGGATGTAAAATGACTACATTGTGCTGAAGTGTATTATACAGAATTTGAAGATGGCAGCATTGAGTGTTTCGTCAGTTTACCAGAAGTGCTTGATATAACAATGGAATATTTGAAATCTTTGATTAAAGCTGAACTAAGAGAATTAGCTTATAAACTAAAAGTCAAAGTAAAAGCAGGTTCTTGATGGAATGAGATGATTCAAGAGATTATTTGACATTTAAAAAAGAAACCTGCAATTTGAATGTCACAACAGGAATCAACTAAGATAGAGTTAGAAATGAGAAGATGTGAGTTAAAAGAAAAATATGAGGATAATGGAAATGGAGGAAAAAGAAAAACAGAGAAAGTTGGAAAGCGAGGAGAGAGGAGAGCAGAAGCAGATGAAATTGTAAATAAACTTGAACTCCAAAGAGATAGGGAACTTAGATAACATGAGTTAACAAAAGAAAGGTTTAGAGTAATGAAGGAAGGAGGAAGTAATATCTTGAATGATGATTCTGATTCCAATGAAGGAATTGATTTGTATGGCTTTGTTTGCCGTTTGTCAGAAGATCTATGAAAGATCTATGAAAACAATGGGTCAAATATCTACTTCCAGCCTGTTTCTGAAATTAGTTCCCAACTGACTTTACTAAGGGATCTCATAGGGGGATTAGGCCAGAATCTGAAGTAATAGTAATGCTTGTCTGCTAGACTATTTTACTTACTTGAACGTGGAAACAATAGCAATTAGCATGAACCACCTCACTCTGCATTTAAATTATTGGCCACCCTCATCCTCCTCTTCCTATCAATACAATCCTCTCTTCCTCCTCTTCGGCTCACTTTGGACCTTGTGTTAGTGTCTCTGTCAGCTGACTGTTCAGGATTGGTACACTGCCCCTCAGGGAACAATTGATACCAAATCTGACATCTCCTGATTATGTAAGAGGACAAACATTTTTCCCTCGTGCATCAATTTCAAGCCAATGAACAGCGGACACCATTGAGCTCATGCCAGAAGTCAGGCATAACTTAACTTCTAGGCTAAAGTCACTGAGCATTCAGATTCATTTTCACACTTTCTAAAACAATTTTCATTCGTTCATAGCACGTGGGTACCGCTGACAGGGCCAGCATTTACTGACCATCTGTACTTTGGAAGGTGGAGTGATTTTCTTGAACTGTTGCAGTTATGTGGGGTAGGTGATCCCACAGTATCTTTCGTGGGTTTCAGAAGTTTTGACTAAGTAACAATAAAGGGATAATGGTATAGTTTCAAGTGAGGATGCTATTTAGAGGTCAACTTGCAGGTAGTTGTGTTCCCATGTTTCTGCTGCCTTATCCTATGTGGTAATCAGTTTTGTGGAGCTGCTTAAACAGCCTTGGCAAGTTGCTGCAATGTGTCTTGTGGATGGTGTATGCTGCAGAGGAGCTGTGTGCCAGTAGTGGAGGGAATGAACATCTCAGTTGGTGGATGGGGTGGCAATTAATGGGCTACTTGATCCTGATTGTGTGGAACTTCTTGAGTGTTTGGAATAGATTTCATTATCAAGTGGAGGGTACTGTATTACGTTCAACAGGAAAAGGTTTAATCTTTGAACTTGCCCTGTTATTTTAGTGTGAGAAATCAAACAGCAGGCAGATAAGGCTTTTCATAGAAAATATCTGTTTACAAATACATCAATATCATTCAAGTTACTGTAGTCATAACAAACCATTGATGTGGTAGACAAACACTACTGTTCCTGTCATATTAAAACCAAAAGAAAGATGGCACTTAAAATGGCATTTGATTAAAATGATTCCAAATGCTTAATAAGTCAGGTGGAGGAAGAGAGAAAGAAGCAAACATTTTCCATGGCTGTCGGCTTCTGGGTTCAGTAATGTCTCCAATTTCAGAAAAGAATGTTTTTAGCAGATTTTGATGATGGAATTTACCAGAACGCTGACATTCTGCATCTTGAGAAATGGAATGCATCAAAAATACAAATTCTTTGTCTGGCCTGAAAGACTTTCCAAGATCTTTTTTTGAGTGACATACATTTTTGGAAAAAAATTTCTTTGAATATGAACTGATGATAGTTCTTGCAGAAACAAGTGAAATACCTACCAACTAATGCTGACATTATAGAAAGCAATGAAACTTCCCACAAAGCCAAGCCCTGTTGCTTTTCCAAATACTGGCTTTTGCTGCTGCATCTGGCTGGACTACTTCAAGTAGTTTCAAGTCTTAAAATCTGCTAAATAAAAAGTCCACAATTTCAGGTAATTAAAATCCAGATCTTGTTAAACAGGAGAGCAAAAGCATCCATTTGCTTCTTTTCCCCACTATCAGACATGTCCTTAACCCTCTACCCACTGCCCTCTCCACCCTCAGCTTTGTCTATTCAATTCACTTCCCTGCTTTCCCTGTCCCCTTGCCCAACAAGTCAAACCCACCTGCCTGATCTGTGCCTTTCTCAGTTTCTCTCCTACTTTCCTTCATGCTTTCTATAGACCCCCCAGTAGCAACAGAGACACTGAGAAACAGATTGGGAGACAAATTTTGGAAAGGTGCCGAAGTAATAGGGTTGTTGTTATGGGGGACTTCAACTACCCTACTATCGACTGGAACCTCCTAACTGCAAATAGTTTGGATGGAGCAGATTTTGTCAGGTGTGTCCAGGAAGGATTTGTGACTCAATATGTAGATAGGCCGACTGTGGGGGAGGCCGTTTTGGATTTGGTGCTTGGTAATGAACCAGGCCAGGTGTCAGATCTCTGAGTGGGAGAGCATTTCAGTGATAGTGATCACAACTCCCTGACCTTTACTATAGTTATGGAGAGGGATAGGAGCAGACAGTATGGGAAAGTATTTAATTGGGGGAGGGGGAATTACAATGGTATTAGGCAAGAACTGCGGAGCATAAATTGGGAACAGATGTTCTCAGGGAAATGCACGACAGAAATGTGGAGGTTGTTTAGGGAACAGTTGCCACAAGTACTGGATAGGTTTGTCCCTCTGAGGCATGGAAGGAATGGTAAGGTGAAGGAACCTTGCATGACAAGACATGTGGAACATCTAGTCAAGAGGAAGAAGAAAGCTTACTTAAGGTTGAGGAAGCAAGGATCAGACAGGGCTCTAGAGGGTTACAAGATAGCCAGGAAGGAACTGAAGAATGGACTTAGGAGAACTAGAAAGGGGTATGACAAAATCTTGGCAGGTAGGATCAAGGAAAACCCCAAGGCGTTCTATGCTTATGTGAGAAATAAGAGGATGGCCAGAGTGAGAGTAGGGCCAATCAGGCTTAGTGGAGGGAACTTGTGCACAGAGTCAGAGGAGGTAGGGGAGGTCCTTAAAGAATACTTTGCTTCAGTATTCACCAGTGAGAGGGACCTTGATGTTTGTGAGGACAGCATGAAACAGGCTGATATGCTCAAACAGGCTGATGTTAGGAAGGAGGAAGTGCTAGAAATTTTGAAAAACATGAGGATAGATAAATCCCCTGGGCCAGACAGGATAAACCCAAGGTTGCTACAGGAAGCGAGGGAAGAGATGGCTGCCCCTTTGGCAATGATCTTTGCCTCCTCACTGTCCACTGGAGTAGTACCAGAAGATTGGAGGGTGGCAAATGTCATTCCCTTGGTCAAGAAAGGGAATGGGGATAATCCTGGAAATTACAGACCGGTCAGTCTTACTTTTGTGGTGGGCAAATTATTGGAGAGGATCCTGAGAGACAGTATTTATGATTATTTGGAAAAGCATAGTTTGATTAGAATTCTTTGAGGATGTGACAAAACACGTTGTTGAAGGTAGAGCAGTGGATGTGGTGTATATGGATTTTAGCAAGGCATTTGATAAGGTTTCACATGATAGGCTCATTCAGAAAGTAAGGAGGCATGGGATTCAGGGAAATTCGGCTGTCTGGATACAAAACTGTCTGTCCAATAGAAGACAGAGGGTGGTAGTAGATGGAAAGTATCTAGCCTGGAGCTCGGTGACCAGTGGTGTTCCACAGGGATCTGTCCTGAGGCGTCTGCTCTTGTGATCTTTATAAATGACTTGGATGAAGAAGTGGAAAAGTGGATTAGTAAGTTTGCCGATGACACGAAGGTTGGTGGAGTTGTGGACAGCGTGGAGGGCTGTTGTAGGTTGCAACAGGACATTGACAGGATGCAGAGTTGGGCAAAGAAGTGGCAGATGGAATTCAACCCAGATAAATGTGAAGTGATTCATTTTGGAAGGTCGAATTTGAATGCAGAATACAGGGTTAATGGTAGAATTCTCAGCAGCGTGGAGGAACAGAGGGATCTTGGGGTCCACATCCATAGATCCATCAAAGTTGCTACCCAAGTTGATAGGGTTGCAAAGAAGGTGTATGGTGTGTTAACTTTCATTGGGAGGGAAATTGAGTTTAAGGGCCGTGAGGTTATGCTGCAGCTCGATAAAACTCTGGTTAGACCACACTTGGAATATTGTGTTCAGTTCTGGTCGCCTCATTGTAGGAAAGATTGGGCACAGAGGAGATTTATCAGGATGCTGCCTGGATTGGAGGTCTTATGAGGAAAGGTTGAGGGAGCTAGGGCTTTTTTCATTGGAGCAAAGAAGGATGAGAGGTGACTTGATAGAGGTGTACAAGATGATGAGAGGCATAGATAGAGTGGATAGTCAGAGACTTTTTCCCAGGGCGGAAATGACTATTACGAGGGGGCATAATTTTAAGGTGATTGGAGGAAGGTATAGGGGAGATGTCAGAGGTAGGTTCTTCACACAGAGAGTGGTGGGCGTGTGGAATGCACTGCTGGCGGTGGTAGTGGAGTCAGATACTTTACGGACTTTTAAGCGACTCTTGGATAGCACATGGAGGATGGTAAAATGTAGGGTATGCAGGGTAGATTGATCTTAGTAGGATAATAGGTCGGCACAACATTGTGGGCTGAAGGGCCTGTACTGTGCTGTACTGTTCTATGTTCTATGTTCTATATACCCTTCACAGCTGATTCTGTTCATGAGATCCAGCCCCTACTTTCTTGATCCCATTCTTATAAAACACCTGATTACCCAACTTTCCCTCCAGATTCCTATGTTATCTGACATTGTAAATATTCCTCTCCATAGTATGGTCTCTTTTTCAAAGTTATCGTCATTGCCATCCCCAGTCTCTTCAAAAAGCTTACCATATCCACCATGTATCACTGTCTCCTTTCCAAGTTTTCTTGCTGGAATTAAAACTAGTCTCAACTGTCTATCAACAATTGTACTGAAAAAAAGTCTGGTTCAGGAAAGGAAATTTGCTGAGACAACAAGGTGCAGAGCTGGATGAACACAGCAGGCCAAGCAGCATCATAGGAGCAGGAAGGCTGACGTTTCGGGCCTAGACCCTTCATCAGAAATGGGGGAGGAGAAGGGGGTTCTGAAATAAATAGGGAGAGAGGGGGAGGCAGATAGAAGATGGATAGAGGAGAGGATAGGTGGAGAGGAAACAGACAGGTCGAAGAGACGGGGATGGAGCCAGTAAAGGTGAGTGTAGGTGGGGAGTTAGGGAGGGGATAGGTCAGTCCAGGGAGGACGGACAGGTCAAGGGGGCGGGATGAGGTTAGTAGGTAGGAGATGGGGGTGCGGCTTGAGGTGGGAACAGCTACGCTCGGTTCGCAATAAACAACTGCACCTCCCAGTCGTGAACCATTTCAACTCCCCCTCCCATTCCTCAGATGACATGTCCATCCTGGGCCTCCTGCAGTGCCACAATGATGCCACCCGAAGGTTGCAGGAACAGCAACTCATATTCTGCTTGGGAACCCTGCAGCCCAATGGCATCAATGTGGATTTCACAAGCTTCAAAATCTCCCCTCCCCCTACTGCATCCCAAAACCAGTCCAGCTCGTCCCCGCCTCCCTAACCTGTTCTTCCTCCCACCTATCCCCTCCTCCCACCTCAAGCCGCACCCCCATCTCCTACCTACTAACCTCATCCCGCCCCCTTGACCTGTCCGTCCTCCCTGGACTGACCTATCCCCTCCCTAACTCCCCACCTACACTCACCTTTACTGGCTCCATCCCCGCCTCTTCGACCTGTCTGTTTCCTCTCCACCTATCCTCTCCTCTATCCATCTTCTATCCGCCTCCCCCTCTCTCCCTATTTATTTCAGAACCCCCTTCTCCTCCCCCATTTCTGATGAAGGGCCTAGGCCCGAAACGTCAGCCTTTCTGCTCCTATGATGCTGCTTGGCCTGCTGTGTTCATCCAGCTCTGCACCTTGTTGTCTCGGATTCTCCAGCATCTGCAGTTCCTACTATCTCTGAAGGAAATTTGCTGTTTTGATCTAGTCTGGCCCATATGAAACTTCAGACCCACAGCACTATTTTGACTGCCGTCTGAAATTGCATAACAAACCGTTCAGTTCCAGGGCCATCTGGGTGCCGGTGTGGCCAACAACACCTAAATCCCATGAAATAGCTTTAAAAAAGTCATTCATCCATTACCCTGGGCCTTTTCGACCCGCAGTGGTTCCTGGTGTACCAATACTTGGAATTTAAAATTCTCATCCTCCATTGCCATCTCTCTCCTGACTGATGTAACCTGCTTCAGCCTTTCAGTCCTGCCAACTCTTTGGTCCATCTATTCACCCTTTTTAAACATGGCTCTTCTGTTTGCTTCATTGTAATTTGTGCCTTGAACTGTCTAGGCCCCACGCTAATGAAAACCCTGCTTAAATTCTTCTGCATCACCATGTCTCTTAGAGTCATAAAGTCTTACAGCACAGAAACAGACCCTTCAATCCAACATGCCGACCAGATATCCAAAATTAACTCAGTCCCATTTGCCAGCATTTGGCCCATATCCATCAAAACCCTTCCTACTCATATACCAATCCAGATGCCTTTTAAATGTTGTAATTGTACCCGCCTCCACCACTTCCTCTGCCAGTTCATTCTGTACATGCACCACTCTTTGCGCAAAAAAGTTGCTCCTTAGGTCCCTTTTAAATTTCTCCCTCTCACTTTAAAGCTATGCCTTCTAGTTTTGCTCTCCCCTATCCTGGGGAAAAGACCGTATACATGTACTTCATGATTTTATGAACTTCTGAAAGGTCATCCCTCAGCCTCTGATGCTCAGTTGTAGAGTAGCACAGCAGACCTTTCGGTCCAACCAGTCCGTACGGACCATAATCCCAAACTAAACTAGTCCCACCTGCTTGCACTTGGCCCATATCCTCCAAACATTTTTTAATCATGTACTTACCTAAATGTCTTTCAAATGTTGTAACTTTACCTGTATCCACCACTTCCTCTGGAAGTCCATTCCACAATTGATTCTGTAAAGACATGAGTTGGAAACACCTTTAGCCATGTCTTTGTGCTCCTTGATGTCTAGTTATTTCTGAATTTATCTCCGTGAAAGGTCTTGAGACATTTTCTATGTAATAGGCACTGGGGAGAAATTGGTTCATGCAGTGCCTTTTCTAGCAGTGTTACATTGACTTATGTTGATTTCCCAGGAGCATACTCCATTTTTCCCCGGAAGCATTGAACTAATTTACGCCCCACATGAACTAGTTCATGCCCCACTGTATAATGCAAAATTTTATTGTTTTATGCTTTAATTTAAATTTCAAAGGATTGTGTGACCCTAGCAATCATAAATTGGCCACAGGAAAAGTTTGAAATTATTTATTCTCAACTGATACAGAAAATAATTTTCACTTCATTAACATTTTTGTAGCCTTTTCTGCTTCCTCCAGAAAACAGAGGAATTAGAATGTGTTTTGGAAAAAAACTATTACACTGTGACCTGTCTATAGAAAGATTGTGAAAAAAAGGACTGAACATATTTCCAGAACCAATACTTTGTAAGGATATGCCATTTAAAAAAAAAGTATGTATTAAATGGGTATTCCATTTGGTAAATCACAATTTAACAAAAATCTTTTCAAGATAGCGTACATTTTTTGAAATACAGAAAAACAAAAACCCTTGGAAAGTTTTTAACACCGCTTCCTCTCCACAGATGCTGGCAGACCTGCTGAGTTTTTCCAGCAATTTCTGGTTTTTTTTGTTTATGATTTCCAGCATCTGCAATTCTTTGGCTTTTTGGTCAGTGTTCTCATTTGCAAATCTATGCCTAGTCAGATTATTATTGTCTATTTATCGCTTCCTTTAGAATAGATTCTAGCATTTTCTCTACTACTTACATAAGGCATGATGTTTGCAAGCTTACAATCTGCAGGAATCATTGCAGAATCTATAGAATTTTGGGAGATAATCACCAATACATCGACTGTCTCCAAAGCCATCACCTTCAACACTCTGGGATGTAGAATATCAGGGTCTCTGTACTTATCAACTTTCAGCCCCATTAATTTCTTCAGTACTGCCTTCTTACTAATATCAATTTTATTCTCTGTACTGCTTCTAATGAAATTTTATCCTTGCTTGAGTAAGGAGATCAAAACTATATACATAATGCACCAGATGCACATTCATTAACATCCCGTACATGCATGCATAATTTTCCTACTTTTACTTCAATTTTTGCAATAAAATTCTTTTGCCTTCCTAATCACTTGTTAAATCTTCATTCAAACACTTTCCAATTCATGTAACAGGACAGCCAGATCCCTTTGTCTGGTAGAGTTTTGCAGCTTCTTCCCATTCAAATAATGCACAGCTTTTCTATTCTTCTGTGAAGACAGAGAAGTTCACGTTTATCCTCCCCCCCCATTATTTCAACTACTGAATTTTTGCCCACTCACGCAACCTGACTATATCATTTTGCAGACTCTGTACTTCCTCTGTGGGGTAACTATGCCTAAAAACTTGCTATCCACATAACTCTTAGATTTGTGGATGAACTGCTCAGAAGCCAGGAGCTCAACTTGATCAGCCCGGTGGCACTTCATACAGATGTGGTCATCCAGACTGCCAGGACCATCTAAGATTTCTCACATTCTGCAGGTTGTGCAACACACAGGTTTGAGGTCCCATACCGTGTCTTTTGTTATAAAAAATTCTTACCCTAAATTTAAGCCAAGTAGAAAATAAATTAAAATGAACCGAAGGTCTGTGGATGCTGAAGATCTGAAACAAAAACAGAAATTGTTGGAGAATGTCAGCAGGTCTCACAGCATCTGTGGAGAGAAAGCAGAGTTAAAGTTTTGAATCCAGTGACCCTTCTTCAGAACTGATAGTAGCTGGGAAAAGATGGTATTTAGCCTAGTGAGAGGGGAATGGGGTCAGAGAAACCAGTGAGTGTTTAGGTGGAAACGGAGCTCAGAGAAACGGATAATAAGTCATCCAGGGAAGGAGAAAAGCTGATAATGGGGACAGTGAATAGGTGAATATAGGTTGTGCTGAAAAGAATTAAGATTTCTTTTAAAAAGAAGCTATAATTCTTACCTTACCTTTCCTTAGTGCGGGTTTGAAGTGAACAAAAACAACGTATCCAATACTAGCAATCAACTCACTGCTTTAAGCTGATATCTCTTTCGATAGCCTTTCTGAATTTTGACGATATTCCTGTTGGGAATTCACTGCTGCTCCAACTACGCTCGATTTGGGCTCCTGTTGGGAAGCTCCACTGCTGTCATTCACCCAGGTTCACTTGGCTCTCGTCCCACTTCAACTGACTTCAAGTCAGAGTAGACTTGAGCACAAGGAAGAAGAGGAAGATAAAGGTTGTAAATAAGCCTGATGTCCAGAGGTGGAGGAAAACCATTGGTGTCCTGCCAGAGCACAAGTTGATCAGCAGGCTGCGATAGGCACAATGGCCACACTAATTCAGCAATGTTTCCCTTCAGCCTTTGACAGATAATTCTGTACTCTAACTCCATCAGCACATACCTGAATTACTCCATCATGATACAAGCACATGGAGAATGTGGTCTCCATTACCAGCATTTTCTCCACAACACAGCTCATGATGCCACAACAAATCCTGACCATCTTGAAACCCATCCCTTGCCACCCACCCTGACCCCCACCTCATCCAGCGTTTAACACCAGATTTCTTTTGGCATTAAGCAGGAAGTAAGAGCATGCACGTATGTTTGTTAGGCATTAGCAAGAATTACTAAAGGAAATCTGAATGACATGCTGCTTTGTATTCCCTCCACTTCAATGCAGTCCTCCCCTTGTGGCTATGGAAGTGGTGAAGACAGTCTGCTTCCTTGTCTCTGCTCTCAGCATTGATGCCTCTAGCTTCCCTTCTCACTTTGGAGATGTGAATCCTCCACAGACTGTTGTGGCTGCATCCTGGAGGGGCAGCCTCTACATAGGGCCTTGCTAGATGGATGGTTCCTCAGATGTTAAGAGCTGACGAGGCAAGGGATGATGCTGGTGTCCACCAAGGAAAGGCACTCTCATCTGTTCCTTTGACTGTGAAAACCATTTTCATGATGCTCCAGAAAGCCCGGTGAGACCATTGGCTGCAGTGCAGCTGGCATCCACTCCAAGCATCTTTGCATCATCAGTGACACGAAGTGACCCATGCTACAGAGTGTCTCGCTTTTTGAATAGACACCAACGTACTGATACTGCATCCACCTAGACTGTGCTGCATATGGCTCTCCATGAGATTGGGCTGTCTCTCATTGGACAGCGGATGCGCTTAAATCTCTGAGCCACGATGGAGCACATGCACGGCATGGACTCCTTGATGGTCAGTCGCTGGCTCCACAATGTCTGAAGTGCCTCTGACATTTAGGAACATATTTATAAGACATGAGACAATACAGCAGAAGTAGGCCAATCTATCCATTGAGTCTGTTCTGCCATTCAGTGGCATCACGGCTGATCTGAAAATCCTCGACTCCTTTTCTCCATCAACATTCTTCCCTGGACTGCCTCCAATGCCAGAATATCATTCCTTAGATAAGGAGACCAAAACTGTTTTTATATTCCATGCGTCATCGAACTAGTATCTTGTATAGTTTCAGCAAGGGATCCCTATTTTTATACTCCATTCCCTTTGATATAAAGGCCAATATTCCATTTACTTTCCTTATTATCCAATGAACGTGCATGTTAGCCTTTTATGATTTATGCAAGAGGACTCCCAAATACCTCTGTTGTCCAACTTCCTACAGTCTTTCTCCATTCAAATAATGTTTGGTTCTTCTATTCTTTCTACCAAAGTACATAACCTCACATTTTCCCACGCTATGTTCCATCTGCCAAGTCTTTCTCCATTCACTTGACCTGTCTATGTTCCTTTGCAGACTCTGTCTTATCCTCTCCATATGCCATCCAATCTATTTTTGTGCCATCCGCAAATTTGATAATAGTCCATTCACTTCCCTCATCCAAGTCATTATTTTTGGTTACATTATTATATTTTATACATAAATAATCAATATCATTAATTTCTACAAACCAGTTGAGTTTAGTAGTTTTTCATGTTGTTTTTGAGGTGATGCTGTGTGCAATTGGCTCATACATTTCCTCATTTGCTGTTACAACAGCGAACGGACTTCAAAATTTACTTCAACAGCAAAAACAGAAATTGCTGGCAAATCTTAACAGGTGTGGCAGCATCTGTGTGTAGAAAGCAGAGTTAATATTTTGACTCTGATGACTCTTCATCAGAGGTCATCAAAACCTACTTGTTTGGTTGTAAAGTACTTTGGCACATCTTCAATTTGAGAAGGCACCATATAAATGCAGTCTTTTTTTGCTAAGGCCAAGAGGAGATAATTTTGACTTTTGTTGTAGTACAAAATGAGCTGTAGTAAATAGACAGCCCTGTTCTCCATCTCTCACGATTCACTCGCCATCATTTTATAGTATCACGGAAAGCCAAAATTACTTTTCCTTTTCTAAACTCGACAGCTTGATCCTTGGGTTGCAGTCACACCATGTGTTAGAAATGAAGCAGAAAAGGAACTACCTGTGCATAAGCTTTAGCATTTACAATTGATCTGCAATTGAATCAGAGATAGTAGGAACTGCAGATGCTGGAGAATCCGAGACAACAAGGTGCAGGGCTGGATGAACACAGCAGGCCAAGCAGCATCATAGGAGCAGAGAGGCTGACGTTTCGGGCCTAGACCCTTCCTCC
>NC_063336.1:36394223-36407685 GCF_021869965.1 Rhincodon typus
CCTATGATGCTGCTTGGCCTGCTGTGTTCATCCAGCTCTACACCTTGATCTGCAATTGAAGTAGCTTCTGAAATTAGCCAACTGCAATGTAAATGGGGGTTTCTGCAATACAGAAAGAAGAAAAGTCAACAACAGAGATTTCAGGAGGAAAGTTACAAACGTAATGGAAGTTTAGAGATTTCTGAAGTGAAGTGGTTAAACAAAAGGAACCTACTGTGTCTCATTACTCCAAATAATAAATAACAAACGTTTGCATAATGTTACGGTTGACATGAACAGCCTCAGTGGCTTTCTAATTGCTACACCAGGCTACCAGGGGAGGAACAAAGGAAAAATTTAGCACATCGTAAATTCTTCTGCAGTCCTGCTGAGTTTGTTAAGAGCTGCTGGAGTTCATATTACACTTTTATTACTATCATCTTGCACAAATTTCAACTTCAGTCGTGGAGGTAGGCAAATTACTTGTTTAACCATTTGTAAAACTGCTTAGCTGCTAGATGGTAATTCAGTTTTAAAATGCATTTGCATTGGAAGAATGAAGCTCGAGATTATTGAGGAATTTTACATTTTACTGTGACCTTGCAAATATGGAGTAGAGTTTCCACTTTGGACACAACTAGCAACCTT
The DNA here is from genome assembly GCF_021869965.1 of Rhincodon typus. Taxonomy (NCBI): domain Eukaryota; kingdom Metazoa; phylum Chordata; class Chondrichthyes; order Orectolobiformes; family Rhincodontidae; genus Rhincodon; species Rhincodon typus. Next base: position 36,394,851 of record NC_063336.1, read on the forward strand.
AGTATGAATTGCGCTCATAATTGTTCTAGATTTCTGAAGTTTTTTTTGCTCAAGCTTCTGCTCAAATTTACTTCCATATTACTAAATATAAAGTATTCCATGAACCAATTTTACTGAGCAGATTTTAGAAGATTTTTTGTTGCATTAAAATACACTTTAATGAATTTAAGAAAAGTAACTTGGTGCAATTTTATCAGTAAAGAAAAAAGTGGATTTCTCACAAAATAAATGGAGTGTGATTGTGTGGTGGTTCCACGGATGGGGAATGGACTGGAAAGGTTGCAGACTGTTTTCCATCAAGAAGAAACGTTTGAGAGGCAAGTTGACGTAGATATATAAAATCATGAGGTGTCTGGACAGAGCAAACAAGGAGAAATATTTCCCATTGGCAGGAGGATTGAGAATCAGAGGACACAGATTTAAGATAATTGGAAAGGAAGCAATGACAATTTAATGGAAAACTTCATCCAGGGAGCAACCAGATTCTGGAATGTATTGTCTGAGAGTATGATGAAGACAGCTTCAATCAAAGTTTTTAAGAAGAATTTTGATTAATATCTGGAAAAGAAGAACGTGCAGGACAGTGGGGAGAGAATTGGATTGTTGCACTAGATAAATTAGTTAAGCACGATTTCCTTTTCACAAAACTATATTCACTCTGCCACTTTACCTTAACTTCTCTACGTACCCCGCTGTAATGTCTTTAGTAATAGTTTCTAACAGTTTTCATATGACAGAGCTTAAGCTAACTGACCCTCCCTCTCTTTTTTTTAGTGAAGTAGTTATATTCACTAATTTCCAGTCTAAGGGAACATTCCATGAATCAAAGTACTTTGGAAAATTCAAACCATGACAGCAATACCTTTTAAGGCTCTGGGATGAAGTTGGTGTTAGTGCAATGGGCTGAATGGCTTGCTTCTGCACCTTAGCAATTCCGTGATTCTGTGAAAGCCATCAGGATGTGAACACTTTTCATCCCCTGGCGGCAACAATTTGTGTAGCACTTCCCTTAATTTTCTTGAGATTATTTTTATTCGTTCAGGGCATTTGGACATTGCTGTCTGGGCCAGCATTTAATGCCCAACCTTAATTAAACTGGAGAAGGTGGTGGTAACTTGTCTTCTAGAGATGCTGCCATCCTTTCGCTATAGGTACACCTACAATGTTAGTAAGAGGATTTCAGCATTTTGATAGAGTGACACTGAACGAATGGCAATGTATTTCCTGGTTACTCCAAGAGGACCTTGCAGGGGGTGGTGTTCTCATGTATCTGCTGCCCTCATCCTTCTAGAGAGAAGTAGTCATGTGTTTGGAAGGCACTGTCTAAGGATTCATGGTGAATTTCTGCAGTGCATCTTGTAGATAGTACACAATGCTGCCACTGAGTATTGGTGATGATTTCCTGATTTATTGTTATTTCTCTTAATCTCCACCTTAAAAGGTAGAACTCTTTTTCATAAATTGTGCCCCTGAGTATCCTCCACAAGAAGAAGCATCCCCTATCTAGTCTCCTCAGGATCTTGATTGCTTCAATAAGATCTCCTCACATTCCTCTAAACTGCAGTAGGTGTAGACCCAACATTTTTTTCATAATTGAACGCTTCATCCCAGGAATGAATCAAATGAACATCCTCTGAACTGCTTCTAATGCAATTCTATCTTTTTTCCAAACAAGGAGAATAAAACTATACACGATTTAAGATGTGGTCTTTCAGCTGCAACAAAACTCTCTGACTTTTAAGTTTTATTCCATTTGCAATAAATGCTAACATCTATTTATCTTCCCAAGTTGATAGCAAGATGGCAGCAGATTAAGATGCTAAAGCCAGAACTCCACTGCTCCACCTGTTCTTTTTCTTTTATGCCTCTCTTTATTCCTCCTTTTCTGCATTTTTTTTCCAGTTTCAGTCTTGAACTTACCTGGTCGGGAATGGAGAGGCTGGCGAGCACCAGAGGTGATTCCTGGAGCGGAGGCTGGAGTGGGGAAGCAGTCCTGGAGCAGAGCCCAGCACAGGGAAGCAGTCCCGGAGCAGAGCCCGGCATGGGGAAGCAGTCCCGGAGCGGAGGCTGGAGCGGGGAAGCAGTCCCGGAGCGGAGGCTGGGGCGGTGAAGCAGTCCCGGAGCGGAGGCTGGGGCGGTGAAGCAGTCCCGGAGTGGAGGCTGGAGCGGGGAAGAGGTCCCGGAGCGAAGCCCGGCACGGGGAAGCGGTCCCGGAGTGGAGCCCGGCACGGGGAAGCAGTTCCGGGGAAGAGGCCAATCCCGGAGAATACCTATCTTGGAGCAGCTGAGAGGCAATGCCGAGCGGATTGGAGGTTTGGAGTGGAGCGGGGATGGTTGTTGGACTGGGATCTGGCACAGGCGGTCAGACCATGTGTGGAAGCCCCTACGCTCAACTACTGCAATGTAACGTTTATTTGTAATTTGTTTATCTGACTGTAATGTTCGTCCTCTTAACTATATCAAATTTCTAACTTATACCATGACTGACCGTAAAGTAACTATGTTTCTTTTTTATTCCTCTCTTTGTATCCAAGATCTGTACCTGAGTACTTTGTACCTAAGACGGTCCCGTAAGAGGCAACATTGTAAAAGCTTTTCACTGTTCTCCTGTACTTTCTGTACTTGAGTGCACGTGACAATAAAGGATAATCTAATTATAATGACTGACCATACCTGCATATTAACTGTTCGTAATTAAAAACCAGTGCACCTAGATTTGTCTGAACCTCAGTGTTCTGCATTTTCTCACAACTTACACAGTTGCTTTTTTTCCTTCCTGTAAAAGTAGATGTGTTTATATATAATCCCACATTATACTCCATCTACCAAATTTTTGCTGCTCACTGAACTTGATAACTGATTTTCCTACCTGTCTTCGTGTCATCGGGAAATTTACTCACCATGCATTCAGTCTCTTTGTTCAAGTCATTGATACAGATTGGAAATAGTTGAGGCCTGAACACTGATCCCAGTGGCATTCCACTTGTTACAGTCTGCAGTCCTAAAAGTGACTCAATTGTGTCCACTGTCTTTTATTTGGTAGCTACTCAATCCTCTATCCAGGCTAACATATTATCCCTACACACTGTTATCTTGTACAGAACTTTTATGTTATGAAATGTCTTTTGCACTTCCAAGTAAACTACATTTACATGTGCTCCTTTATCCATGTTGCTTGCTACATTTTCAAGAACTTTAATACAATATTCTAACATAATGATGTCTCTACCTAATCGCTTTATAATTTTCTAAGGATCCTGATATAACCTCCTTAATGATGGATTCTAACAATTTTCCGTTGATAGCTGTTAGGCTAATTTGCTTATTTTATGCTTTCTGCCTCCTTCCTTTCTTGAATGAAAGTGTCACACTAGTTATTTTCCAATCCACTGGAACCCTTCCAGAATCTAAGGAGTTTTGGAAGATTACAATCAATGCATTTACTATCTCTGCAGCCAGTTCTTTTAAGACTCTAGAACTCAAGCCATTTGGTCCCAGGGACTTAGCAACACTGAGGTGTAATGATTTTCCCAGTACCTTTTGCTTGGCGTTCATGATTATTTTAAATTTCTCCCTGTCCATTCACCTCTGAACTTTCAAGGAATTTGGAAGGTTTTCTAAGTTTTCAGTAGTGAGGACAGAGATCAAATACCTGACCTGGTTGCCAGAGTGCAGAGCGAAAACGTGGCAGAAGAGAGGAAGTTGCTTGCAACACTGAAAAAGGGTTAAAAAGAAAAAATGGTGTGTTACTATAACTCATGTATCAAAGACCCCTCACAATGAAAACAAAACTTGACCTTACCAGAGTCCCTGGACCACATGGAAGGCCCCAACTAGACCATGTTTTGGATAAACTAGTGCCAACATTTTTACGGATCCACATTGTCTCAGGCCTTGATCAAAATCCAGAGAGACAGCAGCTCAAGGTATCATTGTATAGAATTGACAGCAGTGTCGGCACCATTCTCTTCTGGTAAAGAAGAAGAGCAAGCTGCTAACTACAGGAATATAATTAAAATCTTTCCTTCCTATTTTAGTTCAATATGTGGCCCCATTGAGGTTGGTTGGTTCGCTGAGCTGGTTTGTTGTTTTGCAGACTGTGCTTGGTAACATCCTCAGTGCAGCCTCTGATGAAGCGTCTGTGTATTTTCCCGCCTGGGTTTTAAACTCAGGGGTCCGTTGAGATGGATTGCTTCACTTCCGGTTTTCCTTCGTAGTGGAATGTACGTGGGGTCGAGTTCAATGTATTTATTAATAGCATGCTTCGTGGATGCCATGCTTCCAGAAATTCTTGTGCCTGTCTCTGCCTAGCCTGTCTTAGGATCTCGGTGGTGTCCCAGTCGAAGTCGTGGTTCTCCTTGGTCGTGTCTTTATGTAGCCAGTTGGTGTTCATGTACTCTTGTTGTTAGTTTCCTTCCTGTTTGTCCGATGTAGTGTTTCTCACAGTCTCTGCAGGGGATTTTGTAGATGACATTGGTCCTGTCCATGGTGGGGAGTGGGTCTTTAGCTTCATCGGGGGCTGCACTGAGGATGTTACCAAGCATGGTAACGAAATGTCTGCAAAATAACAAACCAGCTCGGTGAGCCAACAAACCTCTACACGCACAACCCGAGCTACAGATCTACTCCAAAACCTTAGAGACCTATGTGGCCCCACCTTGTAAGAGGCAAAGTTTAATTGCCTCAGCCAGGAGCCAGGAGAGACTGTTGGTGCTTTTATAAAGGATTGGTTCTCTCGCACTGATAATTATCCATGTGGAGCACTAAGAGATGAGCCACAGCTGGAGTACTACGTGCAGGTCTGGTCATCGTATTATAAGAAGGATGTGTCTCCACAGAGTGGGGTGCAGAAGAAATTCAACAGGATGTTGCCTGGGATGGGTCAATACAGTGTGGAGCTGGAGGAACACAACAGGTCAGGCAGCATCAGAGGGACAGGAAAGTCGACATTTCAAGTTTACACCCTTCATCAGGATTGACACTGACTCCAGTTCTTGCTATCTCCTGTTGCCTGGGTTGGAGCAGTTTAGCTATGAACACAGGCTACATAACGCTGATTGTTTTCTTTGGAGCAGAGAAGGCTGAGAGGTGACTTAATGAGCTGTATAAGATTTTTAGGGAATGTTTTTTCATCACCCTGTTCAGACATGCTATGTCACACTGCTTGTCCTGGTTCAAAGATAGGGACACTACCACTGCACCACAAGACCCTAAGATTATGAAGAAAATCAACAAGGTGGATAAGAAACAGCTCTTTGCCTTTTTGAAAAGTCAATAAAGTGGCATAATTCTAAGGTGAAAGGCAAGAGCTTTAGTGGGGAGTTAAGGTAAATGTTTTTCACCCAGTGCTTGGTGAAATCTGGAATGCACTGCTGGGGAGGGTATTTGAGGTGGGAAACCTCACAACCTTTAGAAAGTACTTGGATGAGCACTTGAAATATCATAGCATTCGAAGCTCTGTGCTGGAAAGTGGGACCAGTGTAGATTTAGAGTAGTTTTTGTTGGTGCTGGCTCGATGGACTGAGGGGCCTATTCAGTACTATAAAGTTCCCTGATTCTATAAACTTGGTGCAATAAAGATCCAGATAAATATATTAACAAAATTTAACACACGCTTTTGAATTTTATATTATAATTTTTCTAATGTGAATATTCAAGTTGTGAAACAGTACGGGGGAGCTGGAAACCCAACAATTTCAGCTAAGATATTTCCAGTCACTTTCAGCATGGTCTGTAGCTGCATCCTAGTAGAAAGGTTGCAAGGATGGTTGGGCTGTGGACATGCTGGGAAAATGCAGAGTGGCTGATAGTGATGGCAGATGGCGGCAGTTCCTGAATTGATACACCATCTTCCATTTTGGACTGTGCAAGTCATCTTAATAATTTCTCTTCATCATCCCCAGATGAATATCCATTTGGTATTTAGGAAATACCAACTGGCATTGTTTGAAGGGCTCACCAGCCAACTTTCGGAAGGAGTGCTTTTCGCTTACATTTGTATTTACATTTACATATTTAGTGGACTGCTATTGCAGGAGCTTTGCAAACATTTTGGATTTACAAGGGAGTGGTTGCTGGATGTTGACTAGGAGGTCAGAGGATTTAGAAGATACTTCAATGGGAAAGCCTGCTCAGCAATGGAAGCAATGGCACTCAGGAGACAATTTAGGGAGCAGGTCTTCTACTTCTATCTCATCTAATACAGGAATTGCTGGAAAAGCTCAGCAGGTCTGGCAGCATCTGTGAAGAGAAATCAGAGTTAACGTTTCGGGTCGGTTGACCCTTCCTCAGAACTCAGTGTCTATGGCATTTCACCAAGAAGGTGTGATTGAACAGTACCATTTCCTGCCAATTCACCTACAGCAACACAGAAGGGTGAAGATGGCGCTGCCAACAGTTGTCAAGATCACCGTGGCTCGACTTTGCTATTCCCATTGATCCTACCAGGTGGGAATGGATGGCATTAGTTCAGCATCCATTGCTGTTATCATGGAGATGATGCAGACTAACCAAAACCAAAAAGGTTTGCTCTTCATTAGTACTTTAGATTGCAAATATGAAAAATGTGCTTAGTACAATATCTGTTACCATACAAGAAAAGGTCAACCTCTGGCTTTTGAAAATAAAATCTTGACTATCTTTTTTACAATGTCCTCTTAAAAAGGTAATAATGCATCAAACTTTGTTCCAGGATATACTTTTCTGTTTAACGAGTGGACATTGGAATGTAGTTGCAGCTGCACAGTTTCTCATTGTGTAACAGAAACTTACTGTGTAGGGCCTCTGTCCACTCCCTTTGCAAACAGCTTCTTCTCTAACTGCCTCCTACAGCTCCGCTTAAGGAACCCAGATAAAGGAAAATAACCATAAAATAGCATGCCAAATATGTTCACATAAAAGTAATGATATGTAGCTTTTCAGCTACAGAGCAGAGCATGAACAATGTATTATCTGACCACAGTTAACATTAAAGTTAGTGTGGAGGAATTTATTGCATTGTTACTGAATTGTGTACATCTATTAGTCAGTATTGGAGATACAAATAGATTAATGTGTTGGGAACTGATGAACTAAATTCCATTAACATGCTGTTTCTTTTATAGTTGGGGAAATGAAAATTCCTGGTGCAGGGGATCCCAACTTTGACAAGATTGGCCTTGTAAGGGATAAGAAGTAGTCCCTGATGGGGGCTCTCAATGCGAGTAGAGATTCTGCATAACTGGGCTCCTATCATTTTTATAGTGTCGGTTCTGTTGATTTCTGTTGGAGTTGTGGCAAGATTTTGGAGGAACTGTTGAGTGAATTCAGGACCATTCTCAGTATTGCATTGATCAGGGATGTAAATATCACAACAGGAATCTTGTTCATCTGAAAGGAATGGCCATTTTCAAAAGGGATAAAGGCATCAAATGGTATTGCCACAAAAGTTCAACATGGTGGAGCACTTTTTTCACTTCAGCACATTGGTCCCAAAATTAGGACAAGAAATGTTGCCTCTTTTAAATCACAGCATTCAGTTTTTTTGAATGATATTTAAATTGCTAGCGACTGTAACAAGAGATGGACAATACGCCTTCAAAAAATATATACATTTTGTTTTTTTACTGTGTTTACTGGAGCACAATAAAGACATGTGTACTCAAATCTGTGCCTTGTGTTCCCACTCAGAAAAAGGAGTTTTGATGTGTTTTTCTTTAAAGGTGAATCCCAAATGTTCAAATAATGTGGTCCATAAATTAAGACAGTCATAGTTAAGTTTTGATAGTTTGGCACTCTTGCTGTAAGTCACAAAGCTCCACATTCTATTCCCATTCAGGATTTGATCACAACATTCATGACTAATAGTCATTCAGTACAACCCAGAGGAATACTGCACTCTTGATGGTATATTTTAAATGAGATATTACACTATGCCTGTTTCAGTGGATGTTAAAGATCATGCATCACTGAAGAAGATCGGGGAGTTATCCTCGGTATTCTGGTCAGCATTTTATCACTCAATCAAAAAAAAATCAAAGTATCTGGTCATAACCACATTGCTGTTTGTGGAAGTTTTCTGTGTATGAACTGGCTTCTGTGATTACTACAATATAACAGTGGCTCCATTTCAAAAATACTTTGTTGGTTGTTTTAGACATTTGGGTCTTTGTGAAATGTACTCTACAAATTATTCATTTTTTTTTGTTCCTTACACTTTTGGCTCTGATTTTATTTCATAATCTTTTTTTGAGACTTAACATTGGGAGCAGAGACATGAAAAATGACCATTTCCATATTAAATCACAGATATCTTATAGTTGAGTTGGAAAGTGAATGTACTCTACAAACAAATTACTATTGGTTTCATTGGTATATTTTAAAAGCTCATTATAACTGTAAACTTTTAAGGTCAGGTCAGATAGGGGTCTTCACATATTTATCAGGGAAATGCATTAAAAGAATGGAGATTGGGATGCTTTCCTTTTTAAGTGCTAAATTCAAAGAGAACATTAATTTCTTAAACCAAGTATTGGCCAGTAATCACAAATTCACTGTAGCGAGGTGCTGTCACAGTCTGACATTGCTATTGGTGATTAGAAGCTTCTGAAAGATAAAGACTACCTCAAAATTGAATGACCTACTTCCTGCTTAGATACACACGGTAAAATTAGCAACAACTTGATAACTACAATGCATGATGTCATATACTGAACAAATGAGCTGGATAATCTCTCATCCACGCGGTATAGCAACCAAAAAATCAAAAAGGAAACAATAGAACTTACTTCTGCAGCTTTGACTATCCTTCTGATGGTGTACAAGTGTGTAAGGACAATGCATAGTATTCTGGTGTGTTTTGTTTTAAAGGATTCACCAAAGTGCTTAAAAAGTGCTGAATTGGCTCTGACAATCAGGTCACATTCAGTGTTTACAGGTTTCACAGTTTGTTTCAGCATTACCCAATGTAAGCTTCCTTGATTGAAAATTAGTGCCGACAGTGATTATTTCAGTAGTTTGTCTTTGATTCAGAATCATTCCACAAATTCATTCTTGTCCTCAAGCCACAGTGGACTCACTGGAACTGGTCAAGTATGAACAGTAAGAAACCATTTACAGCAATTGAATTTTTGGAGTGCTGCAGAACAGCAGATTGCCATCAGGCTACTATAAATGGCTGATGTGAATCTCCTGCTGATTTCAACTGTCAAGAGTCAATGCATCCATTAGGCAGGTCATTTAATACCTCCCAGTGAATGAGTTGCCTTGGTTCAGACTTCAGTTTAAACCTTGGGGATTGTATTGAGTTCAAGACACCCTGACCTGAACCAACAATGATGAAAGTACAACTGAAGCTTGAGAGACCACAGTGACAGACAGCTGGGGAAATGGGAATGGAAAATATCACACTGGTGCAGTAATGGGTGCTCTGCTGAGGTTAAGGCTGAATTCAAGTAATGTAGGGGAGCCCTGTATTACATCTGTTTTGTATTTTGGCTATGTAATAAATAATCTAAGATGTTTGATTACATCACTGGAGAAACATATTCCATTCCCCAGCACTGATTCTGACAATCATACACAAACAAAACTTTAGTCATCTACCTAAGAAATAAACATATTTTGTGATTGTTGTAGACCAATAACATTTCCATTAACTTTCAAATTTTACATCTGCCAACAAGGAAGGGTGGCTTACAAGACGTAGACACGCTTTTGAAGGAAAAGGACAAGGGTCATTTTGTGTTGCTATCCTACTACATTGGTTACACTCCCTTGACAACTTTTCTAACATTTAGAGCAGAGCATGTGCAAAATTATTGTGAGGAACTTAGTTCCCACCAGCTGCAGTGCTGCAAATATACATATTAACTTGATATTTCAGTGGATAATTGTTTGGAGATGTAGAAGTTTGATTGATTGGGACCTGAATATTGAAGATGGCAAGAGATTTGGAAGGATAGGGAGCTAGGAAAAGGTGAAGGAATGGCTTTGTTAATTAATCACAGTATTGGCACTGTAGACAGGATGTTCTAAATTCAGGAAATTAGGATTTGGAAGCACTTTGAGTTGAGATGAGAAATGAAAAATGCAAGAATTCACTTATGGGAGTGATGTAAAGGCCTCCTAACAGCAACCACATGGCAGAATGGAGTATAAAGGAAAAAAATAATGAGAGCTTGTCAGAATTCACAATAATTATGGGAGATTTTAACTAACTTAGAAGCTGGGAAATTGAGATAGGCAAAGATAGCATAGAAGAAGAACTCATAGTATGTTTTTAGGATGGATTTTCAGAACAACACCATCCGGTGTCAACCACAAAGCAGTCTATACTAGGCTTGGTATTGTAATTAATGACTTTGTATTGAAGGCAAAACATGCTGGAGATCACTGTGAGTGAGGCAGCATCCATGAAGAGAAAGCAAGCTAACATTTGGAGTCTAGATAACTCTTCATCAGAGTTGATGTGAAGTATGAAGGGGGGGGGTGCAGCATTTAGCAATAGTTACGGGGATGTGAAGTCCTTGGGAATAAATGATATTGAAAGTGCAGATTAAGTGATTAGAATGCGAGAATGGCAGGACAATGGTGTGTCTAACTGTCAGTCTAGAAAGAACAGACAGTCCCACTGGAGTTGGGGGGAGCGGAGAGAGGCCATGGTGACGGAGAATGTAACAAGTAAAGCTAAAAGAAAGGGAAGGAATGGGAGTTGTTTCACAATTTGAAGGCTTTCAGTACAGATTCCAGCATCTCCTGTATTTTTCTACTACATTGTATTAAAGGCATCCAGGTACAGAAATTTCTGCTATAGCGCAGTTTAGGTAAGCCAAATTGGCTGTAATGCGATTGATGAATAGTGGATGCTGTTTGGATAATGTGACCTATCTACTGTACTATAGCGATTTCCCTCTAATGTGATTGTCTGAGGCGATTTTCTATAGCGCAAGGTCGTACAAGAATGCAACTATTATGTTATAGGAGAACTACCTGTATCAATGATCATAATATGATTGAATTTTACATTCAGTTTGAGGAAGTAAATAGTGGGTCTAGGACTTTTAGGCTGAAATAAAGGCAAATTAAGGCCATGAAAGCAGAACGAGCTAGAAGGGTCTAGGCCCGAAACGTCAGCCTTCCTGGTCCTCTGATGCTGCTTGGCCTGCTGTGTTCATCCAGCTCTACACATTATCATCATAAGAGATAGGCTGACGGATATTAGTGACAGACATTTGAGGGGATATTTCAGTATGCACACAAGAGATACATTCCCCAAAAAAGAAAAATTCCAGGGGAAGAACCCACTGTTGGTGGTTAACTAGAAATATAGAATGCAATGTAAAAGTGTAAATGTAAATGTGAAAATGGTTAACTCAGAAAGATAGAATCAAATTTAAAGACAAAGCTGATAATTGCACAAAGGTTGATGCCAGGTCAGCTTGGAGAGAATAGTTTAAAAAAGAAACAAAGAATGACTCAAAGATTAAAAGGAAGGAAAAATTGGAATAAGAGAGATATCTAGCCAGAAGTATAAAGGTGGATACCAAGAGTTATTATAGATATTTAAACAGGAGAAGAGGGATTAAAGTTAATAACATAAAACATATCAAATTCTGAGTTGGTTCTGTAGAAAGTGAGTCTGGGAATTTATAATGGAGAATAAGGAAGTGGCAGATGAACTGAATATATATTTTACATTTCACTGTAGTGGATACAAATAATATGCCAGAAATAGCTGCAAATCTGGAAATGGAAGAAAGAGAGGAACTCAAGAAAATTACAATCACCGGGCACGTGGTGCTGAGCAAGTTGTTGGATCAATGAGCTAAGAAGTCCTGGGTTTTGATGGACTTCTCCCTACAGTCTGAAAAGAAGTGGCTAGTGAGATAGTTGATATATTGGTTTTAACATTGTAAAATACCATACATTCAGGAAAGAACCATTAGAATGGAAAATAGCAATTATAACTCCTTTATTCAAAAGGCAAGGGAGATAGAAAACAGGAAGCTATGTGCTAGTTAGCTTAACATTTGTCACAGGGAAGATATTGGAATATAGTATTAAGTAGGTTCTAGCCAGGTACTTAGAAAAATTCAAGGTAATCAAGCATGTCAACTGGTTTTGTGAAAAAGAAATATTCAAGTAGTTTATTGGAATTCTTTGAGGAAGCAATATGTGCTATGGATAAAGGAAAACTGCACTGTACTTTAATTTCCAGAAGACATTTGATAAGATGCTATCTTGAAAAAAATTATTGCAGAAAATAATTGTAGGGGTTAACATATCAATATGGATAGAAGATTGCCAGCTAAAAAGACATACTGAGTAGGTATAACTGGAGAATTTTCTAGTTGGCTAGATATAAGGAGTGGTGTGTCACAGCGTTTAGTTCTGGAGCCTCAACATTTTAACTTTATAGAAGTCACTTACATGAAAAGACCAAAGGTATAGCTATTAGATTGATGATGACACAAAGATAGACAGGAAAGTAAGTTGTGAAAGAAGTATAATGAGGCAACAAAGGGATATTTTAAGTGAATGGGTAAAGACCTGCCAAATGGACTATAATGTGGGAAGAAGTGAAATTATCCATTTTTGTAGGAAGAATAAAAAAGAATCACATGGTCTAAAATTGCAGAGCTTCAAAATGCTGAGGGATTTGGGTGTTCCTGGTGCATGAGTCACAAATGGTTCGTAATCAGGCATGAGGAGATAGTAGGAACTGTCGATGCTGGAGTCTGAGATAACAAGGTGTAGAGCTGGATGAACACAGCAGGCCAGGCAGCATCAGAGGAGCAGGAAAGCTGACCCTCTGAAGAAGGGTCCAGACCTGAAATGTCAGCTTTCCTGCTCCTCT